>NC_092378.1:82979324-83300259 GCF_030028105.1 Mobula birostris
TCAATTTTACACCAAACTACTGTGTGCAAACCTAATGTTAACAGTTTAAGTTAACTTTCCACATGATTCTGAGTTGTTTAAAACTGGTTTCATGCCTGTGCTGAGCAAGACAAAAAAGTTATTTTCTCAGGGCATACAATGCTTTGACATTACCAAGAGTATACATATCAATTTTACACCAAACTACTGTGTGGAAACCTAATGGAAACACCTTAAATCAATTTTCCACATGATTCTGAGTTGTTTAAAACTGGTTTCATGCCTGTGCTGAGCAAGACAAAAAAATTATTTTCTCAGGGCTTACAATGCTTTGTCATTACCAATAGTATACATTTTAATTTTACAACAAACTACTGAGTAGAAACCTAATGGAAACACCTTAAGTTAACTTTCCACATGATTCTGAGTTCTTGAAAACTGGTTTCATGCCTCTGTTGAGCAAGACAAAAAAGTTGTTTTCTCAGGGCATGCATGATTTGACATTACCAATAGTATACACTTCAATTTTACACCAAAGTACTGTGTGCAAACCTAATGTTAACAGTTTAATTTAACTTTCCACATGATTATGAGATGTTTAAAACTGGTTTCATGCTTCTGCAGAGCAAGACAAAAAAGTTGTTTTCTGAGGGCATACAACGCTTTGACATTACCAAGAGTATACATTTCAATTTTACACCAAACCACTGGCAGCAAACCTAATGTTAACAGTTTAAGTTAACTTTCCGCATGATTCTGAGTTGTTTAAAACTGGTTTCATGCCTCTGTTGAGCAAGACAAAAAAGTTATTTTCTCAGGGTATACAATGCTTTGTCATTACCAATAGTATACATTTCAATTTTACACCAAACTACTGTGTGCAAACCTAATGTTAACAGTTTAAGTTAACTTTCCACATGATTATGAGATGTTTAAAACTGGTTTCATGCTTCTGCAGAGCAAGACAAAAAAGTTGTTTTCTCAGGGCATACAACGCTTTGACATTACCAAGAGTATACATTTCAATTTTACACCAAACTACTGTGTGCAAACCTAATGTTAACAGTTTAAGTTAACTTTCCACATGATTCTGAGTTGTTTAAAACTGGTTTCATGCCTGTGCTGAGCAAGACAAAAAAGTTATTTTCTCAGGGCATACAATGCTTTGACATTACCAAGAGTATACATTTCAATTTTACACCAAACTACTGTGTGGAAACCTAATAGAAACACCTTAAATCAATTTTCCACATGATTCTGAGTTGTTTAAAACTGGTTTCATGCCTGTGCTGAGCAAGACAAAAAAGTTATTTTCTCAGGGCTTACAATGCTTTGTCATTACCAATAGTATACATTTTAATTTTACAACAAACTACTGTGTAGAAACCTAATGGAAACACCTTAAGTTAACTTTCCACATGATTCTGAGTTCTTGAAAACTGGTTTCATGCCTCTGTTGAGCAAGACAAAAAAGTTGTTTTCTCAGGGCATGCATGATTTGACATTACCAATAGTATACACTTCAATTTTACACCAAAGTACTGTGTGCAAACCTAATGTTAACAGTTTAATTTAACTTTCCACATGATTATGAGATGTTTAAAACTGGTTTCATGCTTCTGCAGAGCAAGACAAAAAAGTTGTTTTCTGAGGGCATACAACGCTTTGACATTACCAAGTGTATACATTTCAATTTTACACCAAACTACTGGCTGCAAACCTAATGTTAACAGTTTAAGTTAACTTTCCACATGATTCTGAGTTGTTTAAAACTGGTTTCATGCCTCTGTTGAGCAAGACAAAAAAGTTATTTTCTCAGGGTATACAATGCTTTGTCATTACCAATAGTATACATTTCAATTTTACACCAAACTACTGTGTGCAAACCTAATGTTAACAGTTTACGTTAACTTTCCACATGATTATGAGATGTTTAAAACTGGTTTCATGCTTCTGCAGAGCAAGACAAAAAAGTTGTTTTCTCAGGGCATACAACGCTTTGACATTACCAAGAGTATACATTTCAATTTTACACCAAACTACTGTGTGCAAACCTAATGTTAACAGTTTAAGTTAACTTTCCACATGATTCTGAGTTGTTTAAAACTGGTTTCATGCCTGTGCTGAGCAAGACAAAAAAGTTATTTTCTCAGGGCATACAATGCTTTGACATTACCAAGAGTATACATTTCAATTTTACACCAAACTAGTGTGTGCAAACCTGATGGAAACAACTTAAATCAACTTTCCACATGATTCTGAGTTGTTTAAAACTGGTTTCATGCCTGTGCTGAGCAAGACAAAAAAGTTATTTTCTCAAGGCATACAATGCTTTGACATTACCAAGAGTATACATTTCAATTTGACACCAAACTACTGTGTGTAAACCTAATGCAAACACCTTAAATCAACTTCCCACATGATTCTGAGTTGTTTAAAACCTGTTTCATGCTTCTGTTGAGCAAGACAAAAAAGTTGTTTTCTCAGCGCATACAATGCTTTGTCATTACCAATAGTATACATTTCAATTTTACACCAAAGTGCTGTGTGGAAACCTAATGGAAACACCATAAGTTAACTTTCCACATGATTCTGAGTTCTTAAAAACTGATTTCATGCCTCTGTTGAGCAAGACAAAAAAGTTGTTTTCTCAGGGCATACAACGCTTTGACATTACCAAGAGTATACATTTCAATTTTACGCCAAACTACTGTGTGCAAACCTAATGTTAACAGTTTAAGTTAACTTTCCACATGATTCTGAGTTGTTTAAAACTGGTTTCTTGCCTGTGCTGAGCAAGACAAACAAATTGTTTTCTCAGGGCATACAATGCTTTGTCATTACCAATAGTATACATTCCAATTTTACACCAAACTACTGTGTGGAAACCTAATGGAAACACCTTCAGTTAACTTTCCACATGATTCTGAGTTCTTAAAAACTGATTTCATGCCTCTGTTGAGCAAGACAAAAAAGTTGTTTTCTCAGGGCATACAATGCTTTGACATTACCAAGAGTATACATTTCAATTTTACACCAAACTACTGTGTGCAAACCTAATGTTAACAGTTTAAGTTAACTTTCCACATGATTCTGAGTTGTTTAAAACTGGCTTCATGCCTGTGCTGAGCAAGACAAAAAAGTTATTTTCTCAGGGCATACAATGCTTTGACATTAACAAGAGTATACATATCAATTTTACACCAAACTACTGTGTGGAAACCTAACGGAAACACCTTAAGTTAACTTTCCACATGATTCTGAGTTCTTGAAAACAGGTTTCATGCCTCTGTTGAGCAAGACAAAAAAGTTGTTTTCTCAGGGCATGCATGATTTGACATCACCAATAGTATACACTTCAATTTTACACCAAAGTACTGTGTGCAAACCTAATGTTAACAGTTTAAGTTAACTTTCCACATGATTATGAGATGTTTAAAACTGGTTTCATGCTTCTGCAGAGCAAGACAAAAAAGTTGTTTTCTGAGGGCATACAACGCTTTGACATTACCAAGAGTATACATTTCAATTTTACACCAAACTACTGGCTGCAAACCTAATGTTAACAGTTTAAGTTAACTTTCCACATGATCCTGAGTTGTTTAAAACTGGTTTCATGCCTCTGTTGAGCAAGACAAAAAAGTTATTTTCTCAGGGTATACAATGCTTTGTCATTACCAATAGTATACATTTCAATTTTACACCAAACTACTGTGTGCAAACCTAATGCAAACATCTTAAGTTAACTTTCCACATGATTCTGAGTTCTGAAAAACTGGTTTCATGCCTCTGTTGAGCAAGACAGAAAAGTTCTTTTCTCAGGCATACAATGCTTTGACATTACCAATAGTATACATTTCAATTTCACAACAAACTACTGTGTAGAAACCTAATGGAAACACCTTAAGTTAACTTTCCACATGATTCTGAGTTCTTGAAAACTGGTTTCATGCCTCTGTTGAGCAAGACAAAAAAGTTGTTTTCTCAGGACATGCATGCTTTGACATTACCAATAGTATACACTTCAATTTTACACCAAACTACTGTGTGCAAACCTAATGTTAACAGTTTAAGTTAACTTTCCACATCATTATGAGATGTTTAAAACTGGTTTGATGCTTCTGCAGAGCAAGACAAAAAAGTTGTTTTCTCAGGGCATACAACGCTTTGACATTACCAAGAGTATAGATTTCAATTTTACACCAAACTACTGGGTGCAAACCTAATGTCAACAGTTTAAGTTAACTTTCCACATGATTCTGAGTTGTTTAAAATTGGCTTCATGCCTCTGCTGAGCAAGACAAAAAATTATTTTCTCAGGGCATACAATGCTATTACATTTCCAATAGTATACATTTAAATTTTATACCAAACTATTGTGTGCAAACCTAATGCAAACACCTTAAATCAACTTCCCAGATGATTCTGAGTTGTTTAAAACCTGTTTCATGCTTCTGTTGAGCAAGACAAAAAAGTTGTTTTCTCAGGGCATACAATGCTTTGTCATTACCAATAGTATACATCTCAATTTTACACCAAACTACTGTGTGGAAACCTAACTGAAACACCCTAAGTTAACTTTCCACATGATTCTACGATCTTAAAAACTGATTTCATGCCTCTGTTGAGCAAGACAAAAAAGTTGTTTTCTCAGGACATGCATACTTTGACATTACCAATAGTATACACTTCAATTTTACACCAAACTACTGTGTGCAAACCTAATGTTAACAGTTTAAGTTAACTTTCCACATGATTATGAGATGTTTAAAACTGGTTTCATGCTTCTGCAGAGCAAGACAAAAAAGTTGTTTTCTCAGGGCATACAACGCTTTGACATTACCAAGAGTATACATTTCAATTTTACACCAAACTACTGTGTGCAAACCTAATGTTAACAGTTTAAGTTAACTTTCCACATGATTCTGAGTTGTTTAAAACTGGTTTCATGCCTGTGCTGAGCAAGACAAAAAAGTTATTTTCTCAGGGCATACAATGCTTTGACATTACCAAGAGTATACATTTCAATTTTACACCAAACTACTGTGTGCAAACCTGATGGAAACAACTTAAATCAACTTTCCACATGATTCCGAGTTGCTTAAAACTGGTTTCATGCCTGTGCTGAGCAAGACAAAAAAGTTATTTTCTCAAGGCATACAATGCTTTGACATTACCAAGATTATACATTTCAATTTGACACCAAACTACTCTGTGCAAACCTAATGCAAACACCTTAAATCAACTTCCCACATGATTCTGAGTTGTTTAAAACCTGTTTCATGCTTCTGTTGAGCAAGACAAAAAAGTTGTTTTCTCAGCGCATACAATGCTTTGTCATTACCAATAGTATACATTTCAATTTTACACCAAACTACTGTGTGCAAACCTAATATTAACAGTTTAAGTTAACTTTCCACATCATTATGAGATGTTTACAACTGGTTTCATGCTTCTGCAGAGCAAGACAAAAAAGTTGTTTTCTCAGGGCATACAATGCTTTGACATTACCAAGAGTATAGATTTCAATTTTACACCAAACTACTGGGTGCAAACCTAATGTCAACAGTTTAAGTTAACTTTCCACATGATTCTGAGTTGTTTAAAATTGGTTTCATGCCTCTGCTGAGCAAGACAAAAAATTATTTTCTCAGGGCATACAATGCTATTACATTTCCAATATTATACATTTAAATTTTATACCAAACTACTGTGTGTTAACCTAATGAAAACACCTTAAATCAACTTCCCAAATCATTCTGAGTTGTTTAAAACCTGTTTCATGTTTCTGTTGAGCAAGACAAAAAAGTTGTTTTCTCAGGGCAAACAATGCTTTGACATTACCAATAGTATACATTTAAATTTTACACCAAACTGCTGGGTGCAAACCTAATGCAAACACCTTAAATCAACTTTCCACATGATTCTGAGTTGTTTAGAACTGGTTTCATGCCTGTGCTGAGCAAGACAAAAAAGTTATTTTCTCACGGCATACAATGCTTTGACATTACCAAGAGTATACATTTCAATTTTACACCAAACTACTGTGTGCAAACCTAATGCAAACACCTTAAATCAACTTCCCACATGATTCTGAGTTGTTTAAAACCTGTTTCATGCTTCTGTTGAGCAAGACAAAAAAGTTGTTTTCTCAGGGCATACAATGCTTTGTCATTACCAATAGTATACATTTCAATTTTACACCAAACTACTGTGTGGAAACCTAATGGAAACACCTTAAGTTAACTTTCCACATGAATCTGAGATCTTAAAAACTGATTTCATGCCTCTGTTGAGGAAGAGAAAAAAGTTGTTTTCTCAGGACATGCATGCTTTGACATTACCAATAGTATACACTTCAATTTTACACCAAACTACTGTGTGCAAACCTAATGTTAACAGTTTAAGTTAACTTTCCACATGATTATGAGATGTTTAAAACTGGTTTCATGCTTCTGCAGAGCAAGACAAAAAAGTTGTTTTCTCAGCGCATACAATGGTTTGACATTACCAATAGTATACATTTCAATTTTACACCAAACTACTGTGTGGAAACCTAATGGAAACGCCATAACTTAACTTTCCACATGATTCTGAGTTCTTAAAAACTGATTTCATGCCTCTGTTGAGCAAGACAAAAAAGTTGTTTTCTCAGGGCATACAACGCTTTGACATTACCAAGAGTATACATTTCAATTTTACGCCAAACTACTGTGTGCAAACCTAATGTTAACAGTTTAAGTTAACTTTCCACATGATTCTGAGTTGTTTAAAACTGGTTTCTTGCCTGTGCTGAGCAAGACAAACAATTTGTTTTCTCAGGGCATACAATGCTTTGTCATTACCAATAGCATACATTCCAATTTTACACCAAACTACTGTGTGGAAACCTAATGGAAACACCTTCAGTTAACTTTCCACATGATTCTGAGTTCTTAAAAACTGATTTCATGCCTCTGTTGAGCAAGACAAAAAAGTTGTTTTCTCAGGGCATACAATGCTTTGACATTACCAAGAGTATACATTTCAATTTTACACCAAACTACTGTGTGCAAACCTAATGTTAACAGTTTAAGTTAACTTTCCACATGATTCTGAGTTGTTTAAAACTGGCTTCATGCCTGTGCTGAGCAAGACAAAAAAGTTATTTTCTCAGGGCATACAATGCTTTGACATTAACAAGAGTATACATATCAATTTTACACCAAACTACTGTGTGGAAACCTAACGGAAACACCTTAAGTTAACTTTCCACATGATTCTGAGTTCTTGAAAACAGGTTTCATGCCTCTGTTGAGCAAGACAAAAAAGTTGTTTTCTCAGGGCATGCATGATTTGACATCACCAATAGTATACACTTCAATTTTACACCAAAGTACTGTGTGCAAACCTAATGTTAACAGTTTAAGTTAACTTTCCACATGATTATGAGATGTTTAAAACTGGTTTCATGCTTCTGCAGAGCAAGACAAAAAAGTTGTTTCTGAGGGCATACAACGCTTTGACATTACCAAGAGTATACATTTCAATTTTACACCAAACTACTGGCTGCAAACCTAATGTTAACAGTTTAAGTTAACTTTCCACATGATCCTGAGTTGTTTAAAACTGGTTTCATGCCTCTGTTGAGCAAGACAAAAAAGTTATTTTCTCAGGGTATACAATGCTTTGTCATTACCAATAGTATACATTTCAATTTTACACCAAACTACTGTGTGCAAACCTAATGCAAACATCTTAAGTTAACTTTCCACATGATTCTGAGTTCTGAAAAACTGGTTTCATGCCTCTGTTGAGCAAGACAAAAAAGTTCTTTTCTCAGGCATACAATGCTTTGACATTACCAATAGTATACATTTCAATTTCACAACAAACTACTGTGTAGAAACCTAATGGAAACACCTTAAGTTAACTTTCCACATGATTCTGAGTTCTTGAAAACTGGTTTCATGCCTCTGTTGAGCAAGACAAAAAAGTTGTTTTCTCAGGACATGCATGCTTTGACATTACCAATAGTATACACTTCAATTTTACACCAAACTACTGTGTGCAAACCTAATGTTAACAGTTTAAGTTAACTTTCCACATCATTATGAGATGTTTAAAACTGGTTTGATGCTTCTGCAGAGCAAGACAAAAAAGTTGTTTTCTCAGGGCATACAACGCTTTGACATTACCAAGAGTATAGATTTCAATTTTACACCAAACTACTGGGTGCAAACCTAATGTCAACAGTTTAAGTTAACTTTCCACATGATTCTGAGTTGTTTAAAATTGGTTTCATGCCTCTGCTGAGCAAGACAAAAAATTATTTTCTCAGGGCATACAATGCTATTACATTTCCAATAGTATACATTTAAATTTTATACCAAACTATTGTGTGCAAACCTAATGCAAACACCTTAAATCAACTTCCCAGATGATTCTGAGTTGTTTAAAACCTGTTTCATGCTTCTGTTGAGCAAGACAAAAAAGTTGTTTTCTCAGGGCATACAATGCTTTGTCATTACCAATAGTATACATCTCAATTTTACACCAAACTACTGTGTGGAAACCTAACTGAAACACCCTAAGTTAACTTTCCACATGATTCTACGATCTTAAAAACTGATTTCATGCCTCTGTTGAGCAAGACAAAAAAGTTGTTTTCTCAGGACATGCATACTTTGACATTACCAATAGTATACACTTCAATTTTACACCAAACTACTGTGTGCAAACCTAATGTTAACAGTTTAAGTTAACTTTCCACATGATTATGAGATGTTTAAAACTGGTTTCATGCTTCTGCAGAGCAAGACAAAAAAGTTGTTTTCTCAGGGCATACAACGCTTTGACATTACCAAGAGTATACATTTCAATTTTACACCAAACTACTGTGTGCAAACCTAATGTTAACAGTTTAAGTTAACTTTCCACATGATTCTGAGTTGTTTAAAACTGGTTTCATGCCTGTGCTGAGCAAGACAAAAAAGTTATTTTCTCAGGGCATACAATGCTTTGACATTACCAAGAGTATACATTTCAATTTTACACCAAACTACTGTGTGCAAACCTGATGGAAACAACTTAAATCAACTTTCCACATGATTCCGAGTTGTTTAAAACTGGTTTCATGCCTGTGCTGAGCAAGACAAAAAAGTTATTTTCTCAAGGCATACAATGCTTTGACATTACCAAGATTATACATTTCAATTTGACACCAAACTACTCTGTGCAAACCTAATGCAAACACCTTAAATCAACTTCCCACATGATTCTGAGTTGTTTAAAACCTGTTTCATGCTTCTGTTGAGCAAGACAAAAAAGTTGTTTTCTCAGCGCATACAATGCTTTGTCATTACCAATAGTATACATTTCAATTTTACACCAAACTACTGTGTGCAAACCTAATATTAACAGTTTAAGTTAACTTTCCACATCATTATGAGATGTTTACAACTGGTTTCATGCTTCTGCAGAGCAAGACAAAAAAGTTGTTTTCTCAGGGCATACAATGCTTTGACATTACCAAGAGTATAGATTTCAATTTTACACCAAACTACTGGGTGCAAACCTAATGTCAACAGTTTAAGTTAACTTTCCACATGATTCTGAGTTGTTTAAAATTGGTTTCATGCCTCTGCTGAGCAAGACAAAAAATTATTTTCTCAGGGCATACAATGCTATTACATTTCCAATATTATACATTTAAATTTTATACCAAACTACTGTGTGTTAACCTAATGAAAACACCTTAAATCAACTTCCCAAATCATTCTGAGTTGTTTAAAACCTGTTTCATGTTTCTGTTGAGCAAGACAAAAAAGTTGTTTTCTCAGGGCAAACAATGCTTTGACATTACCAATAGTATACATTTAAATTTTACACCAAACTGCTGGGTGCAAACCTAATGCAAACACCTTAAATCAACTTTCCACATGATTCTGAGTTGTTTAAAATTGGTTTCATGCCTCTGCTGAGCAAGACAAAAAATTATTTTCTCAGGGCATACAATGCTATTACATTTCCAATAGTATACATTTAAATTTTATACCAAACTATTGTGTGCAAACCTAATGCAAACACCTTAAATCAACTTCCCAGATGATTCTGAGTTGTTTAAAACCTGTTTCATGCTTCTGTTGAGCAAGACAAAAAAGTTGTTTTCTCAGGGCATACAATGCTTTGTCATTACCAATAGTATACATCTCAATTTTACACCAAACTACTGTGTGGAAACCTAACTGAAACACCCTAAGTTAACTTTCCACATGATTCTACGATCTTAAAAACTGATTTCATGCCTCTGTTGAGCAAGACAAAAAAGTTGTTTTCTCAGGACATGCATACTTTGACATTACCAATAGTATACACTTCAATTTTACACCAAACTACTGTGTGCAAACCTAATGTTAACAGTTTAAGTTAACTTTCCACATGATTATGAGATGTTTAAAACTGGTTTCATGCTTCTGCAGAGCAAGACAAAAAAGTTGTTTTCTCAGGGCATACAACGCTTTGACATTACCAAGAGTATACATTTCAATTTTACACCAAACTACTGTGTGCAAACCTAATGTTAACAGTTTAAGTTAACTTTCCACATGATTCTGAGTTGTTTAAAACTGGTTTCATGCCTGTGCTGAGCAAGACAAAAAAGTTATTTTCTCAGGGCATACAATGCTTTGACATTACCAAGAGTATACATTTCAATTTTACACCAAACTACTGTGTGCAAACCTGATGGAAACAACTTAAATCAACTTTCCACATGATTCCGAGTTGTTTAAAACTGGTTTCATGCCTGTGCTGAGCAAGACAAAAAAGTTATTTTCTCAAGGCATACAATGCTTTGACATTACCAAGATTATACATTTCAATTTGACACCAAACTACTCTGTGCAAACCTAATGCAAACACCTTAAATCAACTTCCCACATGATTCTGAGTTGTTTAAAACCTGTTTCATGCTTCTGTTGAGCAAGACAAAAAAGTTGTTTTCTCAGCGCATACAATGCTTTGTCATTACCAATAGTATACATTTCAATTTTACACCAAACTACTGTGTGCAAACCTAATATTAACAGTTTAAGTTAACTTTCCACATCATTATGAGATGTTTACAACTGGTTTCATGCTTCTGCAGAGCAAGACAAAAAAGTTGTTTTCTCAGGGCATACAATGCTTTGACATTACCAAGAGTATAGATTTCAATTTTACACCAAACTACTGGGTGCAAACCTAATGTCAACAGTTTAAGTTAACTTTCCACATGATTCTGAGTTGTTTAAAATTGGTTTCATGCCTCTGCTGAGCAAGACAAAAAATTATTTTCTCAGGGCATACAATGCTATTACATTTCCAATATTATACATTTAAATTTTATACCAAACTACTGTGTGTTAACCTAATGAAAACACCTTAAATCAACTTCCCAAATCATTCTGAGTTGTTTAAAACCTGTTTCATGTTTCTGTTGAGCAAGACAAAAAAGTTGTTTTCTCAGGGCAAACAATGCTTTGACATTACCAATAGTATACATTTAAATTTTACACCAAACTGCTGGGTGCAAACCTAATGCAAACACCTTAAATCAACTTTCCACATGATTCTGAGTTGTTTAGAACTGGTTTCATGCCTGTGCTGAGCAAGACAAAAAAGTTATTTTCTCAGGGCATACAATGCTTTGACATTACCAAGAGTATACATTTCAATTTTACACCAAACTACTGTGTGCAAACCTAATGCAAACACCTTAAATCAACTTCCCACATGAATCTGAGATCTTAAAAACTGATTTCATGCCTCTGTTGAGGAAGACAAAAAAGTTGTTTTCTCAGGACATGCATGCTTTGACATTACCAATAGTATACACTTCAATTTTACACCAAACTACTGTGTGCAAACCTAATGTTAACAGTTTAAGTTAACTTTCCACATGATTATGAGATGTTTAAAACTGGTTTCATGCTTCTGCAGAGCAAGACAAAAAAGTTGTTTTCTCAGCGCATACAATGGTTTGACATTACCAATAGTATACATTTCAATTTTACACCAAACTACTGTGTGGAAACCTAATGGAAACGCCATAACTTAACTTTCCACATGATTCTGAGTTCTTAAAAACTGATTTCATGCCTCTGTTGAGCAAGACAAAAAAGTTGTTTTCTCAGGGCATACAACGCTTTGACATTACCAAGAGTATACATTTCAATTTTACGCCAAACTACTGTGTGCAAACCTAATGTTAACAGTTTAAGTTAACTTTCCACATGATTCTGAGTTGTTTAAAACTGGTTTCTTGCCTGTGCTGAGCAAGACAAACAATTTGTTTTCTCAGGGCATACAATGCTTTGTCATTACCAATAGCATACATTCCAATTTTACACCAAACTACTGTGTGGAAACCTAATGGAAACACCATAAGTTAACTTCCCTCATGATTCTGAGTTCTTAAAAACTGATTTCATGCCTCTGTTGAGCAAGACAAAAAAGTTGTTTTCTCAGGGCATACAACGCTTTGACATTACCAAGAGTATACATTTCAATTTTACGCCAAACTACTGTGTGCAAACCTAATGTTAACAGTTTAAGTTAACTTTCCACATGATTCTGAGTTGTTTAAAACTGGTTTCATGCCTGTGCTGAGCAAGACAAAAAAGTTATTTTCTCAGGGCATACAATGCTTTGACATTACCAAGAGTATACATATCAATTTTACACCAAACTACTGTGTGGAAACCTAATGGAAACACCTTAAATCAATTTTCCACATGATTCTGAGTTGTTTAAAACAGGTTTCATGCCTGTGCTGAGCAAGACAAAAAAGTTATTTTCTCAGGGCTTACAATGCTTTGTCATTACCAATAGTATACATTTTAATTTTACAACAAACTGCTGTGTAGAAACCTAATGGAAACACCTTAAGTTAACTTTCCACATGATTCTGAGTTCTTGAAAACTGGTTTCATGCCTCTGTTGAGCAAGACAAAAAAGTTGTTTTCTCAGGGCATGCATGATTTGACATTACCAATAGTATACACTTCAATTTTACACCAAAGTACTGTGTGCAAACCTAATGTTAACAGTTTAAGTTAACTTTCCACATGATTATGAGATGTTTAAAACTGGTTTCATGCTTCTGCAGAGCAAGACAAAAAAGTTGTTTTCTGAGGGCATACAACGCTTTGACATTACCAAGAGTATACATTACAATTTTACACCAAACTACTGGCTGCAAACCTAATGCTAACAGTTTAAGTTAACTTTCCACATAATTCTGAGTTGTTTAAAACTGGTTTCATGCCTCTGTTGAGCAAGACAAAAAACTTATTTTCTCAGGGTATACAATGCTTTGTCATTACCAATAGTATACATTTCAATTTTACACCAAACTACTGTGTGCAAACCTAATGTTAACAGTTTAAGTTAACTTTCCACATGATTATGAGATGTTTAAAACTGGTTTCATGCTTCTGCAGAGCAAGACAAAAAAGTTGTTTTCTCAGGGCATACAACGCTTTGACATTACCAAGAGTATACATTTCAATTTTACACCAAACTACTGTGTGCAAACCTAATGTTAACAGTTTAAGTTAACTTTCCACATGATTCTGAGTTGTTTAAAACTGGTTTCATGCCTGTGCTGAGCAAGACAAAAAAGTTATTTTCTCAGGGCATACAATGCTTTGACATTACCAAGAGTATACATTTCAATTTTACACCAAACTACTGTGTGCAAACCTGATGGAAACAACTTAAATCAACTTTCCACATGATTCTGAGTTGTTTAAAACTGGTTTCATGCCTGTGCTGAGCAAGACAAAAAAGTTATTTTCTCAAGGCATACAATGCTTTGACATTACCAAGAGTATACATTTCAATTTGACACCAAACTACTGTGTGCAAACCTAATGCAAACACCTTAAATCAACTTCCCACATGATTCTGAGTTGTTTAAAACCTGTTTCATGCTTCTGTTGAGCAAGACAAAAAAGTTGTTTTCTCAGCGCATACAATGCTTTGTCATTACCAATAGTATACATTTCAATTTTACACCAAACTACTGTGTGGAAACCTAATGGAAACACCATAAGTTAACTTTCCTCATGATTCTGAGTTCTTAAAAACTGATTTCATGCCTCTGTTGAGCAAGACAAAAAAGTTGTTTTCTCAGGGCATACAACGCTTTGACATTACCAAGAGTATACATTTCAATTTTACGCCAAACTACTGTGTGCAAACCTAATGTTAACAGTTTAAGTTAACTTTCCACATGATTCTGAGTTGTTTAAAACTGGTTTCTTGCCTGTGCTGAGCAAGACAAACAAATTGTTTTCTCAGGGCATACAATGCTTTGACATTACCAAGAGTATACATTTCAATTTTACACCAAACTACTGTGTGCAAACCTAATGTTAACAGTTTAAGTTAACTTTCCACATGATTCTGAGTTGTTTAAAACTGGTTTCATGCCTGTGCTGAGCAAGACAAAAAAGTTATTTTCTCAGGGCATACAATGCTTTGACATTACCAAGAGTATACATATCAATTTTACACCAAACTACTGTGTGGAAACCTAATGGAAACACCTTAAATCAATTTTCCACATGATTCTGAGTTGTTTAAAGCTGGTTTCATGCCTGTGCTGAGCAAGACAAAAAAGTTATTTTCTCAGGGCTTACAATGCTTTGTCATTACCAATAGTATACATTTTAATTTTACAACAAACTACTGTGTAGAAACCTAATGGAAACACCTTAAGTTAACTTTCCACATGATTCTGAGTTCTTGAAAACTGGTTTCATGCCTCTGTTGAGCAAGACAAAAAAGTTGTTTTCTCAGGGCATGCATGATTTGACATTACCAAGAGTATACATTTCAATTTTACACCAAACTACTGGCTGCAAACCTAATGTTAACAGTTTAAGTTAACTTTCCACATGATTCTGAGTTCTTTAAAACTGGTTTCATGCCTCTGTTGAGCAAGACAAAAAAGTTATTTTCTCAGGGTATACAATGCTTTGTCATTACCAATAGTATACATTTCAATTTTACGCCAAACTACTGTGTGCAAACCTAATGTTAACAGTTTAAGTTAACTTTCCACATGATTCTGAGTTGTTTAAAACTGGTTTCTTGCCTGTGCTGAGCAAGACAAACAAATTGTTTTCTCAGGGCATACAATGCTTTGACATTACCAAGAGTATACATTTCAATTTTACACCAAACTACTGTGTGCAAACCTAATGTTAACAGTTTAAGTTAACTTTCCACATGATTCTGAGTTGTTTAAAACTGGTTTCATGCCTGTGCTGAGCAAGACAAAAAAGTTATTTTCTCAGGGCATACAATGCTTTGACATTACCAAGAGTATACATATCAATTTTACACCAAACTACTGTGTGGAAACCTAATGGAAACACCTTAAATCAATTTTCCACATGATTCTGAGTTGTTTAAAGCTGGTTTCATGCCTGTGCTGAGCAAGACAAAAAAGTTATTTTCTCAGGGCTTACAATGCTTTGTCATTACCAATAGTATACATTTTAATTTTACAACAAACTACTGTGTAGAAACCTAATGGAAACACCTTAAGTTAACTTTCCACATGATTCTGAGTTCTTGAAAACTGGTTTCATGCCTCTGTTGAGCAAGACAAAAAAGTTGTTTTCTCAGGGCATGCATGATTTGACATTACCAAGAGTATACATTTCAATTTTACACCAAACTACTGGCTGCAAACCTAATGTTAACAGTTTAAGTTAACTTTCCACATGATTCTGAGTTGTTTAAAACTGGTTTCATGCCTCTGTTGAGCAAGACAAAAAAGTTATTTTCTCAGGGTATACAATGCTTTGTCATTACCAATAGTATACATTTCAATTTTACACCAAACTACTGTGTGGAAACCTAATGGAAACACCATAAGTTAACTTTCCTCATGATTCTGAGTTCTTAAAAACTGATTTCATGCCTCTGTTGAGCAAGACAAAAAAGTTGTTTTCTCAGGGCATACAATGCTTTGACATTACCAAGAGTATACATTTCAATTTTACGCCAAACTACTGTGTGCAAACCTAATGTTAACAGTTTAAGTTAACTTTCCACATGATTCTGAGTTGTTTAAAACTGGTTTCATGCCTGTGCTGAGCAAGACAAAAAAGTTATTTTCTCAGGGCATACAATGCTTTGACATTACCAAGAGTATACATATCAATTTTACACCAAACTACTGTGTGGAAACCTAATGGAAACACCTTAAATCAATTTTCCACATGATTCTGAGTTGTTTAAAACTGGTTTCATGCCTGTGCTGAGCAACACAAAAAAGTTATTTTCTCAGGGCTTACAATGCTTTGTCATTACCAATAGTATACATTTTAATTTTACAACAAACTGCTGTGTAGAAACCTAATGGAAACACCTTAAGTTAACTTTCCACATGATTCTGAGTTCTTGAAAACTGGTTTCATGCCTCTGTTGAGCAAGACAAAAAACTTATTTTCTCAGGGTATGCAATGCTTTGTCATTACCAATAGTATACATTTCAATTTTACACCAAACTACTGTGTGCAAACCTAATGTTAACAGTTTAAGTTAACTTTCCACATGATTCTGAGATGTTTAAAACTGGTTTCATGCCTGTGCTGAGCAAGACAAAAAAGTTATTTTCTCAGGGCATACAATGCTTTGACATTACCAAGAGTATACATTTCAATTTTACACCAAACTACTGTGTGCAAACCTGATGGAAACAACTTAAATCAACTTTCCACATGATTCTGAGTCGTTTAAAACTGGTTTCATGCCTGTGCTGAGCAAGACAAAAAAGTTATTTTCTCAAGGCATACAATGCTTTGACATTACCAAGAGTATACATTTCAATTTGACACCAAACTACTGTGTGCAAACCTAATGCAAACACCTTAAATCAACTTCCCACATGATTCTGAGTTGTTTAAAACCTGTTTCATGCTTCTGTTGAGCAAGACAAAAAAGTTGTTTTCTCAGCGCATACAATGCTTTGTCATTACCAATAGTATACATTTCAATTTTACACCAAACTACTGTGTGGAAACCTAATGGAAACACCATAAGTTAACTTTCCTCATGATTCTGAGTTCTTAAAAACTGATTTCATGCCTCTGTTGAGCAAGACAAAAAAGTTGTTTTCTCAGGGCATACAACGCTTTGACATTACCAAGAGTATACATTTCAATTTTACACCAAACTACTGTGTGCAAACCTAATGTTAACAGTTTAAGTTAACTTTCCACATGATTTTGAGTTGTTTAAAACTGGTTTCTTGCCTGTGCTGAGCAAGACAAACAAATTGTTTTCTCAGGGCATACAATGCTTTGACATTACCAAGAGTATACATATCAATTTTACACCAAACTACTGTGTGGAAACCTAATGGAAACACCTTAAATCAATTTTCTACATGATTCTGAGTTGTTTAAAGCTGGTTTCATGCCTGTGCTGAGCAAGACAAAAAAGTTATTTTCTCAGGGCTTACAATGCTTTGTCATTACCAATAGTATACATTTTAATTTTACAACAAACTACTGTGTAGAAACCTAATGGAAACACCTTAAGTTAACTTTCCACATGATTCTGAGTTCTTGAAAACTGGTTTCATGCCTCTGTTGAGCAAGACAAAAAAGTTGTTTTCTCAGGGCATGCATGATTTGACATTACCAGTAGTATACACTTCAATTTTACACCAAAGTACTGTGTGCAAACCTAATGTTAACAGTTTAAGTTAACTTTCCACATGATTCTGAGTTGTTTAAAACTGGTTTCATGCCTCTGTTGAGCAAGACAAAAAAGTTATTTTCTCAGGGTATACAATGCTTTGTCATTACCAATAGTATACATTTCAATTTTACACCAAACTACTGTGTGCAAACCTAATGTTAACAGTTTAAGTTAACTTTCCACATGATTATGAGATGTTTAAAACTGGTTTCATGCTTCTGCAGAGCAAGACAAAAAAGTTGTTTTCTCAGGGCATACAACGCTTTGACATTACCAAGAGTATACATTTCAATTTTACACCAAACTACTGTGTGCAAACCTACTGTTAACAGTTTAAGTTAACTTTCCACATGATTCTGAGTTGTTTAAAACTGTTTTCTTCCCTGTGCTGAGCAAGACAAAAAAGTTGTTTTCTGAGGGCATACAACGCTTTGACATTACCAAGAGTATACATTTCAATTTTACACCAAACTACTGGCTGCAAACCTAATGTTAACAGTTTAAGTTAACTTTCCACATGATCCTGAGTTGTTTAAAACTGGTTTCATGCCTCTGTTGAGCAAGACAAAAAAGTTATTTTCTCAGGGTATACAATGCTTTGTCATTACCAATAGTATACATTTCAATTTTACACCAAACTACTGTGTGCAAACCTAATGCAAACATCTGAAGTTAACTTTCCACATGATTCTGAGTTCTGAAAAACTGGTTTTATGCCTCTGTTGAGCAAGACAAAAAAGTTCTTTTCTCAGGCATACAATGCTTTGACATTACCAATAGTATACATTTCAATTTCACAACAAACTACTGTGTAGAAACCTAATGGAAACACCTTAAGTTAACTTTCCACATGATTCTGAGTTCTTGAAAACTGGTTTCATGCCTCTGTTGAGCAAGACAAAAAAGTTGTTTTCTCAGGACATGCATGCTTTGACATTACCAAGAGTATAGATTTCAATTTTACACCAAACTACTGGGTGCAAACCTAATGTCAACAGTTTAAGTTAACTTTCCACATGATTCTGAGTTGTTTAAAATTGGTTTCATACCTCTGCTGAGCAAGACAAAAAATTATTTTCTCAGGGCATAGAATGCTATTACATTTCCAATAGTATACATTTAAATTTTATACCAAACTACTGTGTGTTAACCTAATGCAAACACCTTAAATCAACTTCCCAAATCATTCTGAGTTGTTTAAAACCTGTTTCATGTTTCTGTTGAGCAAGACAAACAAGTTGTTTTCTCAGGGCAAACAATGCTTTGACATTACCAATAGTATACATTTAAATTTTACACCAAACTACTGTGTGCAAACCTCATGTTAACAGTTTAAGTTAACTTTCCACATGATTATGAGATGTTTAAAACTGGTTTCATGCTTCTGCAGAGCAAGACAAAAAAGTTGTTTTCTCAGGGCATACAACGCTTTGACATTACCAAGAGTATACATTTCAATTTTACGCTAAACTGCTGTGTGCAAACCTAATGTTAACAGTTTAAGTTAACTTTCCACATGATTCTGAGTTGTTTAAAACTGGTTTCATGCCTGTGCTGAGCAAGACAAAAAAGTTATTTTCTCAGGGCATACAATGCTTTGACATTACCAAGAATATACATTTCAATTTTACACCAAACTACTGTGTGCAAACCTAATGCAAACACCGTAAATCAACTTCCCACATGATTCTGAGTTGTTTAAAACCTGTTTCATGCTTCTATGAGCAAGACAAAAAAGTTGTTTTCTCAGGGCATACAATGCTTGTCATTATTAATAGTATACATTTCAATTTTACACCAAACTACTGTGTGGAAACCGAATGGAAACACCATAAGTTAACTTTCCACATGATTCTGAGTTCTTAAAAACTGATTTCATGCCTCTGTTGAGCAAGACAAAAAAATTGTTTTCTCAGGGCATACAACGCTTTGACATTACCAAGAGTATACATTTCAATTTTACACCAAACTACTGTGTGCAACCCTAATGTTAACAGTTTAAGTTAACTTTCCACATGATTCTGAGTTGTTTAAAACTGGTTTCATGCCTCTGCTGAGCAAGACAAAAAGGTTGTTTTCTCAGGGCATACAATGCTTTGACATTACCAAGAGTATACATTTCAATTTTACACCAAACTACTGTGTGCAAACCTAATGCAAACACCTTAAATCAACTTCCCTCATGATTCTGAGTTGTTTAAAACCTGCTTCATGCTTCCATTGAGCAAGACAAAAAAGTTGTTTTCTCAGGGCATACAATGCTTTGTCATTACCAATGGTATACATTTCAATTTTACACCAAACTACTGTGTGGAAACCTAATAGAAACACCATAAGTTAACTTTCCACATGATTCTCAGTTCTTAAAAACTGATTTCATGCCTCTGTTGAGCAAGACAAAAAAATTGTTTTCTCAGGGCATACAACGCTTTGACATTACCAAGAGTATACATTTCAATTTTACACCAAACTACTGTCTGCAAACCTAATGTTAACAGTTTAAGTTAACTTTCCACATGAATCTGAGTTTTTTAAAACTGGTTTCATGCCTGTGCTGAGCAAGACAAAAAAGTTGTTTTCTCAGGGCATACAATATTTTGTCATTACCAATAGTATACATTTCAATTTTACACCAAACTACTGTGTGGAAACCTAATGGAAACACGATAGGTTAACTTTCCACATGATTCTGAGTTCTTAAAAACTGATTTCATGCCTCTGTTGAGCAAGACAAAAAAGTTGTTTTCTCAGGGCATACAACGCTTTGACATTACCAAGAGTATACATTTCAATTTTACACCAAACTACTGTGTGCAAACCTAATGTTAACAGTTTAAGTTAACTTTCCACATCATTCTGAGTTGTTTAAAACTGGTTTCATGCCTGTGCTGAGCAAGACAAAAAAGTTATTTTCTCAGGGCATACAATGCTTTGACATTACCAAGAGTATACATTTCAATTTTACACCAAACTACTGTGTGCAAACCTAATGCAAACACCTTAAATCAACTTCCCA
Organism: Mobula birostris; assembly: GCF_030028105.1. Lineage (NCBI taxonomy): Eukaryota > Metazoa > Chordata > Chondrichthyes > Myliobatiformes > Myliobatidae > Mobula > Mobula birostris. The sequence continues at coordinate 83,000,065 of NC_092378.1, forward strand.
CATGATTCTGAGTTGTTTAAAACCTGTTTCATGCTTCTATTGAGCAAGACAAAAAAGTTGTTTTATCAGGGCATACAATGCTTTGTCATTACCAATGGTATACATTTCAATTTTACACCAAAGTACTGTGTGGAAACCTAATAGAAACACCATAAGTTAACTTTCCACATGATTCTGAGTTCTTAAAAACTGATTTCATGCCTCTGTTGAGCAAGACAAAAAAATTGTTTTCTCAGGGCATACAACGCTTTGACATTACCAAGTGTATACATTTCAATATTACACCAAACTACTGTCTGCAAACCTAATGTTAACAGTTTAAGTTAACTTTCCACATGATTCTGAGTTGTTTAAAACTGGTTTCATGCCTGTGCTGAGCAAGACAAAAAAGTTGTTTTCTCAGGGCATACAATGCTTTGTCATTACCAATAGTATACATTTAAATTTTACACCAAACTACTGTGTGCAAACCTAATGCAAACACCTAAAATCAACTTTCCACATGATTCTGAGTTGTTTAAAACTGGTTTCATGCCTGTGCTGAGCAAGACAAAAAAGTTATTTTCTCAGGGCATACAATGCTTTGACATTACCAAGAGTATACATTTCAATTTTACACCAAACTACTGTGTGCAAACCTAATGCAAACACCTTAAATCAACTTCCCTCATGATTCTGAGTTGTTTAAAACCTGCTTCATGCTTCCATTGAGCAAGACAAAAAAGTTGTTTTCTCAGGGCATACAATGCTTTGTCTTTACCAATGGTATACATTTCAATTTTACACCAAACTACTGTGTGGAAACCTAATAGAAACACCATAAGTTAACTTTCCACATGATTCTCAGTTCTTAAAAACTGATTTCATGCCTCTGTTGAGCAAGACAAAAAAATTGTTTTCTCAGGGCATACAACGCTTTGACATTACCAAGAGTATACATTTCAATTTTACACCAAACTACTGTCTGCAAACCTAATGTTAACAGTTTAAGTTAACTTTCCACATGAATCTGAGTTTTTTAAAACTGGTTTCATGCCTGTGCTGAGCAAGACAAAAAAGTTGTTTTCTCAGGGCATACAATATTTTGTCATTACCAATAGTATACATTTCAATTTTACACCAAACTACTGTGTGGAAACCTAATGGAAACACGATAGGTTAACTTTCCACATGATTCTGAGTTCTTAAAAACTGATTTCATGCCTCTGTTGAGCAAGACAAAAAAGTTGTTTTCTCAGGGCATACAACGCTTTGACATTACCAAGAGTATACATTTCAATTTTACACCAAACTACTGTGTGCAAACCTAATGTTAACAGTTTAAGTTAACTTTCCACATCATTCTGAGTTGTTTAAAACTGGTTTCATGCCTGTGCTGAGCAAGACAAAAAAGTTATTTTCTCAGGGCATACAATGCTTTGACATTACCAAGAGTATACATTTCAATTTTACACCAAACTACTGTGTGCAAACCTAATGCAAACACCTTAAATCAACTTCCCACATGATTCTGAGTTGTTTAAAACCTGTTTCATGCTTCTATTGAGCAAGACAAAAAAGTTGTTTTATCAGGGCATACAATGCTTTGTCATTACCAATGGTATACATTTCAATTTTACACCAAAGTACTGTGTGGAAACCTAATAGAAACACCATAAGTTAACTTTCCACATGATTCTGAGTTCTTAAAAACTGATTTCATGCCTCTGTTGATCAAGACAAAAAAATTGTTTTCTCAGGGCATACAACGCTTTGACATTACCAAGTGTATACATTTCAATATTACACCAAACTACTGTCTGCAAACCTAATGTTAACAGTTTAAGTTAACTTTCCACATGATTCTGAGTTGTTTAAAACTGGTTTCATGCCTGTGCTGAGCAAGACAAAAAAGTTGTTTTCTCAGGGCATACAATGCTTTGTCATTACCAATAGTATACATTTAAATTTTACACCAAACTACTGTGTGCAAACCTAATGCAAACACCTAAAATCAACTTTCCACATGATTCTGAGTTGTTTAAAACTGGTTTCATGCCTGTGCTGAGCAAGACAAAAAAGTTATTTTCTCAGGGCATACAATGCTTTGACATTACCAAGAGTATACATTTCAATTTTACACCAAACTACTGTGTGCAAACCTAATGCAAACACCTTAAATCAACTTCCCTCATGATTCTGAGTTGTTTAAAACCTGTTTCATGCTTCTATTGAGCAAGACAAAAAAGTTGTTTTCTCAGGGCATACAATGCTTTGTCATTACCAATGGTATACATTTCAATTTTACACCAAACTACTGTGTGGAAACCTAATAGAAACACCATAAGTTAACTTTCCACATGATTCTCAGTTCTTAAAAACTGATTTCATGCCTCTGTTGAGCAAGACAAAAAAATTGTTTTCTCAGGGCATACAACGCTTTGACATTACCAAGAGTATACATTTCAATTTTACACCAAACTACTGTCTGCAAACCTAATGTTAACAGTTTAAGTTAACTTTCCACATGAATCTGAGTTTTTTAAAACTGGTTTCATGCCTGTGCTGAGCAAGACAAAAAAGTTGTTTTCTCAGGGCATACAATATTTTGTCAGTACCAATAGTATACATTTCAATTTTACACCAAACTACTGTGTGGAAACCTAATGGAAACACGATAGGTTAACTTTCCACATGATTCTGAGTTCTTAAAAACTGATTTCATGCCTCTGTTGAGCAAGACAAAAAAGTTGTTTTCTCAGGGCATACAACGCTTTGACATTACCAAGAGTATACATTTCAATTTTACACCAAACTACTGTGTGCAAACGTAATGTTAACAGTTTAAGTTAACTTTCCACATCATTCTGAGTTGTTTAAAACTGGTTTCATGCCTGTGCTGAGCAAGACAAAAAAGTTATTTTCACAGGGCATAAAATGCTTTGACATTACCAAGAGTATACATTTCAATTTTACACCAAACTACTGTGTGCAAACCTAATGCAAACACCTTAAATCAACTTCCCACATGATTCTGAGTTGTTTAAAACCTGTTTCATGCTTCTATTGAGCAAGACAAAAAAGTTGTTTTATCAGGGCATACAATGCTTTGTCATTACCAATGGTATACATTTCAATTTTACACCAAAGTACTGTGTGGAAACCTAATAGGAACACCATAAGTTAACTTTCCACATGATTCTGAGTTCTTAAAAACTGATTTCATGCCTCTGTTGAGCAAGACAAAAAAATTGTTTTCTCAGGGCATACAACACTTTGACATTACCAAGAGTATACATTTCAATATTACACCAAACTACTGTCTGCAAACCTAATGTTAACAGTTTAAGTTAACTTTCCACATCATTCTGAGTTGTTTAAAACTGGTTTCATGCCTGTGCTGAGCAAGGCAAAAAAGTTATTTTCTCAGGGCATACAATGCTTTGACATTACCAAGAGTATACATTTCAATTTTACACCAAACTACTGTGTGCAAACCTAATGCAAACACCTTAAATCAACTTCCCACATGATTCTGAGTTGTTTAAAACCTGTTTCATGCTTCTATTGAGCAAGACAAAAAAGTTGTTTTATCAGGGCATACAATGCTTTGTCATTACCAATGGTATACATTTCAATTTTACACCAAACTACTGTGTGGAAACCTAATAGAAACACCATAAGTTAACTTTCCACATAATTCTGAGTTCTTAAAAACTGATTTCATGCCTCTGTTGAGCAAGACAAAAAAATTGTTTTCTCAGGGCATACAATGCTTTGACATTACCAAGAGTATACATTTCAATATTACACCAAACTACTGTCTGCAAACCTAATGTTAACAGTTTAAGTTAACTTTCCACATGATTCTGAGTTGTTTAAAACTGGTTTCATGCCTGTGCTGAGCAAGACAAAAAAGTTGTTTTCTCAGGGCATACAATGCTTTGTCATTACCAATAGTATACATTTAAATTTTACACCAAACTACTGTGTGCAAACCTAATGCAAACACCTTAAATCAACTTCCCGAATCATTCTGAGTTGTTTAAAACCTGTTTCATGCTTCTGTTGAGCAAGACAAAAAAGTTGTTTTCTCAGGGCATTCAATGCTTTGTCATTCCCAATAGTATACATTTCAATTTTACACCAAACTACTGTGTGGAAACCTAATGGAAACACCTTAAGTTAACTTTCCACATGATTCTGAGTTCTTAAAAACTGATTTCATGCCTCTGTTGAGCAAGACAAAAAAGTTGTTTTCTCAGGGCATACAATGCTTTTACATTACCAAGAGTATACATTTCAATTTTACACCAAACTACTGTGTGCAAACCTAATGTTAACAGTTTAAGTTAACTTTTCACATGATTCTGAGTTGTTTAAAACTGGTTTCATGCCTGTGCTGAGCAAGACAAAAAAGTTATTTTCTCAGGGCATACAATGCTTTGACATTACCAAGAGTATACATTTCAATTTTACACCAAACTACTGTGTGCAAACCTAACGCAAACACCTTAAATCAACTTCTCACATCATTCTGAGTTGTTTAAAACCTGTTTCATGCCTCTGTTGAGCAAGACAAAAAAGTTGTTTTCTCAGGGCATACAATGCTTTGTCATTACCAATAGTTTACATTTCAATTTTACACCAAACTACTGTGTGCAAACCTAATGCAAACACCTTAAATCAGCTTCCCACATGATTCTGAGTTGTTTAAAACCTGTTTCATGCTTCTCCTGAGCAAGACAAAAAAGTTGTTTTCTCAGGGCATACAATGCTTTGTCATTACCAATAGTATACATCTCAATTTTACACCAAACTACTGTGTGGAAACCTAATGGAAACACCATAAGTTAACTTTCCACATGATTCTGAGTTCTTAAAAACTGATTTCATGCCACTGTTGAGCAAGACAAAAAAGTTGCTTTCTCAGGGCATGCAACGCTTTGACATTACCAAGAGTATACATTTCAATTTTACACCAAACTACTGTGTGCAAACCTAATGTTAACAGTTTAAGTTAACTTTCCACATGATTCTGAGTTGTTTAAAACTGGTTTCATGCCTGTGCTGAGCAAGTCAAAACAGTTATTTTCTCAGGGCATACAATGCTTTGACATTACCAAGAGTATACATTTCAATTTTACACCAAACTGCTGTGTGGAAACCTAATGGAAACACCTTAAATCAACTTTCCACATGATTCTGAGTTGTTTAAAACTGGTTTCATGCCTGTGCTGAGCAAGACAAAAAAGTTATTTTCTCAGGGCATACAATGCTTTGACATTACCAAGAGTATACATTTCAATTTTACACCAAACTACTGTGTGCAAACCTAATGCAAACACCTTAAATCAACTTCCCTCATGATTCTGAGTTGTTTAAAACCTGTTTCATGCTTCTATTGAGCAAGACAAAAAAGTTGTTTTCTCAGGGCATACAATGCTTTGTCATTACCAATGGTATACATTTCAATTTTACACCAAACTACTGTGTGGAAACCTAATAGAAACACCATAAGTTAACTTTCCACATGATTCTCAGTTCTTAAAAACTGATTTCATGCCTCTGTTGAGCAAGACAAAAAAATTGTTTTCTCAGGGCATACAACGCTTTGACATTACCAAGAGTATACATTTCAATTTTACACCAAACTACTGTCTGCAAACCTAATGTTAACAGTTTAAGTTATCTTTCTACATGAATCTGAGTTTTTTAAAACTGGTTTCATGCCTGTGCTGAGCAAGACAAAAAAGTTGTTTTCTCAGGGCATACAATGCTTTGACATTACCAAGAGTATACATTTCAATTTTACACCAAACTACTGTGTGCAAACCTAACGCAAACACCTTAAATCAACTTCTCACATCATTCTGAGTTGTTTAAAACCTGTTTCATGCCTCTGTTGAGCAAGACAAAAAAAGTTGTTTTCTCAGGGCATACAATGCTTTGTCATTACCAATAGTTTACATTTCAATTTTACACCAAACTACTGTGTGCAAACCTAATGTTAACAGTTTAAGTTAACTTTCCACATGATTCTGAGTTGTTTAAAACTGGTTTCATGCCTGTGCTGAGCAAGTCAAAAAAGTTATTTTCTCAGGGCATACAATGCTTTGACATTACCAAGAGTCTACATTTCAATTTTACACCAAACTGCTGTGTGGAAACCTAATGGAAACACCTTAAATCAACTTTCCACATGATTCTGAGTTGTTTAAAACTGGTTTCATGCCTGTGCTGAGCAAGACAAAAAAGTTATTTTCTCAGGGCATACAATGCTTTGACATTACCAAGAGTATACATTTCAATTTTACACCAAACTACTGTGTGCAAACCTAATGCAAACACCTTAAATCAACTTCCCTCATGATTCTGAGTTGTTTAAAACCTGTTTCATGCTTCTATTGAGCAAGACAAAAAAGTTGTTTTCTCAGGGCATACAATGCTTTGTCATTACCAATGGTATACATTTCAATTTTACACCAAACTACTGTGTGGAAACCTAATAGAAACACCATAAGTTAACTTTCCACATGATTCTCAGTTCTTAAAAACTGATTTCTTGCCTCTGTTGAGCAAGACAAAAAAATTGTTTTCTCAGGGCATACAACGCTTTGACATTACCAAGAGTATACACTTCAATTTTACACCAAACTACTGTGCGCAAACCTAAAGTTAACAGTTTAAGTTAACTTTCCACATGATTATGAGATGTTTCAAACTGGTTTCATGCTTCTGCAGAGCAAGACAAAAAAGTTGTTTTCTCAGGGCATACAATGCTTTGACATTACCAAGAATATACATTTCAATTTTACACCAAACTACTGTGTGCAAACCTAATGCAAACACCGTAAATCAACTTCCCACATGATTCTGAGTTGTTTAAAACCTGTTTCATGCTTCTATGAGCAAGACAAAAAAGTTGTTTTCTCAGGGCATACAATGCTTGTCATTATTAATAGTATACATTTCAATTTTACACCAAACTACTGTGTGGAAACCGAATGGAAACACCATAAGTTAACTTTCCACATGATTCTGAGTTCTTAAAAACTGATTTCATGCCTCTGTTGAGCAAGACAAAAAAGTTGTTTTCTCAGGGCATACAACGCTTTGACATTACCAAGAGTATACATTTCAATTTTACACCAAACTACTGTGTGCAAACCTAATGTTAACAGTTTAAGTTAACTTTCCACATGATTCTGAGTTGTTTAAAACTGGTTTCATGCCTGTGCTGAGCAAGACAAAAAAGTTATTTTCTCAGGGCATACAATGCTTTGACATTACCAAGAGTATACATTTCAATTTTACACCAAACTGCTGTTTGGAAACCTAATGGAAACACCTTAAATCAACTTTCCACATGATTCTGAGTTGTTTAAAACTGGTTTCATGCCTGTGCTGAGCAAGACAAAAAAGTTATTTTCTCAGGGCATACAATGCTTTGACATTACCAAGAATTTACATTTCAATTTTACACCAAACCACTGTGTGCAAACCTAATGCAAACACCTTAAATCAACTTTCCACATGATTCTGAGTTGTTTAGAACTGGTTTCATGCCTGTGCTGAGCAAGACAAAAAAGTTATTTTCTCAGGGCATACAATGCTTTGACATTACCAAGAGTATACATTTCAATTTTACACCAAACTACTGTGTGCAAACCTAATGCAAACACCTTAAATCAACTTCCCAAATGATTCTGAGTTGTTTAAAACCTGTTTCATGCTTCTGTTGAGCAAGACAAAAAAGTTGTTTTCTCAGGGCATACAATGCTTTGTCATTACCAATAGTATACATTTCAATTTTACACCAAACTACTGTGTGGAAACCTAATGGAAACACCTTAAGTTAACTTTCCACATGATTCTGAGTTCTTAAAAACTGATTTCATGCCTCTGTTGAGCAAGACATAAAAGTTGTTTTCTCAGGACATGCATGCTTTGACATTACCAATAGTATACACTTCAATTTTACACCAAACTACTGTGTGCAAACCTAATGTTAACAGTTTAAGTTAACTTTCCACATGATTATGAGATGTTTAAAACTGGTTTCATGCTTCTGCAGAGCAAGACAAAAAAGTTGTTTTCTCAGGGCATACAAAGCTCTGACATTACCAAGAGTATACATTTCAATTTTACACCAAACTACTGTGTGCAAACCTAATGTTAACAGTTTAAGTTAACTTTCCACATGATTCTGAGTTGTTTAAAACTGGTTTCATGCCTGTGCTGAGCAGGACAAAAAAGTTATTTTCTCAGGGCATACAATGCTTTGACATTACCAAGAGTATACATTTCAAGTTTACACCAAACTACTGTGTGCAAACCTAATGCAAAAACCTTAAATCAACTTCTCACATGATTCTGAGTTGTTTAAAACCTGTTTCATGGTTCTGTTGAGCAAGACAAAAAAGTTGTTTTCTCAGGGCATACAATGGTTTGACATTACCAATAGTATACATTTCAATTTTACACCAAACTACTGTGTGGAAACCTAATGGAAACACCTTAAGTTAACTTTCCACATGATTCTGAGTTCTGAAAAACTGGTTTCATGCCTCTGCTGAGCAAGACAAAAAAGTTCTTTTCTCAAGCATACAATGCTTTGACATTTCCAATAGTATACATTTAAATTTTACACCAGACTACTGTGTGCAAACCTAATGCAAACACCTTAAATCAACTTTCCACATGATTATGAGATGTTTAAAACTGGTTTCATGCTTCTGCAGAGCAAGACAAAAAAGTTGTTTTCTGAGGGCATACAGCGCTTTGACATTACCAAGAGTATACATTTCAATTTTACACCAAACTACTGGCTGCAAACCTAATGTTAACAGTTTAAGTTAACTTTCCACATGATTCTGAGTTGTTTAAAACTGGTTTCATGCCTCTGCTGAGCAAGACAAAATTTATTTTCTCAGGGCATACAATGCTTTGTCATTACCAATAGTATACATTTCAATTTTACACAAAACTACTGTGTGCAAACCTAATGCAAACATCTTAAGTTAACTTTCCACATGATTCTGAGTTCTGAAAAACTGGTTTCATGCCTCTGCTGAGCAAGACAAAAAAGTTCTTTTCTCAGGCATACAATGCTTTGACATTACCAATAGTATACATTTCAATTTCACAACAAACTACTGTGTAGAAACCTAATGGAAACACCTTAAGTTAACTTTCCACATGATCTGAGTTCTTGAAAACTGGTTTCATGCCTCTGTTGAGCAAGACAAAAAAGTTGTTTTCACAGGACATGCATGCTTTGACATTACCAATAGTATACACTTCAATTTTACACCAAACTACTGTGTGCATACCGAATGTTAACAGTTTAAGTTAACTTTCCACATCATTATGAGATGTTTAAAACTGGTTTCATGCTTCTGCAGAGCAAGACAAAAAAGTTGTTTTCTCAGGGCAAACAATGCTTTGACATTACCCATAGTATACATTTAAATTTTACACCAAACTACTGGGTGCAAAACTAATGCAAACACCTTAAATGAACTTTCCCCATGATTCTGAGTTGTTTGGAACTGGTTTCATGCCTGTGCTGAGCAAGACAAAAAAGTTATTTTCTCAGGGCATACAATGCTTTGACATTACCAAGAGTATACATTTCAATTTTACACCAAACTACTGTGTGCAAACCTAATGCAAACACCTTAAATCAACTTTCCACATGATTCTGAGTTGTTTAAAACTGGTTTCATGCCTGTGCTGAGCAAGACAAAAAAGTTATTTTCTCAGGGCTTACAATGCTTTGTCATTACCAATAGTATACATTTCAATTTTACAACAAACTACTGTGTAGAAACCTAATGGAAACACCTTAAGTTAACTTTCCACATGATTCTGAGTTCTTGAAAACTGGTTTCATGACTCTGTTGAGCAAGACAAAAAAGTTGTTTTCTCAGGGCATGCATACTTTGACATTACCAATAGTATACACTTCAATTTTACACCAAACTACTGTGTGCAAACCTAATGTTAACAGTTTAAGTTAACTTTCCACATGATTATGAGATGTTTAAAACTGTTTTCATGCTTCTGCAGAGCAAGACAAAAAAGTTGTTATCTGAGGGCATACAACGCTTTGACATTACCAAGAGTATACATTTCAATTTTACACCAAACTACTGGCTGCAAACCTAATGTTAACAGTTTAAGTTAACTTTCCACATGATTCTGAGTTGTTTAAAACTGGTTTCATGCCTCTGCTGAGCAAGACAAAAAAGTTATTTTCTCAGGGCATACAATGCTTTGACATTACCAGGAGTATACATTTCAATTTTACACCAAACTACTGTGTGCAAACCTAATGCAAACACCTTAAATCAACTTCCCACATGATTCTGAGTTGTTTAAAACCTGTTTCATGCTTCTGTTGAGCAAGACAAAAAAGTTGTTTTCTCAGGGCATACAATGGTTTGACATTACCAATAGTATACATTTCAATTTTACACCAAACTACTGTGTGGAAACCTAATGGAAACACCTTAAGTTAACTTTCCACATGATTCTGAGCTCTGAAAAACTAGTTTCATGCCTCTGCTGAGCAAGACAAAAAAGTTCTTTTCTCAAGCATACAATGCTTTGACATTTCCAATAGTATACATTTAAATTTTACACCAGACTACTGTGTGCAAACCTAATGCAAACACCTTAAATCAACTTTCCACATGATTATGAGATGTTTAAAACTGGTTTCATGCTTCTGCAGAGCAAGACAAAAAAGTTGTTTTCTGAGGGCATACAACGCTTTGACATTACCAAGAGTATACATTTCAATTTTACACCAAACTACTGGCTGCAAACCTAATGTTAACAGTTTAAGTTAACTTTCCACATGATTCTGAGTTGTTTAAAACTGGTTTCATGCCTCTGCTGAGCAAGACAAAAAAGTTATTTTCTCAGGGCATACAATGCTTTGTCATTACCAATAGTATACATTTCAATTTTACACAAAACTACTGTGTGCAAACCTAATGCAAACATCTTAAGTTAACTTTCCACATGATTCTGAGTTCTGAAAAACTGGTTTCATGCCTCTGCTGAGCAAGACAAAAAAGTTATTTTCTCAGGCATACAATGCTTTGACATTACCAATAGTATACATTTCAATTTCACAACAAACTGCTGTGTAGAAACCTAATGGAAACACCTTAAGTTAACTTTCCACAGGGTTCTGAGTTCTTGAAAACTGGTTTCATGCCTCTGTTGAGCAAGACAAAAAAGTTGTTTTCTCAGGACATGCATGCTTTGACATTACCAATAGTATACACTTCAATTTTACACCAAACTACTGTGTGCAAACCTAATGTTAACAGTTTAAGTTAACTTTCCACATCATTATGAGATGTTTAAAACTGGTTTCATGCTTCTGCAGAGCAAGACAAAAAAGTTGTTTTCTCAGGGCATACAACGCTTTGACATTACCAAGAGTATAGATTTCAATTTTACACCAAACTACTGGGTGCAAACCTAATGTCAACAGTTTAAGTTAACTTTCCACATGATTCTGAGTTGTTTAAAATTGGTTTCATGCCTCTGCTGAGCAAGACAAAAAATATATTTTCTCAGGGCATACAATGCTACTACATTTCCAATAGTATACATTTAAATTTTATGCCAAACTACTGTGTGTTAACCTAATGCAAACACCTTAAATCAACTTCCCAAATCATTCTGAGTTGTTTAAAACCTGTTTCATGTTTCTGTTGAGCAAGACAAAAAAGTTGTTTTCTCAGGGCAAACAATGCTTTGACATTACCAATAGTATACATTTAAATTTTACACCAAACTACTGTGTGCAAACCTAATGTTAACAGTTTAAGTTAACTTTCCACATGATTCTGAGTTGTTTAAAACTGGTTTCATGCCTGTGCTGAGCAAGACAAAAAAGTTATTTTCTCAGGGCATACACTGCTTTGACATTACCAAGAGTATACATATCAATTTTACACCAAACTACTGTGTGGAAACCTAATGGAAACACCTTAAATCAACTTTCCACATGATTCTGAGTTGTTTAAAACTGGTTTCATGCCTGTGCTGAGCAAGACAAAAAAGTTATTTTCTCAGGGCATACAATGCTTTGACATTACCAAGAGTATACATATCAATTTTACACCAAACTACTGTGTGCAAACCTAATGTTAACAGTTTAAGTTAACTTTCCACATGATTCTGAGTTGTTTAAAACTGGTTTCATGCCTGTGCTGAGCAAGACAAAAAAGTTATTTTCTCAGGGCATACACTGCTTTGACATTACCAAGAGTATACATATCAATTTTACACCAAACTACTGTGTGGAAACCTAATGGAAACACCTTAAATCAACTTTCCACATGATTCTGAGTTGTTTAAAACTGGTTTCATGCCTGTGCTGAGCAAGACAAAAAAGTTATTTTCTCAGGGCATACAATGCTTTGACATTACCAAGAGTATACATTTCAATTTTACACCAAACTATTGTGTGCAAACCTAATGCAAACACCTTAAATCAACTTCCCACATGATAATGAGTTGTTTAAAACCTGTTTCATGCTTCTGTTGAGCAAGACAAAAAAGTTGTTTTCTCAGGGCATACAATGGTTTGACATTACCAATAGTATACATTTCAATTTTACACCAAACTACTGTGTGGAAACCTAATGGAAACACCTTAAGTTAACTTTCCACATGATTCTGAGTTCTGAAAAACTGGTTTCATGCCTCTGCTGAGCTAGACAAAAATGTTCTTTTCTCAAGCATACAATGCTTTGACATTTCCAATAGTATACATTTAAATTTTACACCAAACTACTGTATGTAAACCTAATGCAAACACCTTAAATCAACTTTCCACATGATTCTGAGTAGTTTAAAACTGGTTTCATGCCTGTGCTAAGCAAGACAAAAAAGTTATTTTCTCAGGGCTTACAATGCTTTGTCATTACCAATAGTATACATTTCAATTTTACAACAAACTACTGTGTTGAAACCTAATGGAAACACCTTAAGTTAACTTTCCACATGATTCTGAGTTCTTGAAAACTGGTTTCATGCCTCTGTTGAGCAAGACAAAAAAGTAGTTTTCTCAGGGCATGCATGCTTTGACATTACCAATAGTATACACTACAATTTTACACCAAACTACTGTGTGCAAACCTAATGTTAACAGTTTAAGTTAACTTTCCACATGATTATGAGATGTTTAAAACTGGTTTCATGCTTCTGCAGAGCAAGACAAAAAATGTTGTTTTCTGAGGGCATACAACGCTTTGACATTACCAAGAGTATACATTTCAATTTTACACCAAACTACTGGCTGCAAACCTAATGTTAACAGTTTAAGTTAACTTTCCACATGATTCTGAGTTCTGAAAAACTGGTTTCATGCCTCTGCTGAGCAAGACAAAAAAGTTCTTTTCTGTAGGCATACAATGCTTTGACATTACCAATAGTATACATTTCAATTTCACAACAAACTACTGTGTAGAAACCTAATGGAAACACCTTAAGTTAACTTTCCACATGATTCTGAGTTCTTGAAAACTGGTTTCATGCCTCTGTTGAGCAAGACAAAAAAGTTGTTTTCTCAGGACATGCATGCTTTGACATTACCAATAGTATACACTTCAATTTTACACCAAACTACTGTGCGCAAACCTAATGTTAACGGCTTAAGTTAACTTTCCACATCATTATGAGATGTTTAAAACTGGTTTCATGCTTCTGCAGAGCAAGACAAAATAGTTGTTTTCTCAGGGCATACAACGCTTTGACATTACCAAGAGTATGTATTTCAATTTTACACCAAACTACTGGGTGCAAACCTAATGTCAACAGTTTAAGTTAAGTTTCCACATGATTCTGAGTTGTTTAAAATTGGTTTCATGCCTCTGCTGAGCAAGACAAAAAATTATTTTCTCAGGGCATACAATGCTATTACATTTCCAATAGTATACATTTAAATTTTATACCAAACTACTGTGTGTTAACCTAATGCAAACACCTTAAATCAACTTCCCAAATCATTCTGAGTTGTTTAAAACCTGTTTCATGTTTCTGTTGAGCAAGCCAAAAAAGTTGTTTTCTCAGGGCAAACAATGCTTTGACATTACCAATAGTATACATTTAAATTTTACACCAAACTACTGGGTGCAAACCTAATGCAAACACCTTAAATCAACTTTCCACATGATTCTGAGTTGTTTAGAACTGGTTTCATGCCTGTGCTGAGCAAGACCAAAAAGTTATTTTCTCATGGCATACAATGCTTTGACATTAGCAAGAGTATACATTTCAATTTTACACCAAACTACTGTGTGGAAACCTAATGGAAACACCTTAAGTTAACTTTCCACATGATTCTGAGTTCTGAAAAACTGGTTTCATGCCTCTGCTGAGCAAGACAAAAAAGTTCTTTTCTCAAGCATACAATGCTTTGACATTTCCAATAGTATACATTTAAATTTTACACCAAACTACTGTGTGCAAACCTAATGCAAACACTTTAAATCAACTTTCCACATGATTCTGAGTTGTTTAAAACTGGTTTCATGCCTGTGCTGAGCAAGACAAAAAAGTTATTTTCTCAGGGCTTACAATGCTTTGTCATTACCAATAGTATACATTTCAATTTTACAACAAACTAGTGTGTAGAAACCTAAAGGAAACACCTTAAGTTAACTTTCCACATGATTCTGAGTTCTTGAAAACTGGTTTCATGCCTCTGTTGAGCAAGACAAAAAAGTTGTTTTCTCAGGACATGCATGCTTTGACATTACCAATGGTATACACTTCAATTTTACACCAACCTACTGTGTGCAAACCTAATGTTAACAGTATAAGTTAACTTTCCACATGATTATGAGATGTTTAAAACTGGTTTCATGCTTCTGCAGAGCAAGACAAAACAGTTGTTTTATGAGGGCATACAACGCTTTGACATTACCAAGAGTATACATTTCAATTTTACACCAAACTACTGTCTGCAAACCTAATGTTAACAGTTTAAGTTAACTTTCCACATGATTCTGAGTTGTTTAAAACTGGTTTCATGCCTCTGCTGAGCAAGACAAAAAAGTTATTTTTCAGGGCATACAATGCTTCGACATTACCAAGAGTACGCATATCAATTTTACACCAAACTACTGTGTGGAAACCTAATGGAAACACCATAAATCAACTTTCCACATGATTCTGAGTTGTTTAAAACTGGTTTCATGCCTGTGCTGAGCAAGACAAAAAAGTTATTTTCTCAAGGCATACAATGCTTTGACATTACCAAGAGTATACATTTCAATTTTACACCAAACTACTGTGAGGAAACCTAATGCAGACACCTTAAATCAACTTCCCACATGATTCTGAGTTGTTTAAAACCTGTTTCATGCTTCTGTTGAGCAAGACAAAAAAGTTGTTTTCTCAGGGCATACAATGCTTTGTCATTACCAATAGTATACATTTCAATTTTACACCAAACTACTGTGTGGAAACCTAATGGAAACACCTTAAGTTAACTTTCCACATGATTCTGAGTTCTTAAAAACTGATTTCATGCCTCTGTTGAGCAAGACAAAAAAGTTGTTTTCTCAGGACATGCATGCTTTGACATTACCAATAGTATACACTTCAATTTTACACCAAACTACTGTGTGCAAACCTAATGTTAACAGTTTAAGTTAACTTTCCACATGATTATGAGATGTTTAAAACTGGTTTCATGCTTCTGCAGAGCAAGACAAAAAAGTTGTTTTCTGAGGGCATACAGCGCTTTGACATTACCAAGAGTATACATTTCAATTTTACACCAAACTACTGGCTGCAAACCTAATGTTAACAGTTTAAGTTAACTTTCCACATGATTCTGAGTTGTTTAAAACTGGTTTCATGCCTCTGCTGAGCAAGACAAAATTTATTTTCTCAGGGCATACAATGCTTTGTCATTACCAATAGTATACATTTCAATTTTACACGAAACTACTGTGTGCAAACCTAATGCAAACATCTTAAGTTAACTTTCCACATGATTCTGAGTTCTGAAAAACTGGTTTCATGCCTCTGCTGAGCAAGACAAAAAAGTTCTTTTCTCAGGCATACAATGCTTTGACATTACCAATAGTATACATTTCAATTTCACAACAAACTACTGTGTAGAAACCTAATGGAAACACCTTAAGTTAACTTTCCACATGATCTGAGTTCTTGAAAACTGGTTTCATGCCTCTGTTGAGCAAGACAAAAAAGTTGTTTTCACAGGACATGCATGCTTTGACATTACCAATAGTATACACTTCAATTTTACACCAAACTACTGTGTGCATACCTAATGTTAACAGTTTAAGTTAACTTTCCACATCATTATGAGATGTTTAAAACTGGTTTCATGCTTCTGCAGAGCAAGACAAAAAAGTTGTTTTCTCAGGGCAAACAATGCTTTGACATTACCCATAGTATACATTTAAATTTTACACCAAACTACTGGGTGCAAAACTAATGCAAACACCTTAAATCAACTTTCCCCATGATTCTGAGTTGTTTGGAACTGGTTTCATGCCTGTGCTGAGCAAGACAAAAAAGTTATTTTCTCAGGGCATACAATGCTTTGACATTACCAAGAGTATACATTTCAATTTTACACCAAACTACTGTGTGCAAACCTAATGTTAACAGTTTAAGTTAACTTTCCACATGATTCTGAGTTGTTTAAAACTGGTTTCATGCCTGTGCTGAGCAAGACAAAAAAGTTATTTCCTCACGGCATACAATGCTTTGACATTACCAAGAGTATACATTTAAATTTTACACCAAACTACTGTGTGCAAACCTAATGCAAACACCTTAAATCAACTTTCCACATGATTCTGAGTTGTTTAAAACTGGTTTCATGCCTGTGCTGAGCAAGACAAAAAAGTTATTTTCTCAGGGCTTACAATGCTTTGTCATTACCAATAGTATACATTTCAATTTTACAACAAACTACTGTGTAGAAACCTAATGGAAACACCTTAAGTTAACTTTCCACATGATTCTGAGTTCTTGAAAACTGGTTTCATGACTCTGTTGAGCAAGACAAAAAAGTTGTTTTCTCAGGGCATGCATACTTTGACATTACCAATAGTATACACTTCAATTTTACACCAAACTACTGTGTGCAAACCTAATGTTAACAGTTTAAGTTAACTTTCCACATGATTATGAGATGTTTAAAACTGTTTTCATGCTTCTGCAGAGCAAGACAAAAAAGTTGTTATCTGAGGGCATACAACGCTTTGACATTACCAAGAGTATACATTTCAATTTTACACCAAACTACTGGCTGCAAACCTAATGTTAACAGTTTAAGTTAACTTTCCACATGATTCTGAGTTGTTTAAAACTGGTTTCATGCCTCTGCTGAGCAAGACAAAAAAGTTATTTTCTCAGGGCATACAATGCTTTGACATTACCAGGAGTATACATTTCAATTTTGCACCAAACTACTGTGTGCAAACCTAATGCAAACACCTTAAATCAACTTCCCACATGATTCTGAGTCGTTTAAAACCTGTTTCATGCTTCTGTTGAGCAAGACAAAAAAGTTGTTTTCTCAGGGCATACAATGGTTTGACATTACCAATAGTATACATTTCAATTTTACACCAAACTACTGTGTGGAAACCTAATGGAAACACCTTAAGTTAACTTTCCACATGATTCTGAGCTCTGAAAAACTGGTTTCATGCCTCTGCTGAGCAAGACAAAAAAGTTCTTTTCTCAAGCATACAATGCTTTGACATTTCCAATAGTATACATTTAAATTTTACACCAGACTACTGTGTGCAAACCTAATGCAAACACCTTAAATCAACTTCCCAAATCATTCTGAGTTGTTTAAAACCTGTTTCATGTTTCTGTTGAGCAAGACAAAAAAGTTGTTTTCTCAGGGCAAACAATGCTTTGACATTACCAATAGTATACATTTAAATTTTACACCAAACTACTGTGTGCAAACCTAATGTTAACAGTTTAAGTTAACTTTCCACATGATTCTGAGTTGTTTAAAACTGGTTTCATGCATGTGCTGAGCAAGACAAAAAAGTTATTTTCTCAGGGCATACACTGCTTTGACATTACCAAGAGTATACATATCAATTTTACACCAAACTACTGTGTGGAAACCTAATGGAAACACCTTAAGTTAACTTTCCACATGATTCTGAGCTCTGAAAAACTGGTTTCATGCCTCTGCTGAGCAAGACAAAAAAGTTCTTTTCTCAAGCATACAATGCTTTGAGATTTCCAATAGTATACATTTAAATTTTACACCAGAC
Organism: Mobula birostris; assembly: GCF_030028105.1. NCBI lineage: Eukaryota > Metazoa > Chordata > Chondrichthyes > Myliobatiformes > Myliobatidae > Mobula > Mobula birostris. The sequence goes on from NC_092378.1 coordinate 83,018,364, forward strand.
TACTGTGTGCAAACCTAATGCAAACACCTTAAATCAACTTCCCAAATCATTCTGAGTTGTTTAAAACCTGTTTCATGTTTCTGTTGAGCAAGACAAAAAAGTTGTTTTCTCAGGGCAAACAATGCTTTGACATTACCAATAGTATACATTTAAATTTTACACCAAACTACTGTGTGCAAACCTAATGTTAACAGTTTAAGTTAACTTTCCACATGATTCTGAGTTGTTTAAAACTGGTTTCATGCATGTGCTGAGCAAGACAAAAAAGTTATTTTCTCAGGGCATACACTGCTTTGACATTACCAAGAGTATACATATCAATTTTACACCAAACTACTGTGTGGAAACCTAATGGAAACACCTTAAATCAACTTTCCACATGATTCTGAGTTGTTTAAAACTGGTTTCATGCCTGTGCTGAGCAAGACAAAAAAGTTATTTTCTCAGGGCATACAATGCTTTGACATTACCAAGAGTATACATTTCAATTTTACACCAAACTATTGAGTGCAAACCTAATGCAAACACCTTAAATCAACTTCCCACATGATAATGAGTTGTTTGAAACCTGTTTCATGCTTCTGTTGAGCAAGACAAAAAAGTTGTTTTCTCAGGGCATACAATGGTTTGACATTACCAATAGTATACATTTCAATTTTACACCAAACTACTGTGTGGAAACCTAATGGAAACACAAGTTAACTTTCCACATGATTCTGAGTTCTGAAAAACTGGTTTCATGCCTCTGCTGAGCTAGACAAAAATGTTCTTTTCTCAAGCATACAATGCTTTGACATTTCCAATAGTATACATTTAAATTTTACACCAAACTACTGTATGTAAACCTAATGCAAACACCTTAAATCAACTTTCCACATGATTCTGAGTTGTTTAAAACTGGTTTCATGCCTGTGCTAAGCAAGACAAAAAAGTTATTTTCTGAGGGCTTACAATGCTTTGTCATTACCAATAGTATACATTTCAATTTTACAACAAACTACTGTGTTGAAACCTAATGGAAACACCTTAAGTTAACTTTCCACATGATTCTGAGTTCTTGAAAACTGGTTTCATGCCTCTGTTGAGCAAGACAAAAAAGTTGTTTTCTCAGGGCATGCATGCTTTGACATTACCAATAGTATACACTACAATTTTACACCAAACTACTGTGTGCAAACCTAATGTTAACAGTTTAAGTTAACTTTCCACATGATTATGAGATGTTTAAAACTGGTTTCATGCTTCTGCAGAGCAAGACAAAAAAGTTGTTTTCTGAGGGCATACAACGCTTTGACATTACCAAGAGTATACATTTCAATTTTACACCAAACTACTGGCTGCAAACCTAATGTTAACAGTTTAAGTTAACTTTCCACATGATTCTGAGTTCTGAAAAACTGGTTTCATGCCTCTGCTGAGCAAGACAAAAAAGTTCTTTTCTGTAGGCATACAATGCTTTGACATTACCAATAGTATACATTTCAATTTCACAACAAACTACTGTGTAGAAACCTAATGGAAACACCTTAAGTTAACTTTCCACATGATTCTGAGTTCTTGAAAACTGGTTTCATGCCTCTGTTGAGCAAGGCAAAAAAGTTGTTTTCTCAGGACATGCATGCTTTGACATTACCAATAGTATACACTTCAATTTTACACCAAACTACTGTGTGCAAACCTAATGTTAACGGTTTAAGTTAACTTTCCACATCATTATGAGATGTTTAAAACTGGTTTCATGCTTCTGCAGAGCAAGACAAAATAGTTGTTTTCTCAGGGCATACAACGCTTTGACATTACCAAGAGTATGTATTTCAATTTTACACCAAACTACTGGGTGCAAACCTAATGTCAACAGTTTAAGTTAACTTTCCACATGATTCTGAGTTGTTTAAAATTGGTTTCATGCCTCTGCTGAGCAAGACAAAAAATTATTTTCTCAGGGCATACAATGCTATTACATTTCCAATAGTATACATTTAAATTTTATACCAAACTACTGTGTGTTAACCTAATGCAAACACCTTAAATCAACTTCCTAAATCATTCTGAGTTGTTTAAAACCTGTTTCATGTTTCTGTTGAGCAAGCCAAAAAAGTTGTTTTCTCAGGGCAAACAATGCTTTGACATTACCAATAGTATACATTTAAATTTTACACCAAACTACTGGGTGCAAACCTAATGCAAACACTTTAAATCAACTTTCCACATGATTCTGAGTTGTTTAGAACTGGTTTCATGCCTGTGCTGAGCAAGACCAAAAAGTTATTTTCTCATGGCATACAATGCTTTGACATTAGCAAGAGTATACATTTCAATTTTACACCAAACTACTGTGTGGAAACCTAATGGAAACACCTTAAGCTAACTTTCCACATGATTCTGAGTTCTGAAAAACTGGTTTCATGCCTCTGCTGAGCAAGACAAAAAAGTTCTTTTCTCAAGCATACAATGCTTTGACATTTCCAATAGTATACATTTAAATTTTACACCAAACTACTGTGTGCAAACCTAATGCAAACACTTTAAATCAACTTTCCACATGATTCTGAGTCGTTTAAAACTGGTTTCATGCCTGTGCTGAGCAAGACAAAAAAGTTATTTTCTCAGGACTTACAATGCTTGGTCATTACCAATAGTATACATTTCAATTTTACAACAAACTAGCGTGTAGAAACCTAAAGGAAACACCTTAAGTTAACTTTCCACATGATTCTGAGTTCTTGAAAACTGGTTTCATGCCTCTGTTGAGCAAGACAAAAAAGTTGTTTTCTCAGGACATGCATGCTTTGACATTACCAATGGTATACACTTCAATTTTACACCAACCTACTGTGTGCAAACCTAATGTTAACAGTATAAGTTAACTTTCCACATGATTATGAGATGTTTAAAACTGGTTTCATGCTTCTGCAGAGCAAGACAAAAAAGTTGTTTTCTGAGGGCATACAACGCTTTGACATTACCAAGAGTATACATTTCAATTTTACACCAAACTACTGTCTGCAAACCTAATGTTAACAGTTTAAGTTAACTTTCCAGATGATTCTGAGTTGTTTAAAACTGGTTTCATGCCTCTGCTGAGCAAGACAAAAAAGTTATTTTTCAGGGCATACAATGCTTCGACATTACCAAGAGTACGCATATCAATTTTACACCAAACTACTGTGTGGAAACCTAATGGAAACACCATAAATCAACTTTCCACATGATTCTGAGTTGTTTAAAACTGGTTTCATGCCTGTGCTGAGCAAGACAAAAAAGTTATTTTCTCAAGGCATACAATGCTTTGACATTACCAAGAGTATACATTTCAATTTTACACCAAACTACTGTGAGCAAACCTAATGCAGACACCTTAAATCAACTTCCCACATGATTCTGAGTTGTTTAAAACCTGTTTCATGCTTCTGTTGAGCAAGACAAAAAAGTTGTTTTCTCAGCGCATACAATGCTTTGTCATTACCAATAGTATACATTTCAATTTTACACCAAACTACTGTGTGGAAACCTAATGGAAACACCATAAGTTAACTTTCCACATGATTCTGAGTTCTTAAAAACTGATTTCATGCCTCTGTTGAGCAAGACAAAAAAGTTGTTTTCTCAGGGCAGTCAACGCTTTGACATTACCAAGAGTATACATTTCAATTTTACACCAAACTACTGTGTGCAAACCTAATGTTAACAGTTTAAGTTAACTTTCCACATGATTGTGAGTTGTTTAAAACTGGTTTCTTGCCTGTGCTGAGCAAGACAAACAAGTTGTTTTCTCAGGGCATACATTGCTTTGTCATTACCAATGGTATACATTCCAAATTTACACCAAACTACTGTGTGGAAACCTAATGGAAACACCTTAAGTTAACTTTCCACATGATTCTGAGTTCTTAAAAACTGATTTCATGCCTCTGTTGAGCAAGACAAAAAAGTTGTTTTCTCAGGGCATACAATGCTTTGACATTACCAAGAGTATACATTTCAATTTTACACCAAACTACTGTGTGCAAACCTAATGTTAACAGTTTAAGTTAACTTTCCACATGATTCTGAGTTGTTTAAAACTGGTTTCATGCCTGTGCTGAGCAAGACAAAAAAGTTATTTTCTCAGGGCATACAATGCTTTGACATTACCAAGAGTATACATATCAATTTTACACCAAACTACTGTGTGGAAACCTAATGAAAACACCTTAAATCAACTTTCCACATGATTCTGAGTTGTTTAAGACTGGTTTCATGCCTGTGCTGAGCAAGACAAAAAAGTTATTTTCTCAGGGCATACAATGCTTTGACATTACCAAGAGTATACATTTCAATTTTACACCAAACTACTGTGCGCAAACCTAATGCAAACACCTTAAATCAACTTCCCACATGATTCTGAGTTGTTTAAAACCTGTTTCATGCTTCTGTTGAGCAAGACAAAAAAGTTGTCTTCTCAGCGCATACAATGCTTTGTCATTACCAATAGTATACATTTCAATTTTACACCAAACTACTGTGTGGAAACCTAATGGAAACACCATAAGTTAACTTTCCACATGATTCTGAGTTCTTAAAAACTGATTTCATGCCTCTGTTGAGCAAGACAAAAAAGTTGTTTTCTCAGGGCATACAACGCTTTGACATTACCAAGAGTATACATATCAATTTTACACCAAACTACTGTGTGGAAACCTAATGGAAACACCTTAAATCAACTTTCCACATGATTCTGAGTTGTTTAAAACTGGTTTCATGCCTGTGCTGAGGAAGACAAAAAAGTTATTTTCTCAGGGCATACAATGCTTTGACATCACCAAGAGTATACATTTCAATTTTACACCAAACTACTGTGTGCAAACCTAATGCAAACACCTTAAATCAACTTCCCACATCATTCTGAGTTGTTTTAAACCTGTTTCATGCTTCTGTTGAGCAAGACAAAAAAGTTGTTTTCTCAGGGCATACAATGGTTTGACATTACCAATAGTATACATTTCAATTTTACACCAAACTACTGTGTGGAAACCTAATGGAAACACCTTAAGTTAACTTTCCACATGATTCTGAGTTCTGAAAAACTGGTTTCATGCCTCTGCTGAGCAAGACAAAAAAGTTCTTTTCTCAAGCATACAATGCTTTGACATTTCCAATAGTATACATTTAAATTTTACACCAAACTACTGTATGCAAACCTAATGCAAACACCTTAAATCAACTTTCCACATGATTCTGAGTTGTTTAAAACTGGTTTCATGCCTGTGCTGAGCAAGACAAAAAAGTTATTTTCTCAGGGCTTACAATGCTTTGTCATTACCAAAAGTATAAATTTCAATTTTGCAACAAACTACTGTGTAGAAACCTAATGGAAACACCTTAAGTTAACTTTCCACATGATTCTGAGTTCTTGAAAACTGGTTTCATGCCTCTGTTGAGCAAGACAAAAAAGTTGTTTTCTCAGGGCATGCATGCTTTGACATTACCAATAGTATACACTTCAATTTTACACCAAACTACTGTGTGCAAACCTAATGTTAACAGTTTAAGTTAACTTTCCACATGATTATGAGATGTTTAAAACTGGTTTCATGCTTCTGCAGAACAAGACAAAAAAGTTGTTTTCTGAGGGCATACAACGCTTTGACATTACCAAGAGTATACATTTCAATTTTACACCAAACTACTGGCTGCAAACCTAATGTTAACAGTTTAAGTTAACTTTCCACATGATTCTGAGTTGTTTTAAACCTGTTTCATGCTTCTGTTGAGCAAGACAAAAAAGTTGTTTTCTCAGGGCATACAATGGTTTGACATTACCAATAGTATACATTTCAATTTTACACCAAACTACTGTGTGGAAACCTAATGGAAACACCTTAAGTTAACTTTCCACATGATTCTGAGTTCTGAAAAACTGGTTTCATGCCTCTGCTGAGCAAGACAAAGAAGTTCTTTTCTCAGGCATACAATGCTTTGACATTACCAATAGTATACATTTCAATTTCACAACAAACTACTGTGTAGAAACCTAATGGAAACACCTTAAGTTAACTTTCCACATGATTCTGAGTTCTTGAAAACTGGTTTCATGCCCCTGTTGAGCAAGACAAAAAAGTTGTTTTCTCAGGACATGCATGCTTTGACATTACCAATAGTATACACTTCAATTTTACACCAAACTACTGTGTGCAAACCAAATATTAACAGTTTAAGTTAACTTTCCACATCATTATGAGATGTTTACAACTGGTTTCATGCTTCTGCAGAGCAAGACAAAAAATTATTTTCTCAGGGCATACAATGCTATTACATTTCCAATAGTATACATTTAAATTTTATACCAAACTACTGTGTGTTAACCTAATGCAAACACCTTAAATCAACTTCCCAAATCATTCTGAGTTGTTTAAAACCTGTTTCATGTTTCTGTTGAGCAAGACAAAAAAGTTGTTTTCTCAGGGCAAACAATGCTTTGACATTACCAATAGTATACATTTAAATTTTACACCAAACTGCTGGGTGCAAACCTAATGCAAACACCTTAAATCAACTTTCCACATGATTCTGAGTTGTTTAGAACTGGTTTCATGCCTGTGCTGAGCAAGACAAAAAAGTTATTTTCTCACGGCATACAATGCTTTGACATTACCAAGAGTATACATTTCAATTTTACACCAAACTACTGTGTGCAAACCTAATGCAAACACCTTAAATCAACTTCCCAGATGATTCTGAGTTGTTTAAAACCTGTTTCATGCTTCTGTTGAGCAAGACAAAAAAATTGTTTTCTCAGGGCATACAAAGCTTTGTCATTACCAATAGTATACATCTCGATTTTACACCAAACTACTGTGTGGAAACCTAATGGAAACACCTTAAGTTAACTTTCCACATGATTCTGAGCTCTGAAAAACTGGTTTCATGCCTCTGCTGAGCAAGACAAAAAAGTTCTTTTCTCAAGCATACAATGCTTTGACATTTCCAATAGTATACATTTAAATTTTACACCAGACTACTGTGTGCAAACCTAATGCAAACACCTTAAATCAACTTCCCAAATCATTCTGAGTTGTTTAAAACCTGTTTCATGTTTCTGTTGAGCAAGACAAAAAAGTTGTTTTCTCAGGGCAAACAATGCTTTGACATTACCAATAGTATACATTTAAATTTTACACCAAACTACTGTGTGCAAACCTAATGTTAACAGTTTAAGTTAACTTTCCACATGATTCTGAGTTGTTTAAAACTGGTTTCATGCCTGTGCTGAGCAAGACAAAAAAGTTATTTTCTCAGGGATACACTGCTTTGACATTACCAAGAGTATACATATCAATTTTACACCAAACTACTGTGTGGAAACCTAATGGAAACACCTTAAATCAACTTTCCACATGATTCTGAGTTGTTTAAAACTGGTTTCATGCCTGTGCTGAGCAAGACAAAAAAGTTATTTTCTCAGGGCATACAATGCTTTGACATTACCAAGAGTATACATTTCAATTTTACACCAAACTATTGAGTGCAAACCTAATGCAAACACCTTAAATCAACTTCCCACATGATAATGAGTTGTTTGAAACCTGTTTCATGCTTCTGTTGAGCAAGACAAAAAAGTTGTTTTCTCAGGGCATACAATGGTTTGACATTACCAATAGTATACATTTCAATTTTACACCAAACTACTGTGTGGAAACCTAATGGAAACACCTTAAGTTAACTTTCCACATGATTCTGAGTTCTGAAAAACTGGTTTCATGCCTCTGCTGAGCTAGACAAAAATGTTCTTTTCTCAAGCATACAATGCTTTGACATTTCCAATAGTATACATTTAAATTTTACACCAAACTACTGTATGTAAACCTAATGCAAACACCTTAAATCAACTTTCCACATGATTCTGAGTTGTTTAAAACTGGTTTCATGCCTGTGCTAAGCAAGACAAAAAAGTTATTTTCTGAGGGCTTACAATGCTTTGTCATTACCAATAGTATACATTTCAATTTTACAACAAACTACTGTGTTGGAACCTAATGGAAACACCTTAAGTTAACTTTCCACATGATTCTGAGTTCTTGAAAACTGGTTTCATGCCTCTGTTGAGCAAGACAAAAAAGTTGTTTTCTCAGGGCATGCATGCTTTGACATTACCAATAGTATACACTACAATTTTACACCAAACTACTGTGTGCAAACCTAATGTTAACAGTTTAAGTTAACTTTCCACATGATTATGAGATGTTTAAAAACTGGTTTCATGCTTCTGCAGAGCAAGACAAAAAAGTTGTTTTCTGAGGGCATACAACGCTTTGACATTACCAAGAGTATACATTTCAATTTTACACCAAACTACTGGCTGCAAACCTAATGTTAACAGTTTAAGTTAACTTTCCACATGATTCTGAGTTCTGAAAAACTGGTTTCATGCCTCTGCTGAGCAAGACAAAAAAGTTCTTTTCTGTAGGCATACAATGCTTTGACATTACCAATAGTATACATTTCAATTTCACAACAAACTACTGTGTAGAAACCTAATGGAAACACCTTAAGTTAACTTTCCACATGATTCTGAGTTCTTGAAAACTGGTTTCATGCCTCTGTTGAGCAAGGCAAAAAAGTTGTTTTCTCAGGACATGCATGCTTTGACATTACCAATAGTATACACTTCAATTTTACACCAAACTACTGTGTGCAAACCTAATGTTAACGGTTTAAGTTAACTTTCCACATCATTATGAGATGTTTAAAACTGGTTTCATGCTTCTGCAGAGCAAGACAAAATAGTTGTTTTCTCAGGGCATACAACGCTTTGACATTACCAAGAGTATGTATTTCAATTTTACACCAAACTACTGGGTGCAAACCTAATGTCAACAGTTTAAGTTAACTTTCCACATGATTCTGAGTTGTTTAAAATTGGTTTCATGCCTCTGCTGAGCAAGACAAAAAATTATTTTCTCAGGGCATACAATGCTATTACATTTCCAATAGTATACATTTAAATTTTATACCAAACTACTGTGTGTTAACCTAATGCAAACACCTTAAATCAACTTCCTAAATCATTCTGAGTTGTTTAAAACCTGTTTCATGTTTCTGTTGAGCAAGCCAAAAAAGTTGTTTTCTCAGGGCAAACAATGCTTTGACATTACCAATAGTATACATTTAAATTTTACACCAAACTACTGGGTGCAAACCTAATGCAAACACTTTAAATCAACTTTCCACATGATTCTGAGTTGTTTAGAACTGGTTTCATGCCTGTGCTGAGCAAGACCAAAAAGTTATTTTCTCATGGCATACAATGCTTTGACATTAGCAAGAGTATACATTTCAATTTTACACCAAACTACTGTGTGGAAACCTAATGGAAACACCTTAAGTTAACTTTCCACATGATTCTGAGTTCTGAAAAACTGGTTTCATGCCTCTGCTGAGCAAGACAAAAAAGTTCTTTTCTCAAGCATACAATGCTTTGACATTTCCAATAGTATACATTTAAATTTTACACCAAACTACTGTGTGCAAACCTAATGCAAACACTTTAAATCAACTTTCCACATGATTCTGAGTTGTTTAAAACTGGTTTCATGCCTGTGCTGAGCAAGACAAAAAAGTTATTTTCTCAGGGCTTACAATGCTTTGTCATTACCAATAGTATACATTTCAATTTTACAACAAACTAGCGTGTAGAAACCTAAAGGAAACACCTTAAGTTAACTTTCCACATGATTCTGAGTTCTTGAAAACTGGTTTCATGCCTCTGTTGAGCAAGACAAAAAAGTTGTTTTCTCAGGACATGCATGCTTTGACATTACCAATGGTATACATTTCAATTTTACACCAACCTACTGTGTGCAAACCTAATGTTAACAGTATAAGTTAACTTTCCACATGATTATGAGATGTTTAAAACTGGTTTCATGCTTCTGCAGAGCAAGACAAAAAAGTTGTTTTCTGAGGGCATACAACGCTTTGACATTACCAAGAGTATACATTTCAATTTTACACCAAACTACTGTCTGCAAACCTAATGTTAACAGTTTAAGTTAACTTTCCACATGATTCTGAGTTGTTTAAAACTGGTTTCATGCCTCTGCTGAGCAAGACAAAAAAGTTATTTTTCAGGGCATACAATGCTTCGACATTACCAAGAGTACGCATATCAATTTTACACCAAACTACTGTGTGGAAACCTAATGGAAACACCATAAATCAACTTTCCACATGATTCTGAGTTGTTTAAAACTGGTTTCATGCCTGTGCTGAGCAAGACAAAAAAGTTATTTTCTCAAGGCATACAATGCTTTGACATTACCAAGAGTATACATTTCAATTTTACACCAAACTACTGTGAGCAAACCTAATGCAGACACCTTAAATCAACTTCCCACATGATTCTGAGTTGTTTAAAACCTGTTTCATGCTTCTGTTGAGCAAGACAAAAAAGTTGTTTTCTCAGCGGCATACAATGCTTTGTCATTACCAATAGTATACATTTCAATTTTACACCAAACTACTGTGTGGAAACCTAATGGAAACACCATAGTTAACTTTCCACATGATTCTGAGTTCTTAAAAACTGATTTCATGCCTCTGTTGAGCAAGACAAAAAAGTTGTTTTCTCAGGGCAGTCAACGCTTTGACATTACCAAGAGTATACATTTCAATTTTTACACCAAACTACTGTGTGCAAACCTAATGTTAACAGTTTAAGTTAACTTTCCACATGATTGTGAGTTGTTTAAAACTGGTTTCTTGCCTGTGCTGAGCAAGACAAACAAGGTGTTTTCTCAGGGCATACATTGCTTTGTCATTACCAATGGTATACATTCCAAATTACACCAAACTACTGTGTGGAAACCTAATGGAAACACCTTAAGTTAACTTTCCACATGATTCTGAGTTCTTAAAAACTGATTTCATGCCTCTGTTGAGCAAGACAAAAAAGTTGTTTTCTCAGGGGCATACAATGCTTTGACATTACCAAGAGTATACATTTTCAATTTTACACCAAACTACTGTGTGCAAACCTAATGTTAACAGTTTAAGTTAACTTTCCACATGATTCTGAGTTGTTTAAAACTGGTTTCATGCCTGTGCTGAGCAAGACAAAAAAGTAATTTTCTCAGGGCATACAATGCTTTGACATTACCAAGAGTATACATTTCAATTTTACACCAAACTACTGTGTGCAAACCTAATGCAAACATCTTAAGTTAACTTTCCACATGATTCTGAGTTCTGAAAAACTGGTTTCATGCCTCTGCTGAGCAAGACAAGAAGTTCTTTTCTCAGGCATACAATGCTTTGACATTACCAATAGTATACATTTCAATTTCACAACAAACTACTGTGTAGAAACCTAATGGAAACACCTTAAGTTAACTTTCCACATGATTCTGAGTTCTTGAAAACTGGTTTCATGCCCCTGTTGAGCAAGACAAAAAAGTTGTTTTCTCAGGACATGCATGCTTTGACATTACCAATAGTATACACTTCAATTTTACACCAAACTACTGTGTGCAAACCAAATATTAACAGTTTAAGTTAACTTTCACACATCATTATGAGATGTTTACAACTGGTTTCATGCTTCTGCAGAGCAAGACAAAAAATTATTTTCTCAGGGCATACAATGCTATTACATTTCCAATAGTATACATTTAAATTTTATACCAAACTACTGTGTGTTAACCCTAATGCAAACACCTTAAATCAACTTCCCAAATCATTCTGAGTTGTTTAAAACCTGTTTCATGTTTCTGTTGAGCAAGACAAAAAAGTTGTTTTCTCAGGGCAAACAATGCTTTGACATTACCAATAGTATACATTTAAATTTTACACCAAACTGCTGGGTGCAAACCTAATGCAAACACCTTAAATCAACTTTCCACATGATTCTGAGTTGTTTAGAACTGGTTTCATGCCTGTGCTGAGCAAGACAAAAAGTTATTTTCTCACGGCATACAATGCTTTGACATTACCAAGAGTATACATTTCAATTTTACACCAAACTACTGTGTGCAAACCTAATGCAAACACCTTAAATCAACTTCCCAGATGATTCTGAGTTGTTTAAAACCTGTTTCATGCTTCTGTTGAGCAAGACAAAAAAATTGTTTTCTCAGGGCATACAATGCTTTGTCATTACCAATAGTATACATCTCAATTTTACACCAAACTACTGTGTGGAAACCTAATGGAAACACCTTAAGTTAACTTTCCACATGATTCTGAGCTCTGAAAAACTGGTTTCATGCCTCTGCTGAGCAAGACAAAAAAGTTCTTTTCTCAAGCATACAATGCTTTGACTTTTCCAATAGTATACATTTAAATTTTACACCAGACTACTGTGTGCAAACCTAATGCAAACACCTTAAATCAACTTCCCAAATCATTCTGAGTTGTTTAAAACCTGTTTCATGTTTCTGTTGAGCAAGACAAAAAAGTTGTTTTCTCAGGGCAAACAATGCTTTGACATTACCAATAGTATACATTTAAATTTTACACCAAACTACTGTGTGCAAACCTAATGTTAACAGTTAAGTTAACTTTCCACATGATTCTGAGTTGTTTAAAACTGGTTTCATGCCTGTGCTGAGCAAGACAAAAAAGTTATTTTCTCAGGGCATACACTGCTTTGACATTACCAAGAGTATACATATCAATTTTACACCAAACTACTGTGTGGAAACCTAATGGAAACACCTTAAATCAACTTTCCACATGATTCTGAGTTGTTTAAAACTGGTTTCATGCCTGTGCTGAGCAAGACAAAAAAGTTATTTTCTCAGGGCATACAATGCTTTGACATTACCAAGAGTATACATTTCAATTTTACACCAAACTATTGAGTGCAAACCTAATGCAAACACCTTAAATCAACTTCCCACATGATAATGAGTTGTTTGAAACCTGTTTCATGCTTCTGTTGAGCAAGACAAAAAAGTTGTTTTCTCAGGGCATACAATGGTTTGACATTACCAATAGTATACATTTCAATTTTACACCAAACTACTGTGTGGAAACCTAATGGAAACACCTTAAGTTAACTTTCCACATGATTCTGAGTTCTGAAAAACTGGTTTCATGCCTCTGCTGAGCTAGACAAAAATGTTCTTTTCTCAAGCATACAATGCTTTGACATTTCCAATAGTATACATTTAAATTTTACACCAAACTACTGTATGTAAACCTAATGCAAACACCTTAAATCAACTTTCCACATGATTCTGAGTTGTTTAAAACTGGTTTCATGCCTGTGCTAAGCAAGACAAAAAAGTTATTTTCTGAGGGCTTACAATGCTTTGTCATTACCAATAGTATACATTTCAATTTTACAACAAACTACTGTGTTGAAACCTAATGGAAACACCTTAAGTTAACTTTCCACATGATTCTGAGTTCTTGAAAACTGGTTTCATGCCTCTGTTGAGCAAGACAAAAAAGTTGTATTCTCAGGGCATGCATGCTTTGACATTACCAATAGTATACACTACAATTTTACACCAAACTACTGTGTGCAAACCTAATGTTAACAGTTTAAGTTAACTTTCCACATGATTATGAGATGTTTAAAACTGGTTTCATGCTTCTGCAGAGCAAGACAAAAAAGTTGTTTTCTGAGGGCATACAACGCTTTGACATTACCAAGAGTATACATTTTGAATTTTACACCAAACTACTGGCTGCAAACCTAATGTTAACAGTTTAAGTTAACTTTCCACATGATTCTGAGTTCTGAAAAACTGGTTTCATGCCTCTGCTGAGCAAGACAAAAAAGTTCTTTTCTGTAGGCATACAATGCTTTGACATTACCAATAGTATACATTTCAATTTCACAACAAACTACTGTGTAGAAACCTAATGGAAACACCTTAAGTTAACTTTCCACATGATTCTGAGTTCTTGAAAACTGGTTTCATGCCTCTGTTGAGCAAGGCAAAAAAGTTGTTTTCTCAGGACATGCATGCTTTGACATTACCAATAGTATACACTTCAATTTTACACCAAACTACTGTGTGCAAACCTAATGTTAACGGTTTAAGTTAACTTTCCACATCATTATGAGATGTTTAAAACTGGTTTCATGCTTCTGCAGAGCAAGACAAAATAGTTGTTTTCTCAGGGCATACAACGCTTTGACATTACCAAGAGTATGTATTTCAATTTTACACCAAACTACTGGGTGCAAACCTAATGTCAACAGTTTAAGTTAACTTTCCACATGATTCTGAGTTGTTTAAAATTGGTTTCATGCCTCTGCTGAGCAAGACAAAAAATTATTTTCTCAGGGCATACAATGCTATTACATTTCCAATAGTATACATTTAAATTTTATACCAAACTACTGTGTGTTAACCTAATGCAAACACCTTAAATCAACTTCCTAAATCATTCTGAGTTGTTTAAAACCTGTTTCATGTTTCTGTTGAGCAAGCCAAAAAAGTTGTTTTCTCAGGGCAAACAATGCTTTGACATTACCAATAGTATACATTTAAATTTTACACCAAACTACTGGGTGCAAACCTAATGCAAACACTTTAAATCAACTTTCCACATGATTCTGAGTTGTTTAGAACTGGTTTCATGCCTGTGCTGAGCAAGACCAAAAAGATATTTTCTCATGGCATACAATGCTTTGACATTAGCAAGAGTATACATTTCAATTTTACACCAAACTACTGTGTGGAAACCTAATGGAAACACCTTAAGTTAACTTTCCACATGATTCTGAGTTCTGAAAAACTGGTTTCATGCCTCTGCTGAGCAAGACAAAAAAGTTCTTTTCTCAAGCATACAATGCTTTGACATTTCCAATAGTATACATTTAAATTTTACACCAAACTACTGTGTGCAAACCTAATGCAAACACTTTAAATCAACTTTCCACATGATTCTGAGTTGTTTAAAACTGGTTTCATGCCTGTGCTGAGCAAGACAAAAAAGTTATTTTCTCAGGGCTTACAATGCTTTGTCATTACCAATAGTATACATTTCAATTTTACAACAAACTAGCGTGTAGAAACCTAAAGGAAACACCTTAAGTTAACTTTCCACATGATTCTGAGTTCTTGAAAACTGGTTTCATGCCTCTGTTGAGCAAGACAAAAAAGTTGTTTTCTCAGGACATGCATGCTTTGACATTACCAATGGTATACACTTCAATTTTACACCAACCTACTGTGTGCAAACCTAATGTTAACAGTATAAGTTAACTTTCCACATGATTATGAGATGTTTAAAACTGGTTTCATGCTTCTGCAGAGCAAGACAAAAAAGTTGTTTTCTGAGGGCATACAACGCTTTGACATTACCAAGAGTATACATTTCAATTTTACACCAAACTACTGTCTGCAAACCTAATGTTAACAGTTTAAGTTAACTTTCCAGATGATTCTGAGTTGTTTAAAACTGGTTTCATGCCTCTGCTGAGCAAGACAAAAAAGTTATTTTTCAGGGCATACAATGCTTCGACATTACCAAGAGTACGCATATCAATTTTACACCAAACTACTGTGTGGAAACCTAATGGAAACACCATAAATCAACTTTCCACATGATTCTGAGTTGTTTAAAACTGGTTTCATGCCTGTGCTGAGCAAGACAAAAAAGTTATTTTCTCAAGGCATACAATGCTTTGACATTACCAAGAGTATACATTTCAATTTTACACCAAACTACTGTGAGCAAACCTAATGCAGACACCTTAAATCAACTTCCCACATGATTCTGAGTTGTTTAAAACCTGTTTCATGCTTCTGTTGAGCAAGACAAAAAAGTTGTTTTCTCAGCGCATACAATGCTTTGTCATTACCAATAGTATACATTTCAATTTTACACCAAACTACTGTGTGGAAACCTAATGGAAACACCATAAGTTAACTTTCCACATGATTCTGAGTTCTTAAAAACTGATTTCATGCCTCTGTTGAGCAAGACAAAAAAGTTGTTTTCTCAGGGCAGTCAACGCTTTGACATTACCAAGAGTATACATCTCAATTTTACACCAAACTACTGTGTGCAAACCTAATGTTAACAGTTTAAGTTAACTTTCCACATGATTGTGAGTTGTTTAAAACTGGTTTCTTGCCTGTGCTGAGCAAGACAAACAAGTTGTTTTCTCAGGGCATACATTGCTTTGTCCTTACCAATGGTATACATTCCAAATTTACACCAAACTACTGTGTGGAAACCTAATGGAAACACCTTAAGTTAACTTTCCACATGATTCTGAGTTCTTAAAAACTGATTTCATGCCTCTGTTGAGCAAGACAAAAAAGTTGTTTTCTCAGGGCATACAATGCTTTGACATTACCAAGAGTATACATTTCAATTTTACACCAAACTACTGTGTGCAAACCTAATGTTAACAGTTTAAGTTAACTTTCCACATGATTCTGAGTTGTTTAAAACTGGTTTCATGCCTGTGCCGAGCAAGACAAAAAAGTTATTTTCTCAGGGCATACAATGCTTTGACATTACCAAGAGTATACATATCAATTTTACACCAAACTACTGTGTGGAAACCTAATGAAAACACCTTAAATCAACTTTCCACATGATTCTGTGTTGTTTAAAACTGGTTTCATGCCTGTGCTGAGCAAGACAAAAAAGTTATTTTCTCAGGGCATACAATGCTTTGACATTACCAAGAGTATACATTTCAATTTTACACCAAACTACTGTGCGCAAACCTAATGCAAACACCTTAAATCAACTTCCCACATGATTCTGAGTTGTTTAAAACCTGTTTCATGCTTCTGTTGAGCAAGACAAAAAAGTTGTCTTCTCAGCGCATACAATGCTTTGTCATTACCAATAGTATACATTTCAATTTTACACCAAACTACTGTGTGGAAACCTAATGGAAACACCATAAGTTAACTTTCCACATGATTCTGAGTTCTTAAAAACTGATTTCATGCCTCTGTTGAGCAAGACAAAAAAGTTGTTTTCTCAGGGCATACAACGCTTTGACATTACCAAGAGTATACATATCAATTTTACACCAAACTACTGTGTGGAAACCTAATGGAAACACCTTAAATCAACTTTCCACATGATTCTGAGTTGTTTAAAACTGGTTTCATGCCTGTGCTGAGGAAGACAAAAAAGTTATTTTCTCAGGGCATACAATGCTTTGACATCACCAAGAGTATACATTTCAATTTTACACCAAACTACTGTGTGCAAACCTAATGCAAACACCTTAAATCAACTTCCCACATCATTCTGAGTTGTTTTAAACCTGTTTCATGCTTCTGTTGAGCAAGACAAAAAAGTTGTTTTCTCAGGGCATACAATGGTTTGACATTACCAATAGTATACATTTCAATTTTACACCAAACTACTGTGTGGAAACCTAATGGAAACACCTTAAGTTAACTTTCCACATGATTCTGAGTTCTGAAAAACTGGTTTCATGCCTCTGCTGAGCAAGACAAAAAAGTTCTTTTCTCAAGCATACAATGCTTTGACATTTCCAATAGTATACATTTAAATTTTACACCAAACTACTGTATGCAAACCTAATGCAAACACCTTAAATCAACTTTCCACATGATTCTGAGTTGTTTAAAACTGGTTTCATGCCTGTGCTGAGCAAGACAAAAAAGTTATTTTCTCAGGGCTTACAATGCTTTGTCATTACCAAAAGTATAAATTTCAATTTTGCAACAAACTACTGTGTAGAAACCTAATGGAAACACCTTAAGTTAACTTTCCACATGATTCTGAGTTCTTGAAAACTGGTTTCATGCCTCTGTTGAGCAAGACAAAAAAGTTGTTTTCTCAGGGCATGCATGCTTTGACATTACCAATAGTATACACTTCAATTTTACACCAAACTACTGTGTGCAAACCTAATGTTAAAAGTTTAAGTTAACTTTCCACATGATTATGAGATGTTTAAAACTGGTTTCATGCTTCTGCAGAACAAGACAAAAAAGTTGTTTTCTGAGGGCATACAACGCTTTGACATTACCAAGAGTATACATTTCAATTTTACACCAAACTACTGGCTGCAAACCTAATGTTAACAGTTTAAGTTAACTTTCCACATGATTCTGAGTTGTTTAAAACTGGTTTCATGCCTCTGCTGAGCAAGACCAAAAAGTTATTTTCTCAGGGCATACAATGCTGTGTCATTACCAATAGTATACATTTCAATTTTACACCAAACTACTGTGTGCAAACCTAATGCAAACATCTTAAGTTAACTTTCCACATGATTCTGAGTTCTGAAAAACTGGTTTCATGCCTCTGCTGAGCAAGACAAAGAAGTTCTTTTCTCAGGCATACAATGCTTTGACATTACCAATAGTATACATTTCAATTTCACAACAAACTACTGTGTAGAAACCTAATGGAAACACCTTAAGTTAACTTTCCACATGATTCTGAGTTCTTGAAAACTGGTTTCATGCCCCTGTTGAGCAAGACAAAAAAGTTGTTTTCTCAGGACATGCATGCTTTGACATTACCAATAGTATACACTTCAATTTTACACCAAACTACTGTGTGCAAACCAAATATTAACAGTTTAAGTTAACTTTCCACATCATTATGAGATGTTTACAACTGGTTTCATGCTTCTGCAGAGCAAGACAAAAAATTATTTTCTCAGGGCATACAATGCTATTACATTTCCAATAGTATACATTTAAATTTTATACCAAACTACTGTGTGTTAACCTAATGCAAACACCTTAAATCAACTTCCCAAATCATTCTGAGTTGTTTAAAACCTGTTTCATGTTTCTGTTGAGCAAGACAAAGAAGTTGTTTTCTCAGGGCAAACAATGCTTTGACATTACCAATAGTATACATTTAAATTTTACACCAAACTGCTGGGTGCAAACCTAATGCAAACACCTTAAATCAACTTTCCACATGATTCTGAGTTGTTTAGAACTGGTTTCATGCCTGTGCTGAGCAAGACAAAAAAGTTATTTTCTCACGGCATACAATGCTTTGACATTACCAAGAGTATACATTTCAATTTTACACCAAACTACTGTGTGCAAACCTAATGCAAACACCTTAAATCAACTTCCCAGATGATTCTGAGTTGTTTAAAACCTGTTTCATGCTTCTGTTGAGCAAGACAAAAAAATTGTTTTCTCAGGGCATACAATGCTTTGTCATTACCAATAGTATACATCTCAATTTTACACCAAACTACTGTGTGGAAACCTAATGGAAACACCTTAAGTTAACTTTCCACATGATTCTGAGATCTTAAAAACTGATTTCATGCCTCTGTTGAGCAAGACAAAAAAGTTGTTTTCTCAGGACATGCATGCTTTGACATTACCAATAGTATACACTTCAATTTTACACCAAACTACTGTGTGCAAACCTAATGTTAACAGTTTAAGTTAACTTTCCACATGATTATGAGATGTTTAAAATTGGTTTCATGCTTCTGCAGAGCAAGACAAAAAAGTTGTTTTCTCAGGGCATACAACGCTTTGACATTACCAAGAGTATACATTTCAATTTTACACCAAACTACTGTGTGCAAACCTAATGTTAACAGTTTAAGTTAACTTTCCACATGATTCTGAGTTGTTTAAAACTGGTTTCATGCCTGTGCTGAGCAAGACAAAAAAGTTATTTTCTCAGGGCATACAATGCTTTGACATTACCAAGAGTATACATTTCAATTTTACACCAAACTACTGTGTGCAAACCTGATGGAAACAACTTAAATCAACTTTCCACATGATTCTGAGTTGTTTAAAACTGGTTTCATGCCTGTGCTGAGCAAGACAAAAAAGTTATTTTCTCAAGGCATACAATGCTTTGACATTACCAAGATAATACATTTCAATTTGACAACAAACTACTGTGTGCAAACCTAATGCAAACACCTTAAATCAACTTCCCAAATCATTCTGAGTTGTTTAAAACCTGTTTCATGTTTCTGTTGAGCAAGACAAAAAAGTTGTTTTCTCAGGGCAAACAATGCTTTGACATTACCAATAGTATACATTTAAATTTTACACCAAACTGCTGGGTGCAAACCTAATGCAAACACCTTAAATCAACTTTCCACATGATTCTGAGTTGTTTAGAACTGGTTTCATGCCTGTGCTGAGCAAGACAAAAAAGTTATTGTCTCACGGCATACAATGCTTTGACATTACCAAGAGTATACATTTCAATTTTACACCAAACTATTGTGTGCAAACCTAATGAAAACACCTTAAATCAACTTCCCACATGATAATGAGTTGTTTAAAACCTGTTTCATGCTTCTGTTGAGCAAGACAAAAAAGTTGTTTTCTCAGGGCATACAATGGTTTGACATTACCAATAGTATACATTTCAATTTTACACCAAACTATTGTGTGGAAACCTAATGGAAACACCTTAAGTTAACTTTCCACATGATTCTGAGTTCTTGAAAACTGGTTTCATGCCTCTGTTGAGCAAGACAAAAAAGTTGTTTTCTCAGGGCATGCATGCTTTGACATTACCAATAGTATACACTACAATTTTACACCAAACTACTGTGTGCAAACCTAATGTTAACAGTTTAAGTTAACTTTCCACATGATTATGAGATGTTTAAAACTGGTTTCATGCTTCTGCAGAGCAAGACAAAAAAGTTGTTTTCTGAGGGCATACAACGCTTTGACATTACCAAGAGTATACATTTCAATTTTACACCAAACTACTGGCTGCAAACCTAATGTTAACAGTTTAAGTTAACATTCCACATGATTCTGAGTTCTGAAAAACTGGTTTCATGCCTCTGCTGAGCAAGACAAAAAAGTTCTTTTCTGTAGGCATACAATGCTTTGACATTACCAATAGTATACATTTCAATTTCACAACAAACTACTGTGTAGAAACCTAATGGAAACACCTTAAGTTAACTTTCCACATGATTCTGAGTTCTTGAAAACTGGTTTCATGCCTCTGTTGAGCAAGACAAAAAAGTTGTTTTCTCAGGACATGCATGCTTTGACATTACCAACAGTATACACTTCAATTTTACACCAAACTACTGTGTGCAAACCTAATGTTAACGGTTTAAGTTAACTTTCCACATCATTATGAGATGTTTAAAACTGGTTTCATGCTTCTGCAGAGCAAGACAAAATAGTTGTTTTCTCAGGGCATACAACGCTTTGACATTACCAAGAGTATGTATTTCAATTTTACACCAAACTACTGGGTGCAAACCTAATGTCAACAGTTTAAGTTAACTTTCCACATGATTCTGAGTTGTTTAAAATTGGTTTCATGCCTCTGCTGAGCAAGACAAAAAATTATTTTCTCAGGGCATACAATGCTATTACATTTCCAATAGTATACATTTAAATTTTATACCAAACTACTGTGTGTTAACCTAATGCAAACTCCTTAAATCAACTTCCCAAATCATTCTGAGTTGTTTAAAACCTGTTTCATGTTTCTGTTGAGCAAGCCAAAAAAGTTGTTTTCTCAGGGCAAACAATGCTTTGACATTACCAATAGTATACATTTAAATTTTACACCAAACTACTGGGTGCAAACCCAATGCAAACACCTTAAATCAACTTTCCACATGATTCTGAGTTGTTTAGAACTGGTTTCATGCCTGTGCTGAGCAAGACCAAAAAGTTATTTTCTCATGGCATACAATGCTTTGACATTAGCAAGAGTATACATTTCAATTTTACACCAAACTACTGTGTGGAAACCTAATGGAAACACCTTAAGTTAACTTTCCACATGATTCTGAGTTCTGAAAAACTGGTTTCATGCCTCTGCTGAGCAAGACAAAAAAGTTCTTTTCTCAAGCATACAATGCTTTGACATTTCCAATAGTATACATTTAAATTTTACACCAAACTACTGTGTGCAAACCTAATGCAAACACTTTAAATCAACTTTCCACATGATTCTGAGTTGTTTAAAACTGGTTTCATGCCTGTGCTGAGCAAGACAAAAAAGTTATTTTCTCAGGGCTTACAATGCTTTGTCAGTACCAATAGTATACATTTCAATTTTACAACAAACTAGTGTGTAGAAACCTAAAGGAAACACCTTAAGTTAACTTTCCACATGATTCTGAGTTCTTGAAAACTGGTTTCATGCCTCTGTTGAGCAAGACAAAAAAGTTGTTTTCTCAGGACATGCATGCTTTGACATTACCAATGGTATACACTTCAATTTTACACCAACCTACTGTGTGCAAACCTAATGTTAACAGTATAAGTTAACTTTCCACATGATTATGAGATGTTTAAAACTGGTTTCATGCTTCTGCAGAGCAAGACAAAAAAGTTGTTTTCTGAGGGCATACAACGCTTTGACATTACCAAGAGTATACATTTCAATTTTACACCAAACTACTGTCTGCAAACCTAATGTTAACAGTTTAAGTTAACTTTCCACATGATTCTGAGTTGTTTAAAACTGGTTTCATGCCTCTGCTGAGCAAGACAAAAAAGTTATTTTTCAGGGCATACAATGCTTCGACATTACCAAGAGTACGCATATCAATTTTAAACCAAACTACTGTGTGGAAACCTAATGGAAACACCATAAATCAACTTTCCACATGATTCTGAGTTGTTTAAAACTGGTTTCATGCCTGTGCTGAGCAACACAAAAAAGTTATTTTCTCAAGGCATACAATGCTTTGACATTACCAAGAGTATACATTTCAATTTTACACCAAACTACTGTGAGCAAACCTAATGCAGACACCTTAAATCAACTTCCCACATGATTCTGAGTTGTTTAAAACCTGTTTCATGCTTCTGTTGAGCAAGACAAAAAAGTTGTTTTCTCAGCGCATACAATGCTTTGTCATTACCAATAGTATACATTTCAATTTTACACCAAACTACTGTGTGGAAACCTAATGGAAACACCATAAGTTAACTTTCCACATGATTCTGAGTTCTTAAAAACTGATTTCATGCCTCTGTTGAGCAAGACAAAAAAGTTGTTTTCTCAGGGCAGTCAACGCTTTGACATTACCAAGAGTATACATTTCAATTTTACACCAAACTACTGTGTGCAAACCTAATGTTAACAGTTTAAGTTAACTTTCCACATGATTGTGAGTTGTTTAAAACTGGTTTCTTGCCTGTGCTGAGCAAGACAAACAAGTTGTTTTCTCAGGGCATACAATGCTTTGTCATTACCAATGGTATACATTCCAAATTTACACCAAACTACTGTGTGGAAACCTAATGGAAACACCTTAAGTTAACTTTCCACATGATTCTGAGTTCTTAAAAACTGATTTCATGCCTCTGTTGAGCAAGACAAAAAAGTTGTTTTCTCAGGGCATACAATGCTTTGACATTACCAAGAGTATACATTTCAATTTTACACCAAACTACTGTGTGCAAACCTAATGTTAACAGTTTAAGTTAACTTTCCACATGATTCTGAGTTGTTTAAAACTGGTTTCATGCCTGTGCTGAGCAAGACAAAAAAGTTATTTTCTCAGGGCATACAATGCTTTGACATTACCAAGAGTATACATATCAATTTTACACCAAACTACTGTGTGGAAACCTAATGGAAACACCTTAAATCAACTTTCCACATGATTCTGAGTTGTTTAAAACTGGTTTCATGCCTGTGCTGAGCAAGACAAAAAAGTTATTTTCTCAGGGCATACAATGCTTTGACATTACCAAGAGCATACATTTCAATTTTACACCAAACTACTGTGCGCAAACCTAATGCAAACACCTTAAATCAACTTCCCACATGATTCTGAGTTGTTTAAAACCTGTTTCATGCTTCTGTTGAGCAAGACAAAAAAGTTGTCTTCTCAGCGCATACAATGCTTTGTCATTACCAATAGTATACATTTCAATTTTACACCAAACTACTGTGTGGAAACCTAATGGAAACACCATAAGTTAACTTTCCACATGATTCTGAGTTCTTAAAAACTGATTTCATGCCTCTGTCGAGCAAGACAAAAAAGTTATTTTCTCACGGCATACAACGCTTTGACATTACCAAGAGTATACATTTCAATTTTACACCAAACTACTGTGTGCAAACCTAATGTTAACCGTTTAAGTTAACATTCCACATGATTGTGAGTTGTTTAAAACTGGTTTCTTGCCTGTGCTGAGCAAGACAAACAAGTTGTTTTCTCAGGGCATACAATGCTTTGTCATTACCAATAGTATACATTCCAATTTTACACCAAACTACTGTGTGGAAACCTAATGGAAACACCTTAAGTTAACTTTCCACATGATTCTGAGTTCTTAAAAACTAATTTCATGCCTCTGTTGAGCAAGACAAAAAAGTTGTTTTCTCAGGGCATAAAATGCTTTGACATTACCAAGAGTATACATTTCAATTTTACACCAAACTACTGTGTGCAAACCTAATGTTAACAGTTTAAGTTAACTTTCCACATGATTCTGAGTTGCTTAAAACTGGTTTCGTGCCTGTGCTGAGCAAGACAAAAAAGTTATTTTCTCAGGGCATACAATGCTTTGACATTACCAAGAGTATACATATCAATTTTACACCAAACTACTGTGTGGAAACCTAATGGAAACACCTTAAATCAACTTTCCACATGATTCTGAGTTGTTTAAAACTGGTTTCATGCCTGTGCTGAGGAAGACAAAAAAGTTATTTTCTCAGGGCATACAATGCTTTGACATCACCAAGAGTATACATTTCAATTTTACACCAAACTACTGTGTGCAAACCTAATGCAAACACCTTAAATCAACTTCCCACATCATTCTGAGTTGTTTTAAACCTGTTTCATGCTTCTGTTGAGCAAGACAAAAAAGTTGTTTTCTCAGGGCATACAATGGTTTGACATTACCAATAGTATACATTTCAATTTTACACCAAACTACTGTGTGGAAACCTAATGGAAACACCTTAAGTTAACTTTCCACATGATTCTGAGTTCTGAAAAACTGGTTTCATGCCTCTGCTGAGCAAGACAAAAAAGTTCTTTTCTCAAGCATACAATGCTTTGACATTTCCAATAGTATACATTTAAATTTTACACCAAACTACTGTATGCAAACCTAATGCAAACACCTTAAATCAACTTTCCACATGATTCTGAGTTGTTTAAAACTGGTTTCATGCCTGTGCTGAGCAAGACAAAAAAGTTATTTTCTCAGGGCTTACAATGCTTTGTCATTACCAAAAGTATAAATTTCAATTTTGCAAGAAACTACTGTGTAGAAACCTAATGGAAACACCTTAAGTTAACTTTCCACATGATTCTGAGTTCTTGAAAACTGGTTTCATGCCTCTGTTGAGCAAGACAAAAAAGTTGTTTTCTCAGGGCATGCATGCTTTGACATTACCAATAGTATACACTTCAATTTTACACCAAACTACTGTGTGCAAACCTAATGTTAACAGTTTAAGTTAACTTTCCACATGATTATGAGATGTTTAAAACTGGTTTCATGCTTCTGCAGAACAAGACAAAAAATTTGTTTTCTGAGGGCATACAACGCTTTGACATTACCAAGAGTATACATTTCAATTTTACACCAAACTACTGGCTGCAAACGTAATGTTAACAGTTTAAGTTAACTTTCCACATGATTCTGAGTTGTTTAAAACTGGTTTCATGCCTCTGCTGAGCAAGACCAAAAAGTTATTTTCTCAGGGCATACAATGCTGTGTCATTACCAATAGTATACATTTCAATTTTACACCAAACTACTGTGTGCAAACCTAATGCAAACATCTTAAGTTAACTTTCCACATGATTCTGAGTTCTGAAAAACTGGTTTCATGCCTCTGCTGAGCAAGACAAAGAAGTTCTTTTCTCAGGCATACAATGCTTTGACATTACCAATAGTATACATTTCAATTTCACAACAAACTACTGTGTAGAAACCTAATGGAAACACCTTAAGTTAACTTTCCACATGATTCTGAGTTCTTGAAAACTGGTTTCATGCCCCTGTTGAGCAAGACAAAAAAGTTGTTTTCTCAGGACATGCATGCTTTGACATTACCAATAGTATACACTTCAATTTTACACCAAACTACTGTGTGCAAACCAAATATTAACAGTTTAAGTTAACTTTCCACATCATTATGAGATGTTTACAACTGGTTTCATGCTTCTGCAGAGCAAGACAAAAAATTATTTTCTCAGGGCATACAATGCTATTACATTTCCAATAGTATACATTTAAATTTTATACCAAACTACTGTGTGTTAACCTAATGCAAACACCTTAAATCAACTTCCCAAATCATTCTGAGTTGTTTAAAACCTGTTTCATGTTTCTGTTGAGCAAGACAAAAAAGTTGTTTTCTCAGGGCAAACAATGCTTTGACATTACCAATAGTATACATTTAAATTTTACACCAAACTGCTGGGTGCAAACCTAATGCAAACACCTTAAATCAACTTTCCACATGATTCTGAGTTGTTTAGAACTGGTTTCATGCCTGTGCTGAGCAAGACAAAAAAGTTATTTTCTCACGGCATACAATGCTTTGACATTACCAAGAGTATACATTTCAATTTTACACCAAACTACTGTGTGCAAACCTAATGCAAACACCTTAAATCAACTTCCCAGATGATTCTGAGTTGTTTAAAACCTGTTTCATGCTTCTGTTGAGCAAGACAAAAAAATTGTTTTCTCAGGGCATACAATGCTTTGTCATTACCAATAGTATACATCTCAATTTTACACCAAACTACTGTGTGGAAACCTAATGGAAACACCTTAAGTTAACTTTCCACATGATTCTGAGATCTTAAAAACTGATTTCATGCCTCTGTTGAGCAAGACAAAAAAGTTGTTTTCTCAGGAGATGCATGCTTTGACATTACCAATAGTATACACTTCAATTTTACACCAAACTACTGTGTGCAAACCTAATGTTAACAGTTTAAGTTAACTTTCCACATGATTATGAGATGTTTAAAACTGGTTTCATGCTTCTGCAGAGCAAGACAAAAAAGTTGTTTTCTCAGGGCATACAACGCTTTGACATTACCAAGAGTATACATTTCAATTTTACACCAAACTACTGTGTGCAAACCTAATGTTAACAGTTTAAGTTAACTTTCCACATGATTCTGAGTTGTTTAAAACTGGTTTCATGCCTGTGCTGAGCAAGACAAAAAAGTTATTTTCTCAGGGCATACAATGCTTTGACATTACCAAGAGTATACATTTCAATTTTACACCAAACTACTGTGTGCAAACCTGATGGAAACAACTTAAATCAACTTTCCACATGATTCTGAGTTGTTTAAAACTGGTTTCATGCCTGTGCTGAGCAAGACAAAAAAGTTATTTTCTCAAGGCATACAATGCTTTGACATTACCAAGATAATACATTTCAATTTGACACCAAACTACTGTGTGCAAACCTAATGCAAACACCTTAAATCAACTTCCCACATGATTCTGAGTTGTTTAAAACCTGTTTCATGCTTCTGTTGAGCAAGACAAAAAAGTTGTTTTCTCAGCGCATACAATGCTTTGTCATTACCAATAGTATACATTTCAATTTTACACCAAACTACTGTGTGCAAACCTAATATTAACAGTTTAAGTTAACTTTCCACATCATTATGAGATGTTTACAACTCGTTTCATGCTTCTGCAGAGCAAGACAAAAAAGTTGTTTTCTGAGGGCATACAACGCTTTGACATTACCAAGAGTATACATTTCAATTTTACACCAAACTACTGTCTGCAAACCTAATGTTAACAGTTTAAGTTAACTTTCCATATGATTCTGAGTTGTTTAAAACTGGTTTCATGCCTCTGCTGAGCAAGACAAAAAAGTTATTTTTCAGGGCATACAATGCTTCGACATTACCAAGAGTACGCATATCGATTTTACACCAAACTACTGTGTGGAAACCTAATGGAAACACCATAAATCAACTTTCCACATGATTCTGAGTTGTTTAAAACTGGTTTCATGCCTGTGCTGAGCAAGACAAAAAAGTTATTTTCTCAAGGCATACAATGCTTTGACATTACCAAGAGTATACATTTCAATTTTACACCAAACTACTGTGAGCAAACCTAATGCAGACACCTTAAATCAACTTCCCACATGATTCTGAGTTGTTTAAAACCTGTTTCATGCTTCTGTTGAGCAAGACAAAAAAGTTGTTTTCTCAGCGCATACAATGCTTTGTCATTACCAATAGTATACATTTCAATTTTACACCAAACTACTGTGTGGAAACCTAATGGAAACACCATAAGTTAACTTTCCACATGATTCTGAGTTCTTAAAAACTGATTTCATGCCTCTGTTGAGCAAGACAAAAAAGTTGTTTTCTCAGGGCAGTCAACGCTTTGACATTACCAAGAGGATACATTTCAATTTTACACCAAACTACTGTGTGCAAACCTAATGTTAACAGTTTAAGTTAACTTTCCACATGATTGTGAGTTGTTTAAAACTGGTTTCTTGCCTGTGCTGAGCAAGACAAACAAGTTGTTTTCTCAGGGCATACAATGCTTTGTCATTACCAATGGTATACATTCCAAATTTACACCAAACTACTGTGTGGAAACCTAATGGAAACACCTTAAGTTAACTTTCCACATGATTCTGAGTTCTTAAAAACTGATTTCATGCCTCTGTTGAGCAAGACAAAAAAGTTGTTTTCTCAGGGCATACAATGCTTTGACATTACCAAGAGTATACATTTCAATTTTACACCAAACTACTGTGTGCAAACCTAATGTTAACAGTTTAAGTTAACTTTCCACATGATTCTGAGTTGTTTAAAACTGGTTTCATGCCTGTGCTGAGCAAGACAAAAAAGTTATTTTCTCAGGGCATACAATGCTTTGACATTACCAAGAGTATACATATCAATTTTACACCAAACTACTGTGTGGAAACCTAATGGAAACACCTTAAATCAACTTTCCACATGATTCTGAGTTGTTTAAAACTGGTTTCATGCCTGTGCTGAGCAAGACAAAAAAGTTATTTTCTCAGGGCATACAATGCTTTGACATTACCAAGAGTATACATTTCAATTTTACACCAAACTACTGTGCGCAAACCTAATGCAAACACCTTAAATCAACTTCCCACATGATTCTGAGTTGTTTAAAACCTGTTTCATGCTTCTGTTGAGCAAGACAAAAAAGTTGTCTTCTCAGCGCATACAATGCTTTGTCAATACCAATAGTATACATTTCAATTTTACACCAAACTACTGTGTGGAAACCTAATGGAAACACCATAAGTTAACTTTCCACATGATTCTGAGTTCTTAAAAACTGATTTCATGCCTCTGTTGAGCAAGACAAAAAAGTTGTTTTCTCAGGACATGCATGCTTTGACATTACCAAGAGTATAAATTTCAATTTTACACCAAACTACTGTGTGCAAACCTAATGTTAACAGTTTAAGTTAACTTTCCACATGATTCTGAGTTGTTTAAAACTGGTTTCATGCCTGTGCTGAGCAAGACAAAAAAGTTATTTTCTCAGGGCATACAATGCTTTGACATTACCAAGAGTATACATTTCAATTTTACACCAAACTACTGTGTGCAAACCTGATGGAAACAACTTAAATCAACTTTCCACATGATTCTGAGTTGTTTAAAACTGGTTTCATGCCTGTGCTGAGCAAGACAAAAAAGTTATTTTCTCAAGGCATACAATGCTTTGACATTACCAAGATAATACATTTCAATTTGACACCAAACTACTGTGTGCAAACCTAATGCAAACACCTTAAATCAACTTCCCACATGATTCTGAGTTGTTTAAAACCTGTTTCATGCTTCTGTTGAGCAAGACAAAAAAGTTGTTTTCTCAGCGCATACAATGCTTTGTCATTACCAATAGTATACATTTCAATTTTACACCAAACTACTGTGTGCAAACCTAATATTAACAGTTTAAGTTAACTTTCCACATCATTATGAGATGTTTACAACTCGTTTCATGCTTCTGCAGAGCAAGACAAAAAAGTTGTTTTCTGAGGGCATACAACGCTTTGACATTACCAAGAGTATACATTTCAATTTTACACCAAACTACTGTCTGCAAACCTAATGTTAACAGTTTAAGTTAACTTTCCATATGATTCTGAGTTGTTTAAAACTGGTTTCATGCCTCTGCTGAGCAAGACAAAAAAGTTATTTTTCAGGGCATACAATGCTTCGACATTACCAAGAGTACGCATATCAATTTTACACCAAACTACTGTGTGGAAACCTAATGGAAACACCATAAATCAACTTTCCACATGATTCTGAGTTGTTTAAAACTGGTTTCATGCCTGTGCTGAGCAAGACAAAAAAGTTATTTTCTCAAGGCATACAATGCTTTGACATTACCAAGAGTATACATTTCAATTTTACACCAAACTACTGTGAGCAAACCTAATGCAGACACCTTAAATCAACTTCCCACATGATTCTGAGTTGTTTAAAACCTGTTTCATGCTTCTGTTGAGCAAGACAAAAAAGTTGTTTTCTCAGCGCATACAATGCTTTGTCATTACCAATAGTATACATTTCAATTTTACACCAAACTACTGTGTGGAAACCTAATGGAAACACCATAAGTTAACTTTCCACATGATTCTGAGTTCTTAAAAACTGATTGCATGCCTCTGTTGAGCAAGACAAAAAAGTTGTTTTCTCAGGGCAGTCAACGCTTTGACATTACCAAGAGTATACATTTCAATTTTACACCAAACTACTGTGTGCAAACCTAATGTTAACAGTTTAAGTTAACTTTCCACATGATTGTGAGTTGTTTAAAACTGGTTTCTTGCCTGTGCTGAGCAAGACAAACAAGTTGTTTTCTCAGGGCATACAATGCTTTGTCATTACCAATGGTATACATTCCAAATTTACACCAAACTACTGTGTGGAAACCTAATGGAAACACCTTAAGTTAACTTTCCACATGATTCTGAGTTCTTAAAAACTGATTTCATGCCTCTGTTGAGCAAGACAAAAAAGTTGTTTTCTCAGGGCATACAATGCTTTGACATTACCAAGAGTATACATTTCAATTTTACACCAAACTACTGTGTGCAAACCTAATGTTAACAGTTTAAGTTAACTTTCCACATGATTCTGAGTTGTTTAAAACTGGTTTCATGCCTGTGCTGAGCAAGACAAAAAAGTTATTTTCTCAGGGCATACAATGCTTTGACATTACCAAGAGTATACATATCAATTTTACACCAAACTACTGTCTGCAAACCTAATGGAAACACCTTAAATCAACTTTCCACATGATTCTGAGTTGTTTAAAACTGGTTTCATGCCTGTGCTGAGCAAGACAAAAAAGTTATTTTCTCAGGGCATACAATGCTTTGACATTACCAAGAGTATACATTTCAATTTTACACCAAACTACTGTGTGGAAACCTAATGGAAACACCATAAGTTAACTTTCCACATGATTCTGAGTTCTTAAAAACTGATTTCATGCCTCTGTTGAGCAAGACAAAAAAGTTGTTTTCTCAGGACATGCATGCTTTGACATTACCAATAGTATACACTTCAATTTTACACCAAACTACTGTGTGCAAACCTAATGTTAACAGTTTAAGTTAACTTTCCACATGATTATGAGATGTTTAAAACTGGTTTCATGCTTCTGCAGAGCAAGACAAAAAAGTTGTTTTCTCAGGGCATACAACGCTTTGACATTACCAAGAGTATACATTTCAATTTTACACCAAACTACTGTGTGCAAACCTAATGTTAACAGTTTAAGTTAACTTTCCACATGATTCTGAGTTGTTTAAAACTGGTTTCATGCCTGTGCTGAGCAAGACAAAAAAGTTATTTTCTCAGGGCATACAATGCTTTGACATTACCAAGAGTATACATTTCAATTTTACACCAAACTACTGTGTGCAAACCTGATGGAAACAACTTAAATCAACTTTCCACATGATTCTGAGTTGTTTAAAACTGGTTTCATGCCTGTGCTGAGCAAGACAAAAAAGTTATTTTCTCAGGGCATACAATGCTTTGACATTACCAAGAGTATACATATCAATTTTACACCAAACTACTGTGTGGAAACCTAATGGAAACACCTTAAATCAACTTTCCACATGATTCTGAGTTGTTTAAAACTGGTTTCATGCCTGTGCTGAGGAAGACAAAAAAGTTATTTTCTCAGGGCATACAATGCTTTGACATCACCAAGAGTATACATTTCAATTTTACACCAAACTACTGTGTGCAAACCTAATGCAAACACCTTAAATCAACTTCCCACATCATTCTGAGTTGTTTTAAACCTGTTTCATGCTTCTGTTGAGCAAGACAAAAAAGTTGTTTTCTCAGGGCATACAATGGTTTGACATTACCAATAGTATACATTTCAATTTTACACCAAACTACTGTGTGGAAACCTAATGGAAACACCTTAAGTTAACTTTCCACATGATTCTGAGTTCTGAAAAACTGGTTTCATGCCTCTGCTGAGCAAGACAAAGAAGTTCTTTTCTCAAGCATACAATGCTTTGACATTTCCAATAGTATTCATTTAAATTTTACACCAAACTACTGTATGCAAACCTAATGCAAACACCTTAAATCAACTTTCCACATGATTCTGAGTTGTTTAAAACTGGTTTCATGCCTGTGCTGAGCAAGACAAAAAAGTTATTTTCTCAGGGCTTACAATGCTTTGTCATTACCAAAAGTATAAATTTCAATTTTGCAACAAACTACTGTGTAGAAACCTAATGGAAACACCTTAAGTTAACTTTCCACATGATTCTGAGTTCTTGAAAACTGGTTTCATGCCTCTGTTGAGCAAGACAAAAAAGTTGTTTTCTCAGGGCATGCATGCTTTGACATTACCAATAGTATACACTTCAATTTTACACCAAACTACTGTGTGCAAACCTAATGTTAACAGTTTAAGTTAACTTTCCACATGATTATGAGATGTTTAAAACTGGTTTCATGCTTCTGCAGAGGAAGACAAAAAAGTTGTTTTCTCAGGGCATACAACGCTTTGACATTACCAAGAGTATACATTTCAATTTTACACCAAACTACTGTGTGCAAACCTAATGTTAACAGTTTAAGTTAACTTTCCACATGATTCTGAGTTGTTTAAAACTGGTTTCATGCCTGTGCTGAGCAAGACAAAAAAGTTATTTTCTCAGGGCATACAATGCTTTGACATTACCAAGAGTATACATTTCAATTTTACACCAAACTACTGTGTGCAAACCTGATGGAAACAACTTAAATCAACTTTCCACATGATTCTGAGTTGTTTAAAACTGGTTTCATGCCTGTGCTGAGCAAGACAAAAAAGTTATTTTCTCAAGGCATACAATGCTTTGACATTACCAAGATAATACATTTCAATTTGACACCAAACTACTGTGTGCAAACCTAATGCAAACACCTTAAATCAACTTCCCACATGATTCTGAGTTGTTTAAAACCTGTTTCATGCTTCTGTTGAGCAAGACAAAAAAGTTGTTTTCTCAGCGCATACAATGCTTTGTCATTACCAATAGTATACATTTCAATTTTACACCAAACTACTGTGTGCAAACCTAATATTAACAGTTTAAGTTAACTTTCCACATCATTATGAGATGTTTACAACTCGTTTCATGATTCTGCAGAGCAAGACAAAAAAGTTGTTTTCTGAGGGCATACAACGCTTTGACATTACCAAGAGTATACATTTCAATTTTACACCAAACTACTGTCTGCAAACCTAATGTTAACAGTTTAAGTTAACTTTCCATATGATTCTGAGTTGTTTAAAACTGGTTTCATGCCTCTGCTGAGCAAGACAAAAAAGTTATTTTTCAGGGCATACAATGCTTCGACATTACCAAGAGTACGCATATCAATTTTACACCAAACTACTGTGTGGAAAACTAATGGAAACACCATAAATCAACTTTCCACATGATTCTGAGTTGTTTAAAACTGGTTTCATGCCTGTGCTGAGCAAGACAAAAAAGTTATTTTCTCAAGGCATACAATGCTTTGACATTACCAAGAGTATACATTTCAATTTTACACCAAACTACTGTGAGCAAACCTAATGCAGACACCTTAAATCAACTTCCCACATGATTCTGAGTTGTTTAAAACCTGTTTCATGCTTCTGTTGAGCAAGACAAAAAAGTTGTTTTCTCAGCGCATACAATGCTTTGTCATTACCAATAGTATACATTTCAATTTTACACCAAACTACTGTGTGGAAACCTAATGGAAACACCATAAGTTAACTTTCCACATGATTCTGAGTTCTTAAAAACTGATTTCATGCCTCTGTTGAGCAAGACAAAAAAGTTCTTTTCTCAGGGCAGTCAACGCTTTGACATTACCAAGAGTATACATTTCAATTTTACACCAAACTACTGTGTGCAAACCTAATGTTAACAGTTTAAGTTAACTTTCCACATGATTGTGAGTTGTTTAAAACTGGTTTCTTGCCTGTGCTGAGCAAGACAAACAAGTTGTTTTCTCAGGGCATACAACGCTTTGACATTACCAAGAGTATACATTTCAATTTTACACCAAACTACTGTGTGGAAACCTAATGGAAACACCATAAGTTAACTTTCCACATGATTCTGAGTTCTTAAAAACTGATTTCATGCCTCTGTTGAGCAAGACAAAAAAGTTGTTTTCTCAGGACATGCATGCTTTGACATTACCAATAGTATACACTTCAATTTTACACCAAACTACTGTGTGCAAACCTAATGTTAACAGTTTAAGTTAACTTACCACATGATTATGAGATGTTTAAAACTGGTTTCATGCTTCTGCAGAGCAAGACAAAAAAGTTGTTTTCTCAGGGCATACAACGCTTTGACATTACCAAGAGTATACATTTGAATTTTACACCAAACTACTGTGTGCAAACCTAATGTTAACAGTTTAAGTTAACTTTCCACATGATTCTGAGTTGTTTAAAACTGGTTTCATGCCTGTGCTGAGCAAGACAAAAAAGTTATTTTCTCAGGGCATACAATGCTTTGACATTACCAAGAGTATACATTTCAATTTTACACCAAACTACTGTGTGCAAACCTGATGGAAACAACTTAAATCAACTTTCCACATGATTCTGAGTTGTTTAAAACTGGTTTCATGCCTGTGCTGAGCAAGACAAAAAAGTTATTTTCTCAGGGCATACAATGCTTTGACATTACCAAGAGTATACATATCAATTTTACACCAAACTACTGTGTGGAAACCTAATGGAAACACCTTAAATCAACTTTCCACATGATTCTGAGTTGTTTAAAACTGGTTTCATGCCTGTGCTGAGGAAGACAAAAAAGTTATTTTCTCAGGGCATACAATGCTTTGACATCACCAAGAGTATACATTTCAATTTTACACCAAACTACTGTGTGCAAACCTAATGCAAACACCTTAAATCAACTTCCCACATCATTCTGAGTTGTTTTAAACCTGTTTCATGCTTCTGTTGAGCAAGACAAAAAAGTTGTTTTCTCAGGGCATACAATGGTTTGACATAACCAATAGTATACATTTCAATTTTACACCAAACTACTGTGTGGAAACCTAATGGAAACACCTTAAGTTAACTTTCCACATGATTCTGAGTTCTGAAAAACTGGTTTCATGCCTCTGCTGAGCAAGACAAAGAAGTTCTTTTCTCAAGCATACAATGCTTTGACATTTCCAATAGTATACATTTAAATTTTACACCAAACTACTGTATGCAAACCTAATGCAAACACCTTAAATCAACTTTCCACATGATTCTGAGTTGTTTAAAACTGGTTTCATGCCTGTGCTGAGCAAGACAAAAAAGTTATTTTCTCAGGGCTTACAATGCTTTGTCATTACCAAAAGTATAAATTTCAATTTTGCAACAAACTACTGTGTAGAAACCTAATGGAAACACCTTAAGTTAACTTTCCACATGATTCTGAGTTCTTGAAAACTGGTTTCATGCCTCTGTTGAGCAAGACAAAAAAGTTGTTTTCTCAGGGCATGCATGCTTTGACATTACCAATAGTATACACTTCAATTTTACACCAAACTACTGTGTGCAAACCTAATGTTAACAGTTTAAGTTAACTTTCCACATGATTATGAGATGTTTAAAACTGGTTTCATGCTTCTGCAGAACAAGACAAAAAAGTTGTTTTCTGAGGGCATACAACGCTTTGACATTACCAAGAGTATACATTTCAATTTTACACCAAACTACTGGCTGCAAACCTAATGTTAACAGTTTAAGTTAACTTTCCACATGATTCTGAGTTGTTTAAAACTGGTTTCATGCCTCTGCTGAGCAAGACCAAAAAGTTATTTTCTCAGGGCATACAATGCTGTGTCATTACCAATAGTATACATTTCAATTTTACACCAAACTACTGTGTGCAAACCTAATGCAAACATCTTAAGTTAACTTTCCACATGATTCTGAGTTCTGAAAAACTGGTTTCATGCCTCTGCTGAGCAAGACAAAGAAGTTCTTTTCTCAGGCATACAATGCTTTGACATTACCAATAGTATACATTTCAATTTCACAACAAACTACTGTGTAGAAACCTAATGGAAACACCTTAAGTTAACTTTCCACATGATTCTGAGTTCTTGAAAACTGGTTTCATGCCCCTGTTGAGCAAGACAAAAAAGTTGTTTTCTCAGGACATGCATGCTTTGACATTAGCAATAGTATACACTTCAATTTTACACCAAACTACTGTGTGCAAACCAAATATTAACAGTTTAAGTTAACTTTCCACATCATTATGAGATGTTTACAACTGGTTTCATGCTTCTGCAGAGCAAGACAAAAAATTATTTTCTCAGGGCATACAATGCTATTACATTTCCAATAGTATACATTTAAATGTTATACCAAACTACTGTGTGCAAACCTAATGCAAACACCTTAAATCAACTTTCCACATGATTCTGAGTTGTTTAGAACTGGTTTCATGCCTGTGCTGAGCAAGACAAAAAAGTTATTTTCTCACGGCATACAATGCTTTGACATTACCAAGAGTATACATTTCAATTTTACACCAAACTACTGTGTGCAAACCTAATGCAAACACCTTAAATCAACTTCCCAGATGATTCTCAGTTGTTTAAAACCTGTTTCATGCTTCTGTTGAGCAAGACAAAAAAATTGTTTTCTCAGGGCATACAATGCTTTGTCATTACCAATAGTATACATCTCAATTTTACACCAAACTACTGTGTGGAAACCTAATGGAAACACCTTAAGTTAACTTTCCACATGATTCTGAGATCTTAAAAACTGATTTCATGCCTCTGTTGAGCAAGACAAAAAAGTTGTTTTCTCAGGACATGCATGCTTTGACATTACCAATAGTATACACTTCAATTTTACACCAAACTACTGTGTGCAAACCTAATGTTAACAGTTTAAGTTAACTTTCCACATGATTATGAGATGTTTAAAACTGGTTTCATGCTTCTGTAGAGCAAGACAAAAAAGTTGTTTTCTCAGGGCATACAACGCTTTGACATTACCAAGAGTATACATTTCAATTTTACACCACACTACTGTGTGCAAACCTAATGTTAACAGTTTAAGTTAACTTTCCACATGATTCTGAGTTGTTTAAAACTGGTTTCATGCCTGTGCTGAGCAAGACAAAAAAGTTATTTTCTCAGGGCATACAATGCTTTGACATTACCAAGAGTATACATTTCAATTTTACACCAAACTACTGTGTGCAAACCTGATGGAAACAACTTAAATCAACTTTCCACATGATTCTGAGTTGTTTAAAACTGGTTTCATGCCTGTGCTGAGCAAGACAAAAAAGTTATTTTCTCAAGGCATACAATGCTTTGACATTACCAAGATAATACATTTCAATTTGACACCAAACTACTGTGTGCAAACCTAATGCAAACACCTTAAATCAACTTCCCACAAGATTCTGAGTTGTTTAAAACCTGTTTCATGCTTCTGTTGAGCAAGACAAAAAAGTTGTTTTCTCAGCGCATACAATGCTTTGTCATTACCAATAGTATACATTTCAATTTTACACCAAACTACTGTGTGCAAACCTAATATTAACAGTTTAAGTTAACTTTCCACATCATTATGAGATGTTTACAACTGGTTTCATGCTTCTGCAGAGCAAGACAAAAAAGTTGTTTTCTCAGGGCATACAACGCTTTGACATTACCAAGAGTATAGATTTCAATTTTACACCAAACTACTGGGTGCAAACCTAATGTCAACAGTTTAAGTTAACTTTCCACATGATTCTGAGTTGTTTAAAACTGGTTTCATGCCTCTGCTGAGCAAGACAAAAAATTATTTTCTCAGGGCATACAATGCTATTACATTTCCAATAGTATACATTTAAATTTTATACCAAACTACTGTGTGTTAACCTAATGCAAACACCTTAAATCAACTTCCCAAATCATTCTGAGTTGTTTAAAACCTGTTTCATGTTTCTGTTGAGCAAGACAAAAAAGTTGTTTTCTCAGGGCAAACAATGCTTTGACATTACCAATAGTATACATTTAAATTTTACACCAAACTGCTGGGTGCAAACCTAATGCAAACACCTTAAATCAACTTTCCACATGATTCTGAGTTGTTTAGAACTGGTTTCATGCCGGTGCTGAGCAAGACAAAAAAGTTATTGTCTCACGGCATACAATGCTTTGACATTACCAAGAGTATACATTTCAATTTTACACCAAACTACTGTGTGCAAACCTAATGCAAACACCTTAAATCAACTTCCCACATGATTCTGAGTTGTTTAAAACCTGTTTCATGCTTCTGTTGAGCAAGACAAAAAAGTTGTTTTCTCAGGGCAAACAATGCTTTGACATTACCAATAGTATACATTTAAATTTTACACCAAACTGCTGGGTGCAAACCTAATGCAAACACCTTAAATCAACTTTCCACATGATTCTGAGTTGTTTAGAACTGGTTTCATGCCTGTGCTGAGCAAGACAAAAAAGTTATTTTCTCACGGCATACAATGCTTTGACATTACCAAGAGTATACATTTCAATTTTACACCAAACTACTGTGTGCAAACCTAATGCAAACACCTTAAATCAACTTCCCACATGATTCTGAGTTGTTTAAAACCTGTTTCATGCTTCTGTTGAGCAAGACAAAAAAATTGTTTTCTCAGGGCATACAATGCTTTGTCATTACCAATAGTATACATCTCAATTTTACACCAAACTACTGTGTGGAAACCTAATGGAAACACCTTAAGTTAACTTTCCACATGATTCTGAGATCTTAAAAACTGATTTCATGCCTCTGTTGAGCAAGACAAAAAAGTTGTTTTCTCAGGACATGCATGCTTTGACATTACCAATAGTATACACTTCAATTTTACACCAAACTACTGTGTGCAAACCTAATGTTAACAGTTTAAGTTAACTTTCCACATGATTATGAGATGTTTAAAACTGGTTTCATGCTTCTGTAGAGCAAGACAAAAAAGTTGTTTTCTCAGGGCATACAACGCTTTGACATTACCAAGAGTATACATTTCAATTTTACACCACACTACTGTGTGCAAACCTAATGTTAACAGTTTAAGTTAACTTTCCACATGATTCTGAGTTGTTTAAAACTGGTTTCATGCCTGTGCTGAGCAAGACAAAAAAGTTATTTTCTCAGGGCATACAATGCTTTGACATTACCAAGAGTATACATTTCAATTTTACACCAAACTACTGTGTGCAAACCTGATGGAAACAACTTAAATCAACTTTCCACATGATTCTGAGTTGTTTAAAACTGGTTTCATGCCTGTGCTGAGCAAGACAAAAAAGTTATTTTCTCAAGGCATACAATGCTTTGACATTACCAAGATAATACATTTCAATTTGACACCAAACTACTGTGTGCAAACCTAATGCAAACACCTTAAATCAACTTCCCACAAGATTCTGAGTTGTTTAAAACCTGTTTCATGCTTCTGTTGAGCAAGACAAAAAAGTTGTTTTCTCAGCGCATACAATGCTTTGTCATTACCAATAGTATACATTTCAATTTTACACCAAACTACTGTGTGCAAACCTAATATTAACAGTTTAAGTTAACTTTCCACATCATTATGAGATGTTTACAACTGGTTTCATGCTTCTGCAGAGCAAGACAAAAAAGTTGTTTTCTCAGGGCATACAACGCTTTGACATTACCAAGAGTATAGATTTCAATTTTACACCAAACTACTGGGTGCAAACCTAATGTCAACAGTTTAAGTTAAC
Organism: Mobula birostris; assembly: GCF_030028105.1. Classification (NCBI taxonomy): domain Eukaryota; kingdom Metazoa; phylum Chordata; class Chondrichthyes; order Myliobatiformes; family Myliobatidae; genus Mobula; species Mobula birostris. The sequence continues at coordinate 83,058,583 of NC_092378.1, forward strand.
TTTCCACATGATTCTGAGTTGTTTAAAACTGGTTTCATGCCTCTGCTGAGCAAGACAAAAAATTATTTTCTCAGGGCATACAATGCTATTACATTTCCAATAGTATACATTTAAATTTTATACCAAACTACTGTGTGTTAACCTAATGCAAACACCTTAAATCAACTTCCCAAATCATTCTGAGTTGTTTAAAACCTGTTTCATGTTTCTGTTGAGCAAGACAAAAAAGTTGTTTTCTCAGGGCAAACAATGCTTTGACATTACCAATAGTATACATTTAAATTTTACACCAAACTGCTGGGTGCAAACCTAATGCAAACACCTTAAATCAACTTTCCACATGATTCTGAGTTGTTTAGAACTGGTTTCATGCCGGTGCTGAGCAAGACAAAAAAGTTATTGTCTCACGGCATACAATGCTTTGACATTACCAAGAGTATACATTTCAATTTTACACCAAACTACTGTGTGCAAACCTAATGCAAACACCTTAAATCAACTTCCCACATGATTCTGAGTTGTTTAAAACCTGTTTCATGCTTCTGTTGAGCAAGACAAAAAAGTTGTTTTCTCAGGGCAAACAATGCTTTGACATTACCAATAGTATACATTTAAATTTTACACCAAACTGCTGGGTGCAAACCTAATGCAAACACCTTAAATCAACTTTCCACATGATTCTGAGTTGTTTAGAACTGGTTTCATGCCTGTGCTGAGCAAGACAAAAAAGTTATTTTCTCACGGCATACAATGCTTTGACATTACCAAGAGTATACATTTCAATTTTACACCAAACTACTGTGTGCAAACCTAATGCAAACACCTTAAATCAACTTCCCACATGATTCTGAGTTGTTTAAAACCTGTTTCATGCTTCTGTTGAGCAAGACAAAAAAATTGTTTTCTCAGGGCATACAATGCTTTGTCATTACCAATAGTATACATCTCAATTTTACACCAAACTACTGTGTGGAAACCTAATGGAAACACCTTAAGTTAACTTTCCACATGATTCTGAGATCTTAAAAACTGATTTCATGCCTCTGTTGAGCAAGACAAAAAAGTTGTTTTCTCAGGACATGCATGCTTTGACATTACCAATAGTATACACTTCAATTTTACACCAAACTACTGTGTGCAAACCTAATGTTAACAGTTTAAGTTAACTTTCCACATGATTATGAGATGTTTAAAACTGGTTTCATGCTTCTGTAGAGCAAGACAAAAAAGTTGTTTTCTCAGGGCATACAACGCTTTGACATTACCAAGAGTATACATTTCAATTTTACACCACACTACTGTGTGCAAACCTAATGTTAACAGTTTAAGTTAACTTTCCACATGATTCTGAGTTGTTTAAAACTGGTTTCATGCCTGTGCTGAGCAAGACAAAAAAGTTATTTTCTCAGGGCATACAATGCTTTGACATTACCAAGAGTATACATTTCAATTTTACACCAAACTACTGTGTGCAAACCTGATGGAAACAACTTAAATCAACTTTCCACATGATTCTGAGTTGTTTAAAACTGGTTTCATGCCTGTGCTGAGCAAGACAAAAAAGTTATTTTCTCAAGGCATACAATGCTTTGACATTACCAAGATAATACATTTCAATTTGACACCAAACTACTGTGTGCAAACCTAATGCAAACACCTTAAATCAACTTCCCACATGATTCTGAGTTGTTTAAAACCTGTTTCATGCTTCTGTTGAGCAAGACAAAAAAGTTGTTTTCTCAGGGCATACAATGCTTTGTCATTACCAATAGTATACATTTCAATTTTACACCAAACTACTGTGTGCAAACCTAATATTAACAGTTTAAGTTAACTTTCCACATCATTATGAGATGTTTACAACTGGTTTCATGCTTCTGCAGAGCAAGACAAAAAAGTTGTTTTCTCAGGGCATACAACGCTTTGACATTACCAAGAGTATAGATTTCAATTTTACACCAAACTACTGGGTGCAAACCTAATGTCAACAGTTTAAGTTAACTTTCCACATGATTCTGAGTTGTTTAAAATTGGTTTCATGCCTCTGCTGAGCAAGACAAAAAATTATTTTCTCAGGGCATACAATGCTATTACATTTCCAATAGTATACATTTAAACTTTATACCAAACTACTGTGTGTTAACCTAATGCAAACACCTTAAATCAACTTCCCAAATCATTCTGAGTTGTTTAAAACCTGTTTCATGTTTCTGTTGAGCAAGACAAAAAAGTTGTTTTCTCAGGGCAAACAATGCTTTGACATTACCAATAGTATACATTTAAATTTTACACCAAACTGCTGGGTGCAAACCTAATGCAAACACCTTAAATCAACTTTCCACATGATTCTGAGTTGTTTAGAACTGGTTTCATGCCTGTGCTGAGCAAGACAAAAAAGTTATTGTCTCACGGCATACAATGCTTTGACATTACCAAGAGTATACATTTCAATTTTACACCAAACTACTGTGTGCAAACCTAATGCAAACACCTTAAATCAACTTCCCACATGATTCTCAGTTGTTTAAAACCTGTTTCATGCTTCTGTTGAGCAAGACAAAAAAGTTGTTTTCTCAGGGCAAACAATGCTTTGACATTACCAATAGTATACATTTAAATTTTACACCAAACTGCTGGGTGCAAACCTAATGCAAACACCTTAAATCAACTTTCCACATGATTCTGAGTTGTTTAGAACTGGTTTCATGCTTCTGTTGAGCAAGACAAAAAAGTTGTTTTCTCAGGGCATACAATGCTTTGTCATTACCAATAGTATACATTTCAATTTTACACCAAACTACTGTGTGGAAACCTAATGGAAACACCTTAAGTTAACTTTCCACATGATTCTGAGATCTTAAAAACTGATTTCATGCCTCTGTTGAGCAAGACAAAAAAGTTGTTTTCTCAGGACATGCATGCTTTGACATTACCAATAGTATACACTTCAATTTAACACCAAACTACTGTGTGCAAACCTAATGTTAACAGTTTAAGTTAACTTTCCACATGATTATGAGATGTTTAAAACTGGTTTCATGCTTCTGCAGAGCAAGACAAAAAAGTTGTTTTCTCAGGGCATACAACGCTTTGACATTACCAAGAGTATACATTTCAATTTTACACCAAACTACTGTGTGCAAACCTGATGGAAACAACTTAAATCAACTTTCCACATGATTCTGAGTTGTTTAAAACTGGTTTCATGTTTCTGTTGAGCAAGACAAAAAAGTTGTTTTCTCAGGGCAAACAATGCTTTGACATTACCAATAGTATACATTTAAATTTTACACCAAACTGCTGGGTGCAAACCTAATGCAAACACCTTAAATCAACTTTCCACATGATTCTGAGTTGTTTAGAACTGGTTTCATGCCTGTGCTGAGCAAGACAAAAAAGTTATTTTCTCGCGGCATACAATGCTTTCAATTACCAAGAGTATACATTTCAATTTTACACCAAACTACTGTGTGCAAACCTAATGCAAACACCTTAAATCAACTTCCCAGATGATTCTGAGTTGTTTAAAACCTGTTTCATGCTTCTGTTGAGCAAGACAAAAAAGTTGTTTTCTCAGGGCATACAATGCATTGTCATTACCAATAGTATACATTTCAATTTTACACCAAACTACTGTGTGGAAACCTAATGGAAACACCTTAAGTTAACTTTCCACATGATTCTGAGATCTTAAAAACTGATTTCATGCCTCTGTTGAGCAAGACAAAAAAGTTGTTTTCTCAGGACATCCATGCTTTGACATTACCAATACTATACACTTCAATTTTACACCAAACTACTGTGTGCAAACCTAATGTTAACAGTTTAAGTTAACTTTCCACATGATTATGAGATGTTTAAAACTGGTTTCATGCTTCTGCAGAGCAAGACAAAAAAGTTGTTTTCTCAGGGCATACAACGCTTTGACATTACCAAGAGTATACATTTCAATTTTACACCAAACTACTGTGTGCAAACCTGATGGAAACAACTTAAATCAACTTTCCACATGATTCTGAGTTCTTAAAAACTGATTTCATGCCTCTGTTGAGCAAGACAAAAAAGTTGTTTTCTCAGGGCATACAATGCTTTGACATTACCAAGAGTATACATTTCAATTTTACACCAAACTACTGTGTGCAAACCTAATGCAAACACCTTAAATCAACTTCCCACATGATTCTGAGTTGTTTAAAACTGGTTTCATGCCTGTTCTGAGCAAGACAAAAAAGTTATTTTCTCAGGGCATACAATGCTTTGACATTTCAAAGAGTATACATATCAATTTTACACCAAACTACTGTGTGGAAACCTAATGGAAACACCTTAAATCAATTTTCCACATGATTCTGAGTTGTTTAAAACTGGTTTCATGCCTGTGCTGAGCAAGACAAAAAAGTTATTTTCTCAGGGTTACAATGCTTTGTCATTACCAATAGTATACATTTTAATTTTACAACAAACTACTGTGTAGAAACCTAATGGAAACACCTTAAGTTAACTTTCCACATGATTCTGAGTTCTTGAAAACTGGTTTCATGCCTCTGTTGAGCAAGACAAAAAAGTTGTTTTCTCAGGGCATGCATGATTTGACATTACCAATAGTATACACTTCAATTTTACACCAAAGTACTGTGTGCAAACCTAATGTTAACAGTTTAAGTTAACTTTCCACATGATTATGAGATGTTTAAAACTGGTTTCATGCTTCTGCAGAGCAAGACAAAAAAGTTGTTTTCTCAGGGCATACAACGCTTTGACATTACCAAGAGTATACATTTCAATTTTACACCAAACTACTGTGTGCAAACCTAATGTTAACAGTTTAAGTTAACTTTCCACATGATTCTGAGTTGTTTAAAACTGGTTTCATGCCTGTGCTGAGCAAGACAAAAAAGTTATTTTCTCAGGGCATACAATGCTTTGACATTACCAAGAGTATACATTTCAATTTTACACCAAACTACTGTGTGCAAACCTAATGGAAACAACTTAAATCAACTTTCCACATGATTGTGAGTTGTTTAAAACTGGTTTCATGCCTGTGCTGAGCAAGACAAAAAAGTTATTTTCTCAAGGCATACAATGCTTTGACATTACCAAGAGTATACATTTCAATTTGACACCAAACTACTGTGTGGAAACCTAATGGAAACACCATAAGTTAACTTTCCAAATGATTCTGAGTTCTTAAAAACTGATTTCATGCCTCTGTTGAGCAAGACAAAAAAGTTGTTTTCTCAGGGCATACAACGCTTTGACATTACCAAGAGTATAGATTTCAATTTTACGCCAAACTACTGTGTGCAAACCTAATGTTAACAGTTTAAGTTAACTTTCCACATGATTCTGAGTTGTTTAAAACTGGTTTCTTGCCTGTGCTGAGCAAGACAAACAAATTGTTTTCTCAGGGCATACAAAGCTTTGACATTACCAAGAGTATACATTTCAATTTTACACCAAACTATTGTGTGCAAACCGAATGCAAACACCTTAAATCAACTTCCCACATGATAATGAGTTGTTTAAAACCTGTTTCATGCTTCTGTTGAGCAAGACAAAAAAGTTGTTTTCTCAGGGCATACAATGGTTTGACATTACCAATAGTATACATTTCAATTTTACACCAAACTGCTGGGTGCAAACCTAATGCAAACACCTTAAATCAACTTTCCACATGATTCTGAGTTGTTTAGAACTGGTTTCATGCTTCTGTTGAGCAAGACAAAAAAGTTGTTTTCTCAGGGCATACAATGCTTTGTCATTACCAATAGTATACATTTCAATTTTACACCAAACTACTGTGTGGAAACCTAATGGAAACACCTTAAGTTAACTTTCCACATGATTCTGAGATCTTAAAAACTGATTTCATGCCTCTGTTGAGCAAGACAAAAAAGTTGTTTTCTCAGGACATGCATGCTTTGACATTACCAATAGTATACACTTCAATTTAACACCAAACTACTGTGTGCAAACCTAATGTTAACAGTTTAAGTTAACTTTCCACATGATTATGAGATGTTTAAAACTGGTTTCATGCTTCTGCAGAGCAAGACAAAAAAGTTGTTTTCTCAGGGCATACAACGCTTTGACATTACCAAGAGTATACATTTCAATTTTACACCAAACTACTGTGTGCAAACCTAATGTTAACAGTTTAAGTTAACTTTCCACATGATTCTGAGTTCTTTAAAACTGGTTTCATGCCTGTGCTGAGCAAGACAAAAAAGTTATTTTCTCAGGGCATACAATGCTTTGACATTACCAAGAGTATACATTTCAATTTTACACCAAACTACTGTGTGCAAACCTGATGGAAACAACTTAAATCAACTTTCCACATGATTCTGAGTTGTTTAAAACTGGTTTCATGTTTCTGTTGAGCAAGACAAAAAAGTTGTTTTCTCAGGGCAAACAATGCTTTGACATTACCAATAGTATACATTTAAATTTTACACCAAACTGCTGGGTGCAAACCTAATGCAAACACCTTAAATCAACTTTCCACATGATTCTGAGTTGTTTAGAACTGGTTTCATGCCTGTGCTGAGCAAGACAAAAAAGTTATTTTCTCGCGGCATACAATGCTTTGCATTACCAAGAGTATACATTTCAATTTTACACCAAACTACTGTGTGCAAACCTAATGCAAACACCTTAAATCAACTTCCCAGATGATTCTGAGTTGTTTAAAACCTGTTTCATGCTTCTGTTGAGCAAGACAAAAAAGTTGTTTTCTCAGGGCATACAATGCATTGTCATTACCAATAGTATACATTTCAATTTTACACCAAACTACTGTGTGGAAACCTAATGGAAACACCTTAAGTTAACTTTCCACATGATTCTGAGATCTTAAAAACTGATTTCATGCCTCTGTTGAGCAAGACAAAAAAGTTGTTTTCTCAGGACATCCATGCTTTGACATTACCAATACTATACACTTCAATTTTACACCAAACTACTGTGTGCAAACCTAATGTTAACAGTTTAAGTTAACTTTCCACATGATTATGAGATGTTTAAAACTGGTTTCATGCTTCTGCAGAGCAAGACAAAAAAGTTGTTTTCTCAGGGCATACAACGCTTTGACATTACCAAGAGTATACATTTCAATTTTACACCAAACTACTGTGTGCAAACCTGATGGAAACAACTTAAATCAACTTTCCACATGATTCTGAGTTCTTAAAAACTGATTTCATGCCTCTGTTGAGCAAGACAAAAAAGTTGTTTTCTCAGGGCATACAATGCTTTGACATTACCAAGAGTATACATTTCAATTTTACACCAAACTACTGTGTGCAAACCTAATGCAAACACCTTAAATCAACTTCCCACATGATTCTGAGTTGTTTAAAACTGGTTTCATGCCTGTTCTGAGCAAGACAAAAAAGTTATTTTCTCAGGGCATACAATGCTTTGACATTACAAAGAGTATACATATCAATTTTACACCAAACTACTGTGTGGAAACCTAATGGAAACACCTTAAATCAATTTTCCACATGATTCTGAGTTGTTTAAAACTGGTTTCATGCCTGTGCTGAGCAAGACAAAAAAGTTATTTTCTCAGGGTTACAATGCTTTGTCATTACCAATAGTATACATTTTAATTTTACAACAAACTACTGTGTAGAAACCTAATGGAAACACCTTAAGTTAACTTTCCACATGATTCTGAGTTCTTGAAAACTGGTTTCATGCCTCTGTTGAGCAAGACAAAAAAGTTGTTTTCTCAGGGCATGCATGATTTGACATTACCAATAGTATACACTTCAATTTTACACCAAAGTACTGTGTGCAAACCTAATGTTAACAGTTTAAGTTAACTTTCCACATGATTATGAGATGTTTAAAACTGGTTTCATGCTTCTGCAGAGCAAGACAAAAAAGTTGTTTTCTCAGGGCATACAACGCTTTGACATTACCAAGAGTATACATTTCAATTTTACACCAAACTACTGTGTGCAAACCTAATGTTAACAGTTTAAGTTAACTTTCCACATGATTCTGAGTTGTTTAAAACTGGTTTCATGCCTGTGCTGAGCAAGACAAAAAAGTTATTTTCTCAGGGCATACAATGCTTTGACATTACCAAGAGTATACATTTCAATTTTACACCAAACTACTGTGTGCAAACCTAATGGAAACAACTTAAATCAACTTTCCACATGATTGTGAGTTGTTTAAAACTGGTTTCATGCCTGTGCTGAGCAAGACAAAAAAGTTATTTTCTCAAGGCATACAATGCTTTGACATTACCAAGAGTATACATTTCAATTTGACACCAAACTACTGTGTGGAAACCTAATGGAAACACCATAAGTTAACTTTCCAAATGATTCTGAGTTCTTAAAAACTGATTTCATGCCTCTGTTGAGCAAGACAAAAAAGTTGTTTTCTCAGGGCATACAACGCTTTGACATTACCAAGAGTATAGATTTCAATTTTACGCCAAACTACTGTGTGCAAACCTAATGTTAACAGTTTAAGTTAACTTTCCACATGATTCTGAGTTGTTTAAAACTGGTTTCTTGCCTGTGCTGAGCAAGACAAACAAATTGTTTTCTCAGGGCATACAAAGCTTTGACATTACCAAGAGTATACATTTCAATTTTACACCAAACTATTGTGTGCAAACCTAATGCAAACACCTTAAATCAACTTCCCACATGATAATGAGTTGTTTAAAACCTGTTTCATGCTTCTGTTGAGCAAGACAAAAAAGTTGTTTTCTCAGGGCATACAATGGTTTGACATTACCAATAGTATACATTTCAATTTTACACCAAACTACTGTGTGGAAACCTAATGGAAACACCTTAAGTTAACTTTCCACATGATTCTGAGTTCTGAAAAACTGGTTTCATGCCTCTGCTGAGCTAGACAAAAATGTTCTTTTCTCAAGCATACAATGCTTTGACATTTCCAATAGTATACATTTAAATTTTACACCAAACTACTGTATGTAAACCTAATGCAAACACCTTAAATCAACTTTCCACATGATTCTGAGTTGTTTAAAACTGGTTTCATGCCTGTGCTAAGCAAGACAAAAAAGTTATTTTCTCAGGGCTTACAATGCTTTGTCATTACCAATAGTATACATTTCAATTTTACAACAAACTACTGTGTAGAAACCTAATGGAAACACCTTAAATTAACTTTCCACATGATTCTGAGTTCTTGAAAACTGGTTTCATGCCTCTGTTGAGCAAGACAAAAAAGTTGTTTTCTCAGGGCATGCATGCTTTGACATTACCAATAGTATACACTACAATTTTACAACAAACTACTGTGTGCAAACCTAATGTTAACAGTTTAAGTTAACTTTCCACATGATTATGAGATGTTTAAAACTGGTTTCATGCTTCTGCAGAGCAAGACAAAAAAGTTGTTTTCTGAGGGCATACAACGCTTTGACATTACCAAGAGTATACATTTCAATTTTACACCAAACTACTGGCTGCAAACCTAATGTTAACAGTTTAAGTTAACTTTCCACATGATTCTGAGTTCTGAAAAACTGGTTTCATGCCTCTGCTGAGCAAGACAAAAAAGTTCTTTTCTGTAGGCATACAATGCTTTGACATTACCAATAGTATACATTTCAATTTCACAACAAACTACTGTGTAGAAACCTAATGGAAACACCTTAAGTTAACTTTCCACATGATTCTGAGTTCTTGAAAACTGGTTTCATGACTCTGTTGAGCAAGACAAAAAAGTTGTTTTCTCAGGACATGCATGCTTTGACATTACCAATAGTATACACTTCAATTTTACACCAAACTACTGTGTGCAAACCTAATGTTAACGGTTTAAGTTAACTTTCCACATCATTATGAGATGTTTAAAACTGGTTTCATGCTTCTGCAGAGCAAGACAAAATAGTTGTTTTCTCAGGGCATACAACGCTTTGACATTACCAAGAGTATGTATTTCAATTTTACACCAAATTCTGGGTGCAAACCTAATGTCAACAGTTTAAGTTAACTTTCCACATGATTCTGAGTTGTTTAAAATTGGTTTCATGCCTCTGCTGAGCAAGACAAAAAATTATTTTCTCAGGGCATACAATGCTATTACATTTCCAATAGTATACATTTAAATTTTATACCAAACTACTGTGTGTTAACCTAATGCAAACACCTTAAATCAACTTCCCAAATCATTCTGAGTTGTTTAAAACCTGTTTCATGTTTCTGTTGAGCAAGCCAAAAAAGTTGTTTTCTCAGGGCAAACAATGCTTTGACATTACGAATAGTATACATTTAAATTTTACACCAAACTACTGGGTGCAAACCTAATGCAAACACCTTAAATCAACTTCCCACATGATTCTGAGTTGTTTAAAACTGGTTTCATGCCTGTTCTGAGCAAGACAAAAAAGTTATTTTCTCAGGGCATACAATGCTTTGACATTACAAAGAGTATACATATCAATTTTACACCAAACTACTGTGTGGAAACCTAATGGAAACACCTTAAATCAATTTTCCACATGATTCTGAGTTGTTTAAAACTGGTTTCATGCCTGTGCTGAGCAAGACAAAAAAGTTATTTTCTCAGGGTTACAATGCTTTGTCATTACCAATAGTATACATTTTAATTTTACAACAAACTACTGTGTAGAAACCTAATGGAAACACCTTAAGTTAACTTTCCACATGATTCTGAGTTCTTGAAAACTGGTTTCATGCCTCTGTTGAGCAAGACAAAAAAGTTGTTTTCTCAGGGCATGCATGATTTGACATTACCAATAGTATACACTTCAATTTTACACCAAAGTACTGTGTGCAAACCTAATGTTAACAGTTTAAGTTAACTTTCCACATGATTATGAGATGTTTAAAACTGGTTTCATGCTTCTGCAGAGCAAGACAAAAAAGTTGTTTTCTCAGGGCATACAACGCTTTGACATTACCAAGAGTATACATTTCAATTTTACACCAAACTACTGTGTGCAAACCTAATGTTAACAGTTTAAGTTAACTTTCCACATGATTCTGAGTTGTTTAAAACTGGTTTCATGCCTGTGCTGAGCAAGACAAAAAAGTTATTTTCTCAGGGCATACAATGCTTTGACATTACCAAGAGTATACATTTCAATTTTACACCAAACTACTGTGTGCAAACCTAATGGAAACAACTTAAATCAACTTTCCACATGATTGTGAGTTGTTTAAAACTGGTTTCATGCCTGTGCTGAGCAAGACAAAAAAGTTATTTTCTCAAAGCATACAATGCTTTGACATTACCAAGAGTATACATTTCAATTTGACACCAAACTACTGTGTGGAAACCTAATGGAAACACCATAAGTTAACTTTCCAAATGATTCTGAGTTCTTAAAAACTGATTTCATGCCTCTGTTGAGCAAGACAAAAAAGTTGTTTACTCAGGGCATACAACGCTTTGACATTACCAAGAGTATAGATTTCAATTTTACGCCAAACTACTGTGTGCAAACCTAATGTTAACAGTTTAAGTTAACTTTCCACATGATTCTGAGTTGTTTAAAACTGGTTTCTTGCCTGTGCTGAGCAAGACAAACAAATTGTTTTCTCAGGGCATACAAAGCTTTGACATTACCAAGAGTATACATTTCAATTTTACACCAAACTATTGTGTGCAAACCTAATGCAAACACCTTAAATCAACTTCCCACATGATAATGAGTTGTTTAAAACCTGTTTCATGCTTCTGTTGAGCAAGACAAAAAAGTTGTTTTCTCAGGGCATACAATGGTTTGACATTACCAATAGTATACATTTCAATTTTACACCAAACTACTGTGTGGAAACCTAATGGAAACACCTTAAGTTAACTTTCCACATGATTCTGAGTTCTGAAAAACTGGTTTCATGCCTCTGCTGAGCTAGACAAAAATGTTCTTTTCTCAAGCATACAATGCTTTGACATTTCCAATAGTATACATTTAAATTTTACACCAAACTACTGTATGTAAACCTAATGCAAACACCTTAAATCAACTTTCCACATGATTCTGAGTTGTTTAAAACTGGTTTCATGCCTGTGCTAAGCAAGACAAAAAAGTTATTTTCTCAGGGCTTACAATGCTTTGTCATTACCAATAGTATACATTTCAATTTTACAACAAACTACTGTGTAGAAACCTAATGGAAACACCTTAAATTAACTTTCCACATGATTCTGAGTTCTTGAAAACTGGTTTCATGCCTCTGTTGAGCAAGACAAAAAAGTTGTTTTCTCAGGGCATGCATGCTTTGACATTACCAATAGTATACACTACAATTTTACACCAAACTACTGTGTGCAAACCTAATGTTAACAGTTTAAGTTAACTTTCCACATGATTATGAGATGTTTAAAACTGGTTTCATGCTTCTGCAGAGCAAGACAAAAAAGTTGTTTTCTGAGGGCATACAACGCTTTGACATTACCAAGAGTATACATTTCAATTTTACACCAAACTACTGGCTGCAAACCTAATGTTAACAGTTTAAGTTAACTTTCCACATGATTCTGAGTTCTGAAAAACTGGTTTCATGCCTCTGCTGAGCAAGACAAAAAAGTTCTTTTCTGTAGGCATACAATGCTTTGACATTACCAATAGTATACATTTCAATTTCACAACAAACTACTGTGTAGAAACCTAATGGAAACACCTTAAGTTAACTTTCCACATGATTCTGAGTTCTTGAAAACTGGTTTCATGACTCTGTTGAGCAAGACAAAAAAGTTGTTTTCTCAGGACATGCATGCTTTGACATTACCAATAGTATACACTTCAATTTTACACCAAACTACTGTGTGCAAACCTAATGTTAACGGTTTAAGTTAACTTTCCACATCATTATGAGATGTTTAAAACTGGTTTCATGCTTCTGCAGAGCAAGACAAAATAGTTGTTTTCTCAGGGCATACAACGCTTTGACATTACCAAGAGTATGTATTTCAATTTTACACCAAACTACTGGGTGCAAACCTAATGTCAACAGTTTAAGTTAACTTTCCACATGATTCTGAGTTGTTTAAAATTGGTTTCATGCCTCTGCTGAGCAAGACAAAAAATTATTTTCTCAGGGCATACAATGCTATTACATTTCCAATAGTATACATTTAAATTTTATACCAAACTACTGTGTGTTAACCTAATGCAAACACCTTAAATCAACTTCCCAAATCATTCTGAGTTGTTTAAAACCTGTTTCATGTTTCTGTTGAGCAAGACAAAAAAGTTGTTTTCTCAGGGCAAACAATGCTTTGACATTACCAATAGTATACATTTAAATTTTACACCAAACTACTGGGTGCAAACCTAATGCAAACACCTTAAATCAACTTCCCACATGATTCTGAGTTGTTTAGAACTGGTTTCATGCCTGTGCTGAGCAAGACCAAAAAGTTATTTTCTCATGGCATACAATGCTTTGACATTAGCAAGAGTATACATTTCAATTTTACACCAAACTACTGTGTGGAAACCTAATGGAAACACCTTAAGTTAACTTTCCACATGATTCTGAGTTCTGAAAAACTGGTTTCATGCCTCTGCTGAGCAAGACAAAAAAGTTCTTTTCTCAAGCATACAATGCTTTGACATTTCCAATAGTATACATTTAAATGTTACACCAAACTACTGTGTGCAAACCTAATGCAAACACTTTAAAACAACTTTCCACATGATTCTGAGTTGTTTAAAACTGGTTTCATGCCTGTGCTGAGCAAGACAAAAAAGTTATTTTCTCAGGGCTTACAATGCTTTGTCATTACCAATAGTATACATTTCAATTTTACAACAAACTAGTGTGTAGAAACCTAAAGGAAACACCTTAAGTTAACTTTCCACATGATTCTGAGTTCTTGAAAACTGGTTTCATGCCTCTGTTGAGCAAGACAAAAAAGTTGTTTTCTCAGGACATGCATGCTTTGACATTACCAATGGTATACACTTCAATTTTACACCAACCTACTGTGTGCAAACCTAATGTTAACAGTATAAGTTAACTTTCCACATGATTATGAGATGTTTAAAACTGGTTTCATGCTTCTGCAGAGCAAGACAAAAAAGTTGTTTTCTGAGGGCATACAACGCTTTGACATTACCAAGAGTATACATTTCAATTTTACACCAAACTACTGTCTGCAAACCTAATGTTAACAGTTTAAGTTAACTTTCCACATGATTCTGAGTTGTTTAAAACTGGTTTCATGCCTCTGCTGAGCAAGACAAAAAAGTTATTTTTCAGGGCATACAATGCTTCGACATTACCAAGAGTACGCATATCAATTTTACACCAAACTGCTGTGTGGAAACCTAATGGAAACACCATAAATCAACTTTCCACATGATTCTGAGTTGTTTAAAACTGGTTTCATGCCTGTGCTGAGCAAGACAAAAAAGTTATTTTCTCAAGGCATACAATGCTTTGACATTACCAAGAGTATAGATTTCAATTTTACACCAAACTACTGTGAGCAAACCTAATGCAGACACCTTAAATCAACTTCCCACATGATTCTGAGTTGTTTAAAACCTGTTTCATGCTTCTGTTGAGCAAGACAAAAAAGTTGTTTTCTCAGCGCATACAATGCTTTGTCATTACCAATAGTATACATTTCAATTTTACACCAAACTACTGTGTGGAAACCTAATGGAAAAACCATAAGTTAACTTTCCACATGATTCTGAGTTCTTAAAAACTGATTTCATGCCTCTGTTGAGCAAGACAAAAAAGTTGTTTTCTCAGGACATGCATGCTTTGACATTACCAATAGTATACACTTCAATTTTACAACAAACTACTGTGTGCAAACCTAATGTTAACAGTTTAAGTTAACTTTCCACATGATTATGAGATGTTTAAAACTGGTTTCATGCTTCTGTAGAGCAAGACAAAAAAGTTGTTTTCTCAGGGCATACAACGCTTTGACATTACCAAGAGTATACATTTCAATTTTACACCACACTACTGTGTGCAAACCTAATGTTAACAGTTTAAGTTAACTTTCCACATGATTCTGAGTTGTTTAAAACTGGTTTCATGCCTGTGCTGAGCAAGACAAAAAAGTTATTTTCTCAGGGCATACAATGCTTTGACATTACCAAGAGTATACATTTCAATTTTACACCAAACTACTGTGTGCAAACCTGATGGAAACAACTTAAATCAACTTTCCACTTGATTCTGAGTTGTTTAAAACTGGTTTCATGCCTGTGCTGAGCAAGACAAAAAAGTTATTTTCTCAAGGCATACAATGCTTTGACATTACCAAGATAATACATTTCAATTTGACACCAAACTACTGTGTGCAAACCTAATGCAAACACCTTAAATCAACTTCCCACATGATTCTGAGTTGTTTAAAACCTGTTTCATGCTTCTGTTGAGCAAGACAAAAAAGTTGTTTTCTCAGCGCATACAATGCTTTGTCATTACCAATAGTATACATTTCAATTTTACACCAAACTACTGTGTGCAAACCTAATATTAACAGTTTAAGTTAACTTTCCACATCATTATGAGATGTTTACAACTGGTTTCATGCTTCTGCAGAGCAAGACAAAAAAGTTGTTTTCTCAGGGCATACAACGCTTTGACATTACCAAGAGTATAGATTTCAATTTTACACCAAACTACTGGGTGCAAACCTAATGTCAACAGTTTAAGTTAACTTTCCACATGATTCTGAGTTCTTTAAAACTGGTTTCATGCCTGTGCTGAGCAAGACAAAAAAGTTATTTTCTCAGGGCATACAATGCTTTGACATTACCAAGAGTATACATTTCAATTTTACACCAAACTACTGTGTGCAAACCTGATGGAAACAACTTAAATCAACTTTCCACATGATTCTGAGTTGTTTAAAACTGGTTTCATGTTTCTGTTGAGCAAGACAAAAAAGTTGTTTTCTCAGGGCAAACAATGCTTTGACATTACCAATAGTATACATTTAAATTTTACACCAAACTGCTGGGTGCAAACCTAATGCAAACACCTTAAATCAACATTCCACATGATTCTGAGTTGTTTAGAACTGGTTTCATGCCTGTGCTGAGCAAGACAAAAAAGTTATTTTCTCACGGCATACAATGCTTTGACATTACCAAGAGTATACATTTCAATTTTACACCAAACTACTGTGTGCAAACCTAATGCAAACACCTTAAATCAACTTCCCACATGATTCTGAGTTGTTTAAAACCTGTTTCATGCTTCTGTTGAGCAAGACAAAAAAGTTGTTTTCTCAGGGCATACAATGCTTTGTCATTACCAATAGTATACATTTCAATTTTACGCCAAACTACTGTGTGGAAACCTAATGGAAACACCTTAAGTTAACTTTCCACATGATTCTGAGATCTTAAAAACTGATTTCATGCCTCTGTTGAGCAAGACAAAAAAGTTGTTTTCTCAGGACATGCATGCTTTGACATTACCAATAGTATACACTTCAATTTTACACCAAACTACTGTGTGCAAACCTAATGTTAACAGTTTAAGTTAACTTTCCACATGATTATGAGATGTTTAAAACTGGTTTCATGCTTCTGCAGAGCAAGACAAAAAAGTTGTTTTCTCAGGGCATACAACGCTTTGACATTACCAAGAGTATACATTTCAATTTTACACCAAACTACTGTGTGCAAACCTAATGTTAACAGTTTAAGTTAACTTTCCACATGATTCTGAGTTCTTTAAAACTGGTTTCATGCCTGTGCTGAGCAAGACAAAAAAGTTATTTTCTCAGGGCATACAATGCTTTGACATTACCAAGAGTATACATTTCAATTTTACACCAAACTACTGTGTGCAAACCTGATGGAAACAACTTAAATCAACTTTCCACATGATTCTGAGTTGTTTAAAACTGGTTTCATGTTTCTGTTGAGCAAGACAAAAAAGTTGTTTTCTCAGGGCAAACAATGCTTTGACATTACCAATAGTATACATTTAAATTTTACACCAAACTGCTGGGTGCAAACCTAATGCAAACACCTTAAATCAACTTTCCACATGATTCTGAGATGTTTAGAACTGGTTTCATGCCTGTGCTGAGCAAGACAAAAAAGTTATTTTCTCACGGCATACAATGCTTTGACATTACCAAGAGTATACATTTCAATTTTACACCAAACTACTGTGTGCAAACCTAATGCAAACACCTTAAATCAACTTCCCACATGATTCTGAGTTGTTTAAAACTGGTTTCATGCCTGTTCTGAGCAAGACAAAAAAGTTATTTTCTCAGGGCATACAATGCTTTGACATTACCAAGAGTATACATATCAATTTTACACCAAACTACTGTGTGGAAACCTAATGGAAACACCTTAAATCAATTTTCCACATGATTCTGAGTTGTTTAAAACTGGTTTCATGCCTGTGCTGAGCAAGACAAAAAAGTTATTTTCTCAGGGTTACAATGCTTTGTCATTACCAATAGTATACATTTTAATTTTACAACAAACTACTGTGTAGAAACCTAAAGGAAACACCTTAAGTTAACTTTCCACATGATTCTGAGTTCTTGAAAACTGGTTTCATGCCTCTGTTGAGCAAGACAAAAAAGTTGTTTTCTCAGGGCATGCATGATTTGACATTACCAATAGTATACACTTCAATTTTACACCAAAGTACTGTGTGCAAACCTAATGTTAACAGTTTAAGTTAACTTTCCACATGATTATGAGATGTTTAAAACTGGTTTCATGCTTCTGCAGAGCAAGACAAAAAAGTTGTTTTCTCAGGGCATACAACGCTTTGACATTACCAAGAGTATACATTTCAATTTTACACCAAACTACTGTGTGCAAACCTAATGTTAACAGTTTAAGTTAACTTTCCACATGATTCTGAGTTGTTTAAAACTGGTTTCATGCCTGTGCTGAGCAAGACAAAAAAGTTATTTTCTCAGGGCATACAATGCTTTGACATTACCAAGAGTATACATTTCAATTTGACACCAAACTACTGTGTGGAAACCTAATGGAAACACCATAAGTTAACTTTCCAAATGATTCTGAGTTCTTAAAAACTGATTTCATGCCTCTGTTGAGCAAGACAAAAAAGTTGTTTTCTCAGGGCATACAACGCTTTGACATTACCAAGAGTATAGATTTCAATTTTACGCCAAACTACTGTGTGCAAACCTAATCTTAACAGTTTAAGTTAACTTTCCACATGATTCTGAGTTGTTTAAAACTGGTTTCTTGCCTGTGCTGAGCAAGACAAACAAATTGTTTTCTCAGGGCATACAAAGCTTTGACATTACCAAGAGTATACATTTCAATTTTACACCAAACTATTGTGTGCAAACCTAATGCAAACACCTTAAATCAACTTCCCACATGATAATGAGTTGTTTAAAACCTGTTTCATGCTTCTGTTGAGCAAGACAAAAAAGTTGTTTTCTCAGGGCATACAATGGTTTGACATTACCAATAGTATACATTTCAATTTTACACCAAACTACTGTGTGGAAACCTAATGGAAACACCTTAAGTTAACTTTCCACATGATTCTGAGTTCTGAAAAACTGGTTTCATGCCTCTGCTGAGCTAGACAAAAATGTTCTTTTCTCAAGCATACAATGCTTTGACATTTCCAATAGTATACATTTAAATTTTACACCAAACTACTGTATGTAAACCTAATGCAAACACCTTAAATCAACTTTCCACATGATTCTGAGTTGTTTAAAACTGGTTTCATGCCTGTGCTAAGGAAGACAAAAAAGTTATTTTCTCAGGGCTTACAATGCTTTGTCATTACCAATAGTATACATTTCAATTTTACAACAAACTACTGTGTAGAAACCTAATGGAAACACCTTAAATTAACTTTCCACATGATTCTGAGTTCTTGAAAACTGGTTTCATGCCTCTGTTGAGCAAGACAAAAAAGTTGTTTTCTCAGGGCATGCATGCTTTGACATTACCAATAGTATACACTACAATTTTACACCAAACTACTGTGTGCAAACCTAATGTTAACAGTTTAAGTTAACTTTCCACATGATTATGAGATGTTTAAAACTGGTTTCATGCTTCTGCAGAGCAAGACAAAAAAGTTGTTTTCTGAGGGCATACAACGCTTTGACATTACCAAGAGTATACATTTCAATTTTACACCAAACTACTGGCTGCAAACCTAATGTTAACAGTTTAAGTTAACTTTCCACATGATTCTGAGTTCTGAAAAACTGGTTTCATGCCTCTGCTGAGCAAGACAAAAAAGTTCTTTTCTGTAGGCATACAATGCTTTGACATTACCAATAGTATACATTTCAATTTCACAACAAACTACTGTGTAGAAACCTAATGGAAACACCTTAAGTTAACTTTCCACATGATTCTGAGTTCTTGAAAACTGGTTTCATGACTCTGTTGAGCAAGACAAAAAAGTTGTTTTCTCAGGACATGCATGCTTTGACATTACTAATAGTATACACTTCAATTTTACACCAAACTACTGTGTGCAAACCTAATGTTAACGGTTTAAGTTAACTTTCCACATCATTATGAGATGTTTAAAACTGGTTTCATGCTTCTGCAGAGCAAGACAAAATAGTTGTTTTCTCAGGGCATACAACGCTTTGACATTACCAAGAGTATGTATTTCAATTTTACACCAAACTACTGGGTGCAAACCTAATGTCAACAGTTTAAGTTAACTTTCCACATGATTCTGAGTTGTTTAAAATTGGTTTCATGCCTCTGCTGAGCAAGACAAAAAATTATTTTCTCAGGGCATACAATGCTATTACATTTCCAATAGTATACATTTAAATTTTATACCAAACTACTGTGTGTTAACCTAATGCAAACACCTTAAATCAACTTCCCAAATCATTCTGAGTTGTTTAAAACCTGTTTCATGTTTCTGTTGAGCAAGCCAAAAAAGTTGTTTTCTCAGGGCAAACAATGCTTTGACATTACCAATAGTATACATTTAAATTTTACACCAAACTACTGGGTGCAAACCTAATGCAAACACCTTAAATCAACTTCCCTCATGATTCTGAGTTGTTTAGAACTGGTTTCATGCCTGTGCTGAGCAAGACCAAAAAGTTATTTTCTCATGGCATACAATGCTTTGACATTAGCAAGAGTATACATTTCAATTTTACACCAAACTACTGTGTGGAAACCTAATGGAAACACCTTAAGTTAACTTTCCACATGATTCTGAGTTCTGAAAAACTGGTTTCATGCCTCTGCTGAGCAAGACAAAAAAGTTCTTTTCTCAAGCATACAATGCTTTGACATTTCCAATAGTATACATTTAAATGTTACACCAAACTACTGTGTGCAAACCTAATGCAAACACTTTAAATCAACTTTCCACATGATTCTGAGTTGTTTAAAACTGGTTTCATGCCTGTGCTGAGCAAGACAAAAAAGTTATTTTCTCAGGGCTTACAATGCTTTGTCATTACCAATAGTATACATTTCAATTTTACAACAAACTAGTGTGTAGAACCCTAAAGGAAACACCTTAAGTTAACTTTCCACATGATTCTGAGTTCTTGAAAACTGGTTTCATGCCTCTGTTGAGCAAGACAAAAAAGTTGTTTTCTCAGGACATGCATGCTTTGACATTACCAATGGTATACACTTCAATTTTACACCAACCTACTGTGTGCAAACCTAATGTTAACAGTATAAGTTAACTTTCCACATGATTATGAGATGTTTAAAACTGGTTTCATGCTTCTGCAGAGCAAGACAAAAAAGTTGTTTTCTGAGGGCATACAACGCTTTGACATTACCAAGAGTATACATTTCAATTTTACACCAAACTACTGTCTGCAAACCTAATGTTAACAGTTTAAGTTAACTTTCCACATGATTCTGAGTTGTTTAAAACTGGTTTCATGCCTCTGCTGAGCAAGACAAAAAAGTTATTTTTCAGGGCATACAATGCTTCGACATTACCAAGAGTACGCATATCAATTTTACACCAAACTGCTGTGTGGAAACCTAATGGAAACACCATAAATCAACTTTCCACATGATTCTGAGTTGTTTAAAACTGGTTTCATGCCTGTGCTGAGCAAGACAAAAAAGTTATTTTCTCAAGGCATACAATGCTTTGACATTACCAAGAGTATGGATTTCAATTTTACACCAAACTACTGTGAGCAAACCTAATGCAGACACCTTAAATCAACTTCCCACATGATTCTGAGTTGTTTAAAACCTGTTTCATGCTTCTGTTGAGCAAGACAAAAAAGTTGTTTTCTCAGCGCATACAATGCTTTGTCATTACCAATAGTATACATTTCAATTTTACACCAAACTACTGTGTGGAAACCTAATGGAAAAACCATAAGTTAACTTTCCACATGATTCTGAGTTCTTAAAAACTGATTTCATGCCTCTGTTGAGCAAGACAAAAAAGTTGTTTTCTCAGGGCAGTCAACGCTTTGACATTACCAAGAGTATACATTTCAATTTTACACCAAACTACTGTGTGCAAACCTAATGTTAACAGTTTAAGTTAACTTTCCACATGATTGTGAGTTGTTTAAAACTGGTTTCTTGCCTGTGCTGAGCAAGACAAACAAGTTGTTTTCTCAGGGCATACAATGCTTTGACATTACCAAGAGTATACATTCCAATTTTACACCAAACTACTGTGTGGAAACCTAATGGAAACACCTTAAGTTAACTTTCCACATGATTCTGAGTTCTTAAAAACTAATTTCATGCCTCTGTTGAGCAAGACAAAAAAGTTGTTTTCACAGGGCATACAATGCTTTGACATTACCAAGAGTATACATTTCAATTTTACACCAAACTACTGCGTGCAAACCTAATGTTAACAGTTTAAGTTAACTTTCCACATGATTCTGAGTTGTTTTAAACTGGTTTCGTGCCTGTGCTGAGCAAGACAAAAAAGTTATTTTCTCAGGGCATACAATGCTTTGACATTACCAAGAGTATACATATCAATTTTACACCAAACTACTGTGTGCAAACCTGATGGAAACAACTTAAATCAACTTTCCACATGATTGTGAGTTGTTTAAAACTGGTTTCATGCCTGTGCTGAGCAAGACAAAAAAGTTATTTTCTCAAGGCATACAGTGCTTTGACATTACCAAGAGTATACATTTCAATTTGACACCAAACTACTGTGTGGAAACCTAATGGAAACACCATAAGTTAACTTTCCAAATGATTCTGAGTTCTTAAAAACTGATTTCATGCCTCTGTTGAGCAAGACAAAAAAGTTGTTTTCTCAGGGCATACAACGCTTTGACATTACCAAGAGTATAGATTTCAATTTTACGCCAAACTACTGTGTGCAAACCTAATGCAAACACCTTAAATCAACTTCCCACATGATAATGAGTTGTTTAAAACCTGTTTCATGCTTCTGTTGAGCAAGACAAAAAAGTTGTTTTCTCAGGGCATACAATGGTTTGACATTACCAATAGTATACATTTCAATTTTACACCAAACTACTGTGTGGAAACCTAATGGAAACACCTTAAGTTAACTTTCCACATGATTCTGAGTTCTGAAAAACTGGTTTCATGCCTCTGCTGAGCTAGACAAAAATGTTCTTTTCTCAAGCATACAATGCTTTGACATTTCCAATAGTATACATTTAAATTTTACACCAAACTACTGTATGTAAACCTAATGCAAACACCTTAAATCAACTTTCCACATGATTCTGAGTTGTTTAAAACTGGTTTCATGCCTGTGCTAAGCAAGACAAAAAAGTTATTTTCTCAGGGCTTACAATGCTTTGTCACTACCAATAGTATACATTTCAATTTTACAACAAACTACTGTGTAGAAACCTAATGGAAACACCTTAAATTAACTTTCCACATGATTCTGAGTTCTTGAAAACTGGTTTCATGCCTCTGTTGAGCAAGACAAAAAAGTTGTTTTCTCAGGGCATGCATGCTTTGACATTACCAATAGTATACACTACAATTTTACACCAAACTACTGTGTGCAAACCTAATGTTAACAGTTTAAGTTAACTTTCCACATGATTATGAGATGTTTAAAACTGGTTTCATGCTTCTGCAGAGCAAGACAAAAAAGTTGTTTTCTGAGGGCATACAACGCTTTGACATTACCAAGAGTATACATTTCAATTTTACACCAAACTACTGGCTGCAAACCTAATGTTAACAGTTTAAGTTAACTTTCCACATGATTCTGAGTTCTGAAAAACTGGTTTCATGCCTCTGCTGAGCAAGACAAAAAAGTTCTTTTCTGTAGGCATACAATGCTTTGACATTACCAATGGTATACATTTCAATTTCACAACAAACTACTGTGTAGAAACCTAATGGAAACACCTTAAGTTAACTTTCCACATGATTCTGAGTTCTTGAAAACTGGTTTCATGACTCTGTTGAGCAAGACAAAGAAGTTGTTTTCTCAGGACATGCATGCTTTAACATTACTAATAGTATACACTTCAATTTTACACCAAACTACTGTGTGCAAACCTAATGTTAACGGTTTAAGTTAACTTTCCACATCATTATGAGATGTTTAAAACTGGTTTCATGCTTCTGCAGAGCAAGACAAAATAGTTGTTTTCTCAGGGCATACAACGCTTTGACATTACCAAGAGTATGTATTTCAATTTTACACCAAACTACTGGGTGCAAACCTAATGTCAACAGTTTAAGTTAACTTTCCACATGATTCTGAGTTGTTTAAAATTGGTTTCATGCCTCTGCTGAGCAAGACAAAAAATTATTTTCTCAGGGCTTACAATGCTATTACATTTCCAATAGTATACATTTAAATTTTATACCAAACTACTGTGTGTTAACCTAATGCAAACACCTTAAATCAACTTCCCAAATCATTCTGAGTTGTTTAAAACCTGTTTCATGTTTCTGTTGAGCAAGCCAAAAAAGTTGTTTTCTCAGGGCAAACAATGCTTTGACATTACCAATAGTGTACATTTAAATTTTACACCAAACTACTGGGTGCAAACCTAATGCAAACACCTTAAATCAACTTCCCACATGATTCTGAGTTGTTTAGAACTGGTTTCATGCCTGTGCTGAGCAAGACCAAAAAGTTATTTTCTCATGGCATACAATGCTTTGACATTAGCAAGAGTATACATTTCAATTTTACACCAAACTACTGTGTGGAAACCTAATGGAAACACCTTAAGTTAACTTTCCACATGATTCTGAGTTCTGAAAAACTGGTTTCATGCCTCTGCTGAGCAAGACAAAAAAGTTCTTTTCTCAAGCATACAATGCTTTGACATTTCCAATAGTATACATTTAAATGTTACACCAAACTACTGTGTGCAAACCTAATGCAAACACTTTAAATCAACTTTCCACATGGTTCTGAGTTGTTTAAAACTGGTTTCATGCCTGTGCTGAGCAAGACAAAAAAGTTATTTTCTCAGGGCTTACAATGCTTTGTCATTACCAATAGTATACATTTCAATTTTACAACATACTAGTGTGTAGAAACCTAAAGGAAACACCTTAAGTTAACTTTCCACATGATTCTGAGTTCTTGAAAACTGGTTTCATGCCTCTGTTGAGCAAGACAAAAAAGTTGTTTTCTCAGGACATGCATGCTTTGACATTACCAATGGTATACACTTCAATTTTACACCAACCTACTGTGTGCAAACCTAATGTTAACAGTATAAGTTAACTTTCCACATGATTATGAGATGTTTAAAACTGGTTTCATGCTTCTGCAGAGCAAGACAAAAAAGTTGTTTTCTGAGGGCATACAACGCTTTGACATTACCAAGAGTATACATTTCAATTTTACACCAAACTACTGTCTGCAAACCTAATGTTAACAGTTTAAGTTAACTTTCCACATGATTCTGAGTTGTTTAAAACTGGTTTCATGCCTCTGCTGAGCAAGACAAAAAAGTTATTTTTCAGGGCATACAATGCTTCGACATTACCAAGAGTACGCATATCAATTTTACACCAAACTGCTGTGTGGAAACCTAATGGAAACACCATAAATCAACTTTCCACATGATTCTGAGTTGTTTAAAACTGGTTTCATGCCTGTGCTGAGCAAGACAAAAAAGTTATTTTCTCAAGGCACACAATGCTTTGACATTACCAAGAGTATGGATTTCAATTTTACACCAAACTACTGTGAGCAAACCTAATGCAGACACCTTAAATCAACTTCCCACATGATTCTGAGTTGTTTAAAACCTGTTTCATGCTTCTGTTGAGCAAGACAAAAAAGTTGTTTTCTCAGCGCATACAATGCTTTGACATTACCAATAGTATACATTTCAATTTTACACCAAACTACTGTGTGGAAACCTAATGGAAAAACCATAAGTTAACTTTCCACATGATTCTGAGTTCTTAAAAACTGATTTCATGCCTCTGTTGAGCAAGACAAAAAAGTTGTTTTCTCAGGGCAGTCAACGCTTTGACATTACCAAGAGTATACATTTCAATTTTACACCAAACTACTGTGTGCAAACCTAATGTTAACAGTTTAAGTTAACTTTCCACATGATTGTGAGTTGTTTAAAACTGGTTTCTTGCCTGTGCTGAGCAAGACAAACAAGTTGTTTTCTCAGGGCATACAATGCTTTGTCATTACCAATGGTATACATTCCAAATTTACACCAAACTACTGTGTGGAAACCTAATGGAAACACCTTAAGTTAACTTTCCACATGATTCTGAGTTGTTTAAAACTGGTTTCATGCCTGTGCTGAGCAAGACAAAAAAGTTATTTTCTCAGGGCATACAATGCTTTGACATTACCAAGAGTATACATTTCAATTTTACACCAAACTACTGTGTGCAAACCTAATGTTAACAGTTTAAGTTAACATTCCACATGATTGTGAGTTGTTTAAAGCTGGTTTCTTGCCTGTGCTGAGCAAGACAAACAAGTTGTTTTCTCAGGGCATACAATGCTTTGTCATTACCAATAGTATACATTCCAATTTTACACCAAACTACTGTGTGCAAACCTAATGGAAACACCTTAAGTTAACTTTCCACATGATTCTGAGTTCTTAAAAACTAATTTCATGCCTCTGTTGAGCAAGACAAAAAAGTTGTTTTCACAGGGCATACAATGCTTTGACATTACCAAGAGTATACATTTCAATTTTACACCAAACTACTGTGTGCAAACCTAATGTTAACAGTTTAAGTTAACTTTCCACATGATTCTGAGTTGTTTAAAACTGGTTTCGTGCCTGTGCTGAGCAAGACAAAAAAGTTATTTTCTCAGGGCATACAATGCTTTGACATTACCAAGAGTATACATATCAATTTTACACCAAACTACTGTGTGGAAACCTAATGGAAACACCTTAAATCAACTTTCCACATGATTCTGAGTTGTTTAAAACTGGTTTCATGCCTGTGCTGAGGAAGACAAAAAAGTTATTTTCTCAGGGCATACAATGCTTTGACATCACCAAGAGTATACATTTCAATTTTACACCAAACTACTGTGTGCAAACCTAATGCAAACACCTTAAATCAACTTCCCACATCATTCTGAGTTGTTTTAAACCTGTTTCATGCTTCTGTTGAGCAAGACAAAAAAGTTGTTTTCTCAGGGCATACAATGGTTTGACATTACCAATAGTATACATTTCAATTTTACACCAAACTGCTGTGTGGAAACCTAATGGAAACACCTTAAGTTAACTTTCCACATGATTCTGAGTTCTGAAAAACTGGTTTCATGCCTCTGCTGAGCAAGACAAAAAAGTTCTTTTCTCAAGCATACAATGCTTTGACATTTCCAATAGTATACATTTAAATTTCACACCAAACTACTGTATGCAAACCTAATGCAAACACCTTAAATCAACTTTCCACATGATTCTGAGTTGTTTAAAACTGGTTTCATGCCTGTGCTGAGCAAGACAAAAAAGTTATTTTCTCAGGGCTTACAATGCTTTGTCATTACCAATAGTATAAATTTCAATTTTGCAACAAACTACTGTGTAGAAACCTAATGGAAACACCTTAAGTTAACTTTCCACATGATTCTGAGTTCTTGAAAACTGGTTTCATGCCTCTGTTGAGCAAGACAAAAAAGTTGTTTTCTCAGGGCATGCATGCTTTGACATTACCAATAGTATACACTTCAATTTTACACCAAACTACTGTGTGCAAACCTAATGTTAACAGTTTAAGTTAACTTTCCACATGATTATGAGATGTTTAAAACTGGTTTCATGCTTCTGCAGAACAAGACAAAAAAGTTGTTTTCTGAGGGCATACAACGCTTTGACATTACCAAGAGTATACATTTCAATTTTGCACCAAACTACTGGCTGCAAACCTAATGTTAACAGTTTAAGTTAACTTTCCACATGATTCTGAGTTGTTTAAAACTGGTTTCATGCCTCTGCTGAGCAAGACCAAAAAGTTATTTTCTCAGGGCATACAATGCTGTGTCATTACCAATAGTATACATTTCAATTTTACACCAAACTACTGTGTGCAAACCTAATGCAAACATCTTAAGTTAACTTTCCACATGATTCTGAGTTCTGAAAAACTGGTTTCATGCCTCTGCTGAGCAAGACAAAGAAGTTCTTTTCTCAGGCATACAATGCTTTGACATTACCAATAGTATACATTTCAATTTCACAACAAACTACTGTGTAGAAACCTAATGGAAACACCTTAAGTTAACTTTCCACATGATTCTGAGTTCTTGAAAACTGGTTTCATGCCCCTGTTGAGCAAGACAAAAAAGTTGTTTTCTCAGGACATGCATGCTTTGACATTACCAATAGTATACACTTCAATTTTACACCAAACTACTGTGTGCAAACCTAATACTAACAGTTTAAGTTAACTTTCCACATCATTATGAGATGTTTACAACTGGTTTCATGCTTCTGCAGAGCAAGACAAAAAATTATTTTCTCAGGGCATACAATGCTATTACATTTCCAATAGTATACATTTAAATTTTATACCAAACTACTGTGTGTTAACCTAATGCAAACACCTTAAATCAACTTCCCAAATCATTCTGAGTTGTTTAAAACCTGTTTCATGTTTCTGTTGAGCAAGACAAAAAAGTTGTTTTCTCAGGGCAAACAATGCTTTGACATTACCAATAGTATACATTTAAATTTTACACCAAACTGCTGGGTGCAAACCTAATGCAAACACCTTAAATCAACTTTCCACATGATTCTGAGTTGTTTAGAACTGGTTTCATGCCTGTGCTGAGCAAGACAAAAAAGTTATTTTCTCACGGCATACAATGCTTTGACATTACCAAGAGTATACATTTCAATTTGACACCAAACTACTGTGTGCAAACCTAATGCAAACACCTTAAATCAACTTCCCAGATGATTCTGAGTTGTTTAAAACCTGTTTCATGCTTCTGTTGAGCAAGACAAAAAAGTTGTTTTCTCAGCGCATACAATGCTTTGTCTTTACCAATAGTATACATTTCAATTTTACACCAAACTACTGTGTGCAAACCTAATATTAACAGTTTAAGTTAACTTTCCACATCATTATGAGATGTTTACAACTGGTTTCATGCTTCTGCAGAGCAAGACAAAAAAGTTGTTTTCTCAGGGCATACAACGCTTTGACATTACGAAGAGTATACATTTCAATTTTACACCAAACTACTGTGTGCAAACCTAATGTTAACAGTTTAAGTTAACTTTCCACATGATTCTGAGTTGTTTAAAACTGGTTTCATGCCTGTGCTGAGCAAGACAAAAAAGTTATTTTCTCAAGGCATACAATGCTTTGACATTACCAAGAGTATACATTTCAATTTTACACCAAACTACTGTGTGCAAACCTGATGGAAACAACTTAAATCAACTTTCCACATGATTCTGAGTTGTTTAAAACTGGTTTCATGTTTCTGTTGAGCAAGACAAAAAAGTTGTTTTCTCAGGGCAAACAATGCTTTGACATTACCAATAGTATACATTTAAATTTTACACGAAACTGCTGGGTGCAAACCTAATGCAAACACCTTAAATCAACTTTCCACATGATTCTGAGTTGTTTAGAACTGGTTTCATGCCTGTGCTGAGCAAGACAAAAAAGTTATTTTCTCACGGCATACAATGCTTTGACATTACCAAGAGTATACATTTCAATTTTACACCAAACTACTGTGTGCAAACCTAATGCAAACACCTTAAATCAACTTCCCACATGATTCTGAGTTGTTTAAAACCTGTTTCATGCTTCTGTTGAGGAAGACAAAAAAGTTGTTTTCTCAGGGCATACAATGCATTGTCATTACCAATAGTATACATTTCAATTTTACACCAAACTACTGTGTGGAAACCTAATGGAAACACCTTAAGTTAACTTTCCACATGATTCTGAGATCTTAAAAACTGATTTCATGCCTCTGTTGAGCAAGACAAAAAAGTTGTTTTCTCAGGACATCCATGCTTTGACATTACCAATAGTATACACTTCAATTTTACACAAACTACTGTGTGCAAACCTAATGTTAACAGTTTAAGTTAACTTTCCACATGATTATGAGATGTTTAAAACTGGTTTCATGCTTCTGCAGAGCAAGACAAAAAAGTTGTTTTCTCAGGGCATACAACGCTTTGACATTACCAAGAGTATACATTTCAATTTTACACCAAACTACTGTGTGCAAACCTAATGTTAACAGTTTAAGTTAACTTTCCACATGATTCTGAGTTGTTTAAAACTGGTTTCATGCCTGTGCTGAGCAAGACAAAAAAGTTATTTTCTCAGGGCATACAATGCTTTGACATTACCAAGAGTATACATTTCAATTTTACAGCAAACTACAGTGTGCAAACCTGATGGAAACAACTTAAATCAACTTTCCACATGATTCTGAGTTGTTTAAAACTGGTTTCATGCCTGTGCTGAGCAAGACAAAAAAGTTATTTTCTCAAGGCATACAATGCTTTGACATTACCAAGAGTATACATTTCAATTTGACACCAAACTACTGTGTGCAAACCTAATGCAAACACCTTAAATCAACTTCCCACATGATTCTGAGTTGTTTAAAACCTGTTTCATGCTTCTGTTGAGCAAGACAAAAAAGTTGTTTTCTCAGCGCATACAATGCTTTGTCATTACCAATAGTATACATTTCAATTTTACACCAAACTACTGTGTGGAAACCTAATGGAAACACCATAAGTTAACTTTCCACATGATTCTGAGTTCTTAAAAACTGATTTCATGCCTCTGTTGAGCAAGACAAAAAAGTTGTTTTCTCAGGGCATACAACGCTTTGACATTACCAAGAGTATACATTTCAATTTTACGCCAAACTACTGTGTGCAAACCTAATGTTAACAGTTTAAGTTAACTTTCCACATGATTCTGAGTTGTTTAAAACTGGTTTCTTGCCTGTGCTGAGCAAGACAAACAAATTGTTTTCTCAGGGCATACAATGCTTTGTCATTACCAATAGTATACATTCCAATTTTACACCAAACTACTGTGTGGAAACCTAATGGAAACACCTTCAGTTAACTTTCCACATGATTCTGAGTTCTTAAAAACTGATTTCATGCCTCTGTTGAGCAAGACAAAAAAGTTGTTTTCTCAGGGCATACAATGCTTTGACATTACCAAGAGTATACATTTCAATTTTACACCAAACTACTGTGTGCAAACCTAATGCAAACACCTTAAATCAACTTTCCACATGATTCTGAGTTGTTTAAAACTGGTTTCATGCCTGTGCTGAGCAAGACAAAAAAGTTATTTTCTCAGGGCATACAATGCTTTGACATTACCAAGAGTATACATATCAATTTTACACCAAACTACTGTGTGGAAACCTAATGGAAACACCTTAAATCAATTTTCCACATGATTCTGAGTTGTTTAAAACTGGTTTCATGCCTGTGCTGAGCAAGACAAAAAAGTTATTTTCTCAGGGTTACAATGCTTTGTCATTACCAATAGTATACATTTTAATTTTACAACAAACTACTGTGTAGAAACCTAATGGAAACACCTTAAGTTAACTTTCCACATGATTCTGAGTTCTTGAAAACTGGTTTCATGCCTCTGTTGAGCAAGACAAAAAAGTTGTTTTCTCAGGGCATGCATGATTTGACATTACCAATAGTATACACTTCAATTTTACACCAAAGTACTGTGTGCAAACCTAATGTTAACAGTTTAAGTTAACTTTCCACATGATTATGAGATGTTTAAAACTGGTTTCATGCTTCTGCAGAGCAAGACAAAAAAGTTGTTTTCTCAGGGCATACAACGCTTTGACATTACCAAGAGTATACATTTCAATTTTACACCAAACTACTGTGTGCAAACCTAATGTTAACAGTTTAAGTTAACTTTCCACATGATTCTGAGTTGTTTAAAACTGGTTTCATGCCTGTGCTGAGCAAGACAAAAAAGTTATTTTCTCAGGGCATACAATGCTTTGACATTACCAAGAGTATACATTTCAATTTTACACCAAACTACTGTGTGCAAACCTGATGGAAACAACTTAAATCAACTTTCCACATGATTCTGAGTTGTTTAAAACTGGTTTCTTGCCTGTGCTGAGCAAGACAAACAAATTGTTTTCTCAGGGCATACAATGCTTTGACATTACCAAGAGTATACATTTCAATTTTACACCAAACTATTGTGTGCAAACCTAATGCAAACACCTTCAATCAACTTCCCACATGATAATGAGTTGTTTAAAACCTGTTTCATGCTTCTGTTGAGCAAGACAAAAAAGTTGTTTTCTCAGGGCATACAATGGTTTGACATTACCAATAGTATACATTTCAATTTTACACCAAACTACTGTGTGGAAACCTAATGGAAACACCTTAAGTTAACTTTCCACATGATTCTGAGTTCTGAAAAACTGGTTTCATGCCTCTGCTGAGCTAGACAAAAATGTTCTTTTCTCAAGCATACAATGCTTTGACATTTCCAATAGTATACATTTAAATTTTACACCAAACTACTGTATGTAAACCTAATGCAAACACCTTAAATCAACTTTCCACATGATTCTGAGTTGTTTAAAACTGGTTTCATGCCTGTGCTAAGCAAGACAAAAAAGTTATTTTCTCAGGGCTTACAATGCTTTGTCATTACCAATAGTATACATTTCAATTTTACAACAAACTACTGTGTAGAAACCTAATGGAAACACCTTAAATTAACTTTCCACATGATTCTGAGTTCTTGAAAACTGGTTTCATGCCTCTGTTGAGCAAGACAAAAAAGTTGTTTTCTCAGGGCATGCATGCTTTCACATTACCAATAGTATACACTACAATTTTACACCAAACTACTGTGTGCAAACCTAATGTTAACAGTTTAAGTTAACTTTCCACATGATTCTGAGTTGTTTAAAACTGGTTTCATGCCTGTGCTGAGCAAGACAAAAAAGTTATTTTCACAGGGCATACAATGCTTTGACATTACCAAGAGTATACATTTCAATTTTACACCAAACTACTGTGTGCAAACCTGATGGAAACAACTTAAATCAACTTTCCACATGATTCTGAGTTGTTTAAAACTGGTTTCATGTTTCTGTTGAGCAAGACAAAAAAGTTGTTTTCTCAGGGCAAACAATGCTTTGACATTACCAATAGTATACATTTAAATTTTACACCAAACTGCTGGGTGCAAACCTAATGCAAACACCTTAAATCAACTTTCCACATGATTCTGAGTTGTTTAGAACTGGTTTCATGCCTGTGCTGAGCAAGACAAAAAAGTTATTTTCTCACGGCATACAATGCTTTGACATTACCAAGAGTATACATTTCAATTTTACACCAAACTACTGTGTGCAAACCTAATGCAAACACCTTAAATCAACTTCCCACATGATTCTGAGTTGTTTAAAACCTGTTTCATGCTTCTGTTGAGCAAGACAAAAAAGTTGTTTTCTCAGGGCATACAATGCATTGTCATTACCAATAGTATACATTTCAATTTTACACCAAACTACTGTGTGGAAACCTAATGGAAACACCTTAAGTTAACTTTCCACATGATTCTGAGATCTTAAAAACTGATTTCATGCCTCTGTTGAGCAAGACAAAAAAGTTGTTTTCTCAGGACATCCATGCTTTGACATTACCAATAGTATACACTTCAATTTTACACCAAACTACTGTGTGCAAACCTAATGTTAACAGTTTAAGTTAACTTTCCACATGATTATGAGATGTTTAAAACTGGTTTCATGCTTCTGCAGAGCAAGACAAAAAAGTTGTTTTCTCAGGGCATACAACGCTTTGACATTACCAAGAGTATACATTTCAATTTTACACCAAACTACTGTGTGCAAACCTAATGTTAACAGTTTAAGTTAACTTTCCACATGATTCTGAGTTGTTTAAAACTGGTTTCATGCCTGTGCTGAGCAAGACAAAAAAGTTATTTTCTCAGGGCATACAATGCTTTGACATTACCAAGAGTATACATTTCAATTTTACACCAAACTACTGTGTGCAAACCTGATGGAAACAAATTAAATCAACTTTCCACATGATTCTGAGTTGTTTAAAACTGGTTTCATGCCTGTGCTGAGCAAGACAAAAAAGTTATTTTCTCAAGGCATACAATGCTTTGACAAAACCAAGAGTATACATTTCAATTTCACACCAAACTACTGTGTGCAAACCTAATGCAAACACCTTAAATCAACTTCCCACATGATTCTGAGTTGTTTAAAACCTGTTTCATGCTTCTGTTGAGCAAGACAAAAAAGTTGTTTTCTCAGCGCATACAATGCTTTGTCATTACCAATAGTATACATTTCAATTTTACACCAAACTACTGTGTGGAAACCTAATGGAAACACCATAAGTTAACTTTCCACATGATTCTGAGTTCTTAAAAACTGATTTCATGCCTCTGTTGAGCAAGACAAAAAAGTTGTTTTCTCAGGGCATACAACGCTTTGACATTACCAAGAGTATACATTTCAATTTTACGCCAAACTGCTGTGTGCAAACCTAATGTTAACAGTTTAAGTTAACTTTCCACATGATTCTGAGTTGTTTAAAACTGGTTTCTTGCCTGTGCTGAGCAAGACAAACAAATTGTTTTCTCAGGGCATACAATGCTTTGTCATTACCAATAGTATACATTCCAATTTTACACCAAACTACTGTGTGGAAACCTAATGGAAACACCTTCAGTTAACTTTCCACATGATTCTGAGTTCTTAAAAACTGATTTCATGCCTCTGTTGAGCAAGACAAAAAAGTTGTTTTCTCAGGGCATACAATGCTTTGACATTACCAAGAGTATACATTTCAATTTTACACCAAACTACTGTGTGCAAACCTAATGCAAACACCTTAAATCAACTTCCCACATGATTCTGAGTTGTTTAAAACTGGTTTCATGCCTGTGCTGAGCAAGACAAAAAAGTTATTTTCTCAGGGCATACAATGCTTTGACATTACCAAGAGTATACATATCAATTTTACACCAAACTACTGTGTGGAAACCTAATGGAAACACCTTAAATCAATTTTCCACATGATTCTGAGTTGTTTAAAACTGGTTTCATGCCTGTGCTGAGCAAGACAAAAAAGTTATTTTCTCAGGGTTACAATGCTTTGTCATTACCAATAGTATACATTTTAATTTTACAACAAACTACTGTGTAGAAACCTAATGGAAACACCTTAAGTTAACTTTCCACATGATTCTGAGTTCTTGAAAACTGGTTTCATGCCTCTGTTGAGCAAGACAAAAAAGTTGTTTTCTCAGGGCATGCATGATTTGACATTACCAATAGTATACACTTCAATTTTACACCAAAGTACTGTGTGCAAACCTAATGTTAACAGTTTAAGTTAACTTTCCACATGATTATGAGATGTTTAAAACTGGTTTCATGCTTCTGCAGAGCAAGACAAAAAAGTTGTTTTCTCAGGGCATACAACGCTTTGACATTACCAAGAGTATACATTTCAATTTTACACCAAACTACTGTGTGCAAACCTAATGTTAACAGTTTAAGTTAACTTTCCACATGATTCTGAGTTGTTTAAAACTGGTTTCATGCCTGTGCTGAGCAAGACAAAAAAGTTATTTTCTCAGGGCATACAATGCTTTGACATTACCAAGAGTATACATTTCAATTTTACACCAAACTACTGTGTGCAAACCTGATGGAAACCACTTAAATCAACTTTCCACATGATTCTGAGTTGTTTAAAACTGGTTTCTTGCCTGTGCTGAGCAAGACAAACAAATTGTTTTCTCAGGGCATACAATGCTTTGACATTACCAAGAGTATACATTTCAATTTTACACCAAACAATTGTGTGCAAACCTAATGCAAACACCTTCAATCAACTTCCCACATGATAATGAGTTGTTTAAAACCTGTTTCATGCTTCTGTTGAGCAAGACAAAAAAGTTGTTTTCTCAGGGCATACAATGGTTTGACATTACCAATAGTATACATTTCAATTTTACACCAAACTACTGTGTGGAAACCTAATGGAAACACCTTAAGTTGACTTTCCACATGATTCTGAGTTCTGAAAAACTGGTTTCATGCCTCTGCTGAGCTAGACAAAAATGTTCTTTTCTCAAGCATACAATGCTTTGACATTTCCAATAGTATACATTTAAATTTTACACCAAACTACTGTATGTAAACCTAATGCAAACACCTTAAATCAACTTTCCACATGATTCTGAGTTGTTTAAAACTGGTTTCATGCCTGTGCTAAGCAAGACAAAAAAGTTATTTTCTCAGGGCTTACAATGCTTTGTCATTACCAATAGTATACATTTCAATTTTACAACAAACTACTGTGTAGAAACCTAATGGAAACACCTTAAATTAACTTTCCACATGATTCTGAGTTCTTGAAAACTGGTTTCATGCCTCTGTTGAGCAAGACAAAAAAGTTGTTTTCTCAGGGCATGCATGCTTTGACATTACCAATAGTATACACTACAATTTTACAACAAACTACTGTGTGCAAACCTAATGTTAACAGTTTAAGTTAACTTTCCACATGATTATGAGATGTTTAAAACTGGTTTCATGCTTCTGCAGAGCAAGACAAAAAAGTTGTTTTCTGAGGGCATACAACGCTTTGACATTACCAAGAGTATACATTTCAATTTTACACCAAACTACTGGCTGCAAACCTAATGTTAACAGTTTAAGTTAACTTTCCACATGATTCTGAGTTCTGAAAAACTGGTTTCATGCCTCTGCTGAGCAAGACAAAAAAGTTCTTTTCTGTAGGCATACAATGCTTTGACATTACCAATAGTATACATTTCAATTTCACAACAAACTACTGTGTAGAAACCTAATGGAAACACCTTAAGTTAACTTTCCACATGATTCTGAGTTCTTGAAAACTGGTTTCATGACTCTGTTGAGCAAGACAAAAAAGTTGTTTTCTCAGGACATGCATGCTTTGACATTACCAATAGTATACACTTCAATTTTACACCAAACTACTGTGTGCAAACCTAATGTTAACGGTTTAAGTTAACTTTCCACATCATTATGAGATGTTTAAAACTGGTTTCATGCTTCTGCAGAGCAAGACAAAATAGTTGTTTTCTCAGGGCATACAACGCTTTGACATTACCAAGAGTATGTATTTCAATTTTACACCAAACTACTGGGTGCAAACCTAATGTCAACAGTTTAAGTTAACTTTCCACATGATTCTGAGTTGTTTAAAATTGGTTTCATGCCTCTGCTGAGCAAGACAAAAAATTATTTTCTCAGGGCATACAATGCTATTACATTTCCAATAGTATACATTTAAATTTTATACCAAACTACTGTGTGTTAACCTAATGCAAACACCTTAAATCAACTTCCCAAATCATTCTGAGTTGTTTAAAACCTGTTTCATGTTTCTGTTGAGCAAGCCAAAAAAGTTGTTTTCTCAGGGCAAACAATGCTTTGACATTACCAATAGTATACATTTAAATTTTACACCAAACTACTGGGTGCAAACCTAATGCAAACACCTTAAATCAACTTTCCACATGATTCTGAGTTGTTTAGAACTGGTTTCATGCCTGTGCTGAGCAAGACCAAAAAGTTATTTTCTCATGGCATACAATGCTTTGACATTAACAAGAGTATACATTTCAATTTTACACCAAACTACTGTGTGGAAACCTAATGGAAACACCTTAAGTTAACTTTCCACATGATTCTGAGTTCTGAAAAACTGGTTTCATGCCTCTGCTGAGCAAGACAAAAAAGTTCTTTTCTCAAGCATACAATGCTTTGACATTTCCAATAGTATACATTTAAATTTTACACCAAACTACTGTGTGCAAACCTAATGCAAACACTTTAAATCAACTTTCCACATGATTCTGAGTTGTTTAAAACTGGTTTCATGCCTGTGCTGAGCAAGACAAAAAAGTTATTTTCTCAGGGCTTACAATGCTTTGTCATTACCAATAGTATACATTTCAATTTTACAACAAACTACTGTGTAGAAACCTAAAGGAAACACCTTAAGTTAACTTTCCACATGATTCTGAGTTCTTGAAAACTGGTTTCATGCCTCTGTTGAGCAAGACAAAAAAGTTGTTTTCTCAGGACATGCATGCTTTGACATTACCAATGGTATACACTTCAATTTTACACCAACCTACTGTGTGCAAACCTAATGTTAACAGTATAAGTTAACTTTCCACATGATTCTGAGTTGTTTAAAACTGGTTTCATGCCTCTGTTGAGCAAGACAAAAAAGTTGTTTTCTCAGGGCAGTCAACGCTTTGACATTACCAAGAGTATACATTTCAATTTTACACCAAACTACTGTGTGCAAACCTAATGTTAACAGTTTAAGTTAACTTTCCACATGATTGTGAGTTGTTTAAAACTGGTTTCTTGCCTGTGCTGAGCAAGACAAACAAGTTGTTTTCTCAGGGCATACAATGCTTTGTCATTACCAATGGTATACATTCCAAATTTACACCAAACTACTGTGTGGAAACCTAATGGAAACACCTTAAGTTAACTTTCCACATGATTCTGAGTTCTTAAAAACTGATTTCATGCCTCTGTTGAGCAAGACAAAAAAGTTGTTTTCTCAGGGCATACAATGCTTTGACACTACCAAGAGTATACATTTCAATTTTACACCAAACTACTGTGTGCAAACCTAATGTTAACAGTTTAAGTTAACTTTCCACATGATTCTGAGTTGTTTAAAACTGGTTTCATGCCTGTGCTGAGCAAGACAAAAAAGTTATTTTCTCAGGGCATACAATGCTTTGACATTACCAAGAGTATACATATCAATTTTACACCTAACTACTGTGTGGAAACCGAATGGAAACACCTTAAATCAACTTTCCACATGATTCTGAGTTGTTTGAAAAGGGTTTCATGCCTGTGCTGAGCAAGACAAAAAAGTTATTTTCTCAGGGCATACAATGCTTTGACATTACCAAGAGTATACATTTCAATTTTACACCAAACTACTGTGCGCAAACCTAATGCAAACACCTTAAATCAACTTCCCACATGATTCTGAGTTGTTTAAAACCTGTTTCATGCTTCTGTTGAGCAAGACAAAAAAGTTGTCTTCTCAGCGCATACAATGCTTTGTCATTACCAATAGTATACATTTCAATTTTACACCAAACTACTGTGTGGAAACCTAATGGAAACACCATAAGTTAACTTTCCACATGATTCTGAGTTCTTAAAAACTGATTTCATGCCTCTGTTGAGCAAGACAAAAAAGTTGTTTTCTCAGGGCATACAACGCTTTGACATTACCAAGAGTATACATTTCAATTTTACACCAAACTACTGTGTGCAAACCTAATGTTAACAGTTTAAGTTAACATTCCACATGATTGTGAGTTGTTTAAAACTGGTTTCTTGCCTGTGCTGAGCAAGACAAACAAGTTGTTTTCTCAGGGCATACAATGCTTTGTCATTACCAATAGTATACATTCCAATTTTACACCAAACTACTGTGTGGAAACCTAATGGAAACACCTTAAGTTAACTTTCCACATGATTCTGAGTTCTTAAAAACTAATTTCATGCCTCTGTTGAGCAAGACAAAAAAGTTGTTTTCTCAGGGCATACAATGCTTTGACATTACCAAGAGTATACATTTCAATTTTACACCAAACTACTGTGTGCAAACCTAATGTAACAGTTTAAGTTAACTTTCCACATGATTCTGAGTTGTTTAAAACTGGTTTCGTGCCTGTGCTGAGCAAGACAAAAAAGTTATTTTCTCAGGGCATACAATGCTTTGACATTACCAAGAGTATACATATCAATTTTACACCAAACTACTGTGTGGAAACCTAATGGAAACACCTTAAATCAACTTTCCACATGATTCTGAGTTGTTTAAAACTGGTTTCATTTCTGTGCTGAGGAAGACAAAAAAGTTATTTTCTCAGGGCATACAATGCTTTGACATCACCAAGAGTATACATTTCAATTTTACACCAAACTACTGTGTGCAAACCTAATGCAAACACCTTAAATCAACTTCCCACATCATTCTGAGTTGTTTTAAACCTGTTTCATGCTTCTGTTGAGCAAGACAAAAAAGTTGTTTTCTCAGGGCATACAATGGTTTGACATTACCAATAGTATACATTTCAATTTTCCACCAAACTGCTGTGTGGAAACCTAATGGAAACACCTTAAGTTAACTTTCCACGTGATTCTGAGTTCTGAAAAACTGGTTTCATGCCTCTGCTGAGCAAGACAAAAAAGTTCTTTTCTCAAGCATACAATGCTTTGACATTTCCAATAGTATACATTTAAATTTTACACCAAACTACTGTATGCAAACCTAATGCAAACACCTTAAATCAACTTTCCACATGATTCTGAGTTGTTTAAAACTGGTTTCATGCCTGTGCTGAGCAAGACAAAAAAGTTATTTTCTCAGAGCTTACAATGCTTTGTCATTACCAATAGTATAAATTTCAATTTTGCAACAAACTACTGTGTAGAAACCTAATGGAAACACCTTAAGTTAACTTTCCACATGATTCTGAGTTCTTGAAAACTGGTTTCATGCCTCTGTTGAGCAAGACAAAAAAGTTGTTTTCTCAGGGCATGCATGCTTTGACATTACCAATAGTATACACTTCAATTTTACACCAAACTACTGTGTGCAAACCTAATGTTAACAGTTTAAGTTAACTTTGCACATGATTATGAGATGTTTAAAACTGGTTTCATGCTTCTGCAGAACAAGACAAAAAAGTTGTTTTCTGAGGGCATACAACGCTTTGACATTACCAAGAGTATACATTTCAATTTTACACCAAACTACTGGCTGCAAACCTAATGTTAACAGTTTAAGTTAACTTTCCACATGATTCTGAGTTGTTTAAAACTGGTTTCATGCCTCTGCTGAGCAAGACCAAAAAGTTATTTTCTCAGGGCATACAATGCTGTGTCATTACCAATAGTATACATTTCAATTTTACACCAAACTACTGTGTGCAAACCTAATGCAAACATCTTAGGTTAACTTTCCACATGATTCTGAGTTCTGAAAAACTGGTTTCATGCCTCTGCTGAGCAAGACAAAGAAGTTCTTTTCTCAGGCATACAATGCTTTGACATTACCAATAGTATACATTTCAATTTCACAACAAACTACTGTGTAGAAACCTAATGGAAACACCTTAAGTTAACTTTCCACATGATTCTGAGTTCTTGAAAACTGGTTTCATGCCCCTGTTGAGCAAGACAAAAAAGTTGTTTTCTCAGGACATGCATGCTTTGACATTACCAATAGTATACACTTCAATTTTACACCAAACTACTGTGTGCAAACCAAATATTAACAGTTTAAGTTAACTTTCCACATCATTATGAGATGTTTACAACTGGTTTCATGCTTCTGCAGAGCAAGACCAAAAATTATTTTCTCAGGGCATACAATGCTATTACATTTCCAATAGTATACATTTAAATTTTATACCAAACTACTGTGTGTTAACCTAATGCAAACACCTTAAATCAA
This sequence comes from Mobula birostris, assembly GCF_030028105.1. Lineage (NCBI taxonomy): Eukaryota > Metazoa > Chordata > Chondrichthyes > Myliobatiformes > Myliobatidae > Mobula > Mobula birostris. The sequence goes on from NC_092378.1 coordinate 83,099,593, forward strand.
CTTCCCAACTCATTCTGAGTTGTTTAAAACCTGTTTCATGTTTCTGTTGAGCAAGACAAAAAAGTTGTTTTCTCAGGGCAAACAATGCTTTCACATTACCAATAGTATACATTTAAATTTTACACCAAACTGCTGGGTGCAAACCTAATGCAAACACCTTAAATCAACTTTCCACATGATTCTGAGTTGTTTAGAAATGGTTTCATGCCTGTGCTGAGCAAGACAAAAAAGTTATTTTCTCACGGCATACAATGCTTTGACATTACCAAGAGTATACATTTCAATTTTACACCAAACTACTGTGTGCAAACCTAATGCAAACACCTTAAATCAACTTCCCAGATGATTCTGAGTTGTTTAAAACCTGTTTCATGCTTCTGTTGAGCAAGACAAAAAAATTGTTTTCTCAGGGCATACAATGCTTTGTCATTACCAATAGTATACATCTCAATTTTACACCAAACTACTGTGTGGAAACCTAATGGAAACACCTTAAGTTAACTTTCCACATGATTCTGAGATCTTAAAAACTAATTTCATGCCTCTGTTGAGCAAGACAAAAAAGTTGTTTTCTCAGGACATGCATGCTTTGACATTACCAATAGTATACACTTCAATTTTACACCAAACTACTGTGTGCAAACCTAATGTTAACAGTTTAAGTTAACTTTCCACATGATTATGAGATGTTTAAAACTGGTTTCATGCTTCTGCAGAGCAAGACAAAAAAGTTGTTTTCTCAGGGCATACAACGCTTTGACATTACCAAGAGTATACATTTCAATTTTACACCAAACTACTGTGTGCAAACCTAATGTTAACAGTTTAAGTTAACTTTCCACATGATTCTGAGTTGTTTAAAACTGGTTTCATGCCTGTGCTGAGCAAGACAAAAAAGTTATTTTCTCAGGGCATACAATGCTTTGACATTACCAAGAGTATACATTTCAATTTTACACCAAACTACTGTGTGCAAACCTGATGGAAACAACTTAAATCAACTTTCCACATGATTCTGAGTTGTTTAAAACTGGTTTCATGCCTGTGCTGAGCAAGACAAAAAAGTTATTTTCTCAAGGCATACAATGCTTTGACATTACCAAGATAATACATTTCAATTTGACACCAAACTACTGTGTGCAAACCTAATGCAAACACCTTAAATCAACTTCCCAGATGATTCTGAGTTGTTTAAAACCTGTTTCATGCTTCTGTTGAGCAAGACAAAAAAATTGTTTTCTCAGGGCATACAATGCTTTGTCATTACCAATAGTATACATCTCAATTTTACACCAAACTACTGTGTGGAAACCTAATGGAAACACCTTAAGTTAACTTTCCACATGATTCTGAGATCTTAAAAACTAATTTCATGCCTCTGTTGAGCAAGACAAAAAAGTTGTTTTCTCAGGACATGCATGCTTTGACATTACCAATAGTATACACTTCAATTTTACACCAAACTACTGTGTGCAAACCTAATGTTAACAGTTTAAGTTAACTTTCCACATGATTATGAGATGTTTAAAACTGGTTTCATGCTTCTGCAGAGCAAGACAAAAAAGTTGTTTTCTCAGGGCATACAACGCTTTGACATTACCAAGAGTATACATTTCAATTTTACACCAAACTACTGTGTGCAAACCTAATGTTAACAGTTTAAGTTAACTTTCCACATGATTCTGAGTTGTTTAAAACTGGTTTCATGCCTGTGCTGAGCAAGACAAAAAAGTTATTTTCTCAGGGCATACAATGCTTTGACATTACCAAGAGTATACATTTCAATTTTACACCAAACTACTGTGTGCAAACCTGATGGAAACAACTTAAATCAACTTTCCACATGATTCTGAGTTGTTTAAAACTGGTTTCATGCCTGTGCTGAGCAAGACAAAAAAGTTATTTTCTCAAGGCATACAATGCTTTGACATTACCAAGATAATACATTTCAATTTGACACCAAACTACTGTGTGCAAACCTAATGCAAACACCTTAAATCAACTTCCCACATGATTCTGAGTTGTTTAAAACCTGTTTCATGCTTCTGTTGAGCAAGACAAAAAAGTTGTTTTCTCAGCGCATACAATGCTTTGTCATTACCAATAGTATACATTTCAATTTTACACCAAACTACTGTGTGCAAACCTAATATTAACAGTTTAAGTTAACTTTCCACATCATTATGAGATGTTTACAACTGGTTTCATGCTTCTGCAGAGCAAGACAAAAAAGTTGTTTTCTCAGGGCATACAACGCTTTGACATTACCAAGAGTATTGATTTCAATTTTACACCAAACTACTGGGTGCAAACCTAATGTCAACAGTTTAAGTTAACTTTCCACATGATTCTGAGTTGTTTAAAATTGGTTTCATGCCTCTGCTGAGCAAGACAAAAAATTATTTTCTCAGGGCATACAATGCTATTACATTTCCAATAGTATACATTTAAATTTTATACCAAACTACTGTGTGTTAACCTAATGCAAACACCTTAAATCAACTTCCCAAATCATTCTGAGTTGTTTAAAACCTGTTTCATGTTTCTGTTGAGTAAGACAAAAAAGTTGTTTTCTCAGGGCAAACAATGCTTTGACATTACCAATAGTATACATTTAAATTTTACACCAAACTGCTGGGTGCAAACCTAATGCAAACACCTTAAATCAACTTTCCACATGATTCTGAGTTGTTTAGAACTGGTTTCATGCCTGTGCTGAGCAAGACAAAAAAGTTATTTTCTCACGGCATACAATGCTTTGACATTACCAAGAGTATACATTTCAATTTTACACCAAACTACTGTGTGCAAACCTAATGCAAACACCTTAAATGAACTTCCCACATGATTCTGAGTTGTTTAAAACCTGTTTCATGCTTCTGTTGAGCAAGACAAAAAAGTTGTTTTCTCAGGGCATACAATGCATTGTCATTACCAATAGTATACATTTCAATTTTACACCAAACTACTGTGTGGAAACCTAATGGAAACACCTTAAGTTAACTTTCCACATGATTCTGAGATCTTAAAAACTGATTTCATGCCTCTGTTGAGCAAGACAAAAAAGTTGTTTTCTCAGGACATCCATGCTTTGACATTACCAATAGTATACACTTCAATTTTACACCAAACTACTGTGTGCAAACCTAATGTTAACAGTTTAAGTTAACTTTCCACATGATTATGAGATGTTTAAAACTGGTTTCATGCTTCTGCAGAGCAAGACAAAAAAGTTGTTTTCTCAGGGCATACAACGCTTTGACATTACCAAGAGTATACATTTCAATTTTACACCAAACTACTGTGTGCAAACCTAATGTTAACAGTTTAAGTTAACTTTCCACATGATTCTGAGTTGTTTAAAACTGGTTTCATGCCTGTGCTGAGCAAGACAAAAAAGTTATTTTCTCAGGGCATACAATGCTTTCACATTACCAAGAGTATACATTTCAATTTTACACCAAACTACAGTGTGCAAACCTGATGGAAACAACTTAAATCAACTTTCCACATGATTCTGAGTTGTTTAAAACTGGTTTCATGCCTGTGCTGAGCAAGACAAAAAAGTTATTTTCTCAAGGCTTACAATGCTTTGACATTACCAAGAGTATACATTTCAATTTGACACCAAACTACTGTGTGCAAACCTAATGCAAACACCTTAAATCAACTTCCCACATGATTCTGTGTTGTTTAAAACCTGTTTCATGCTTCTGTTGAGCAAGACAAAAAAGTTGTTTTCACAGCGCATACAATGCTTTGTCATTACCAATAGTATACATTTCAATTTTACACCAAACTACTGTGTGGAAACCTAATGGAAACACCATAAGTTAACTTTCCACATGATTCTGAGTTCTTAAAAACTGATTTCATGCCTCTGTTGAGCAAGACAAAAAAGTTGTTTTCTCAGGGCATACAACGCTTTGACATTACCAAGAGTATACATTTCAATTTTACGCCAAACTACTGTGTGCAAACCTAATGTTAACAGTTTAAGTTAACTTTCCACATGATTCTGAGTTGTTTAAAACTGGTTTCTTGCCTGTGCTGAGCAAGACAAACAAATTGTTTTCTCAGGGCATACAATGCTTTGTCATTACCAATAGTATACATTCCAATTTTACACCAAACTACTGTGTGGAAACCTAATGGAAACACCTTCAGTTAACTTTCCACATGATTCTGAGTTCTTAAAAACTGATTTCATGCCTCTGTTGAGCAAGACAAAAAAGTTGTTTTCTCAGGGCATACAATGCTTTGACATTACCAAGAGTATACATTTCAATTTTACACCAAACTACTGCGTGCAAACCTAATGCAAACACCTTAAATCAACTTCCCACATGATTCTGAGTTGTTTAAAACTGGTTTCATGCCTGTGCTGAGCAAGACAAAAAAGTTATTTTCTCAGGGCATACAATGCTTTGACATTACCAAGAGTATACATATCAATTTTACACCAAACTACTGTGTGGAAACCTAATGGAAACACCTTAAATCAATTTTCCGCATGATTCTGAGTTGTTTAAAACTGGTTTCATGCCTGTGCTGAGCAAGACAAAAAAGTTATTTTCTCAGGGCTTACAATGCTTTGTCATTACCAATAGTATACATTTTAATTTTACAACAAACTACTGTGTAGAAACCTAATGAAAACACCTTAAGTTAACTTTCCACATGATTCTGAGTTCTTGAAAACTGGTTTCATGCCTCTGTTGAGCAAGACAAAAAAGTTGTTTTCTCAGGGCATGCATGATTTGACATTACCAATAGTATACACTTCAATTTTACACCAAAGTACTGTGTGCAAACCTAATGTTAACAGTTTAAGTTAACTTTCCACATGATTATGAGATGTTTAAAACTGGTTTCATGCTTCTGCAGAGCAAGACAAAAAAGTTGTTTTCTCAGGGCATACAACGCTTTGACATTACCAAGAGTATACATTTCAATTTTACACCAAACTACTGTGTGCAAACCTAATGTTAACAGTTTAAGTTAACTTTCCACATGATTCTGAGTTGTTTAAAACTGGTTTCATGCCTGTGCTGAGCAAGACAAAAAAGTTATTTTCTCAGGGCATACAATGCTTTGACATTACCAAGAGTATACATTTCAATTTTACACCAAACTACTGTGTGCAAACCTGATGGAAACAACTTAAATCAACTTTCCACATGATTCTGAGTTGTTTAAAACTGGTTTCATGCCTGTGCTGAGCAAGACAAAAAAGTTATTTTCTCAAGGCATACAATGCTTTGACATTACCAAGAGTATACATTTCAATTTGACACCAAACTACTGTGTGCAAACCTAATGCAAAAACCTTAAATCAACTTCCCACATGATTCTGTGTTGTTTAAAACCTGTTTCATGCTTCTGTTGAGCAAGACAAAAAAGTTGTTTTCTCAGCGCATACAATGCTTTGTCATTACCAATAGTATACATTTCAATTTTACACCAAACTACTGTGTGGAAACCTAATGGAAACACCATAAGTTAACTTTCCAAATGATTCTGAGTTCTTAAAAACTGATTTCATGCCTCTGTTGAGCAAGACAAAAAAGTTGTTTTCTCAGGGCATACAACGCTTTGACATTACCAAGAGTATACATTTCAATTTTACGCCAAACTACTGTGTGCAAAACTAATGTTAACAGTTTAAGTTAACTTTCCACATGATTCTGAGTTGTTTAAAACTGGTTTCTTGCCTGTGCTGAGCAAGACAAACAAATTGTTTTCTCAGGGCATACAATGCTTTGTCCTTACCAATAGTATACATTCCAATTTTACACCAAACTACTGTGTGGAAACCTAATGGAAGCACCTTCAGTTAACTTTCCACATGATTCTGAGTTCTTAAAAACTGATTTCATGCCTCTGTTGAGCAAGACAAAAAAGTTGTTTTCTCAGGGCATACAATGCTTTGACATTACCAAGAGTATACATTTCAATTTTACACCAAACTACTGTGTGCAAACCTAATGTTAACAGTTTAAGTTAACTTTCCACATGATTCTGAGTTGTTTAAAACTGGTTTCATGCCTGTGCTGAGCAAGACAAAAAAGTTATTTTCTCAGGGCATACAATGCTTTGACATTACCAAGAGTAATCATATCAATTTTACAACAAACTACTGTGTGGAAACCTAATGGAAACACCTTAAATCAATTTTCCACATGATTCTGAGTTGTTTAAAACTGGTTTCATGCCTGTGCTGAGCAAGACAAAAAAGTTATTTTCTCAGGGCTTACAATGCTTTGTCATTACCAATAGTATACATTTTAATTTTACAACAAACTACTGTGTAGAAACCATATGGAAACACCTTAAGTTAACTTTCCACATGATTCTGAGTTCTTGAAAACTGGTTTCATGCCTCTGTTGAGCAAGACAAAAAAGTTGTTGTCTCAGGGCATGCATGATTTGACATTACCAATAGTATACACTTCAATTTTACACCAAAGTACTGTGTGCAAACCTAATGTTAACAGTTTAAGTTAACTTTCCACATGATTATGAGATGTTTAAAACTGGTTTCATGCTTCTGCAGAGCAAGACAAAAAAGTTGTTTTCTCAGGGCATACAACGCTTTGACATTACCAAGAGTATACATTTCAATTTTACACCAAACTACTGTGTGCAAACCTAATGTTAACAGTTTAAGTTAACTTTCCACATGATTCTGAGTTGTTTAAAACTGGTTTCATGCCTGTGCTGAGCAAGACAAAAAAGTTATTTTCTCAGGGCATACATGCTTTGACATTACCAAGAGTATACATTTCAATTTTACACCAAACTACTGTGTGCAAACCTGATGGAAACAACTTAAATCAACTTTCCACATGATTCTGAGTTGTTTAAAACTGGTTTCTTGCCTGTGCTGAGCAAGACAAACAAATTGTTTTCTCAGGGCATACAATGCTTTGACATTACCAAGAGAATACATTTCAATTTTACACCAAACTATTGTGTGCAAACCTAATGCAAACACCTTCAATCAACTTCCCACATGATAATGAGTTGTTTAAAACCTGTTTCATGCTTCTGTTGAGGAAGACAAAAAAGTTGTTTTCTCAGGGCATACAATGGTTTGACATTACCAATAGTATACATTTCAATTTTACACCAAACTACTGTGTGGAAACCTAATGGAAACACCTTAAGTTAACTTTCCACATGATTCTGAGTTCTGAAAAACTGGTTTCATGCCTCTGCTGAGCTAGACAAAAATGTTCTTTTCTCAAGCATACAATGCTTTGACATTTCCAATAGTATACATTTAAATTTTACACCAAACTACTGTATGTAAACCTAATGCAAACACCTTAAATCAACTTTCCACATGATTCTGAGTTGTTTAAAACTGGTTTCATGCCTGTGCTAAGCAAGACAAAAAAGTTATTTTCTCAGGGCTTACAATGCTTTGTCATTACCAATAGTATACATTTCAATTTTACAACAAACTACTGTGTAGAAACCTAATGGAAACACCTTAAATTAACTTTCCACATGATTCTGAGTTCTTGAAAACTGGTTTCATGCCTCTGTTGAGCAAGACAAAAAAGTTGTTTTCTCAGGGCATGCATGCTTTGACATTACCAATAGTATACACTACAATTTTACACCAAACTACTGTGTGCAAACCTAATGTTAACAGTTTAAGTTAACTTTCGACATGATTATGAGATGTTTAAAACTGGTTTCATGCTTCTGCAGAGCAAGACAAAAAAGTTGTTTTCTGAGGGCATACAACGCTTTGACATTACCAAGAGTATACATTTCAATTTTACACCAAACTACTGGCTGCAAACCTAATGTTAACAGTTTAAGTTAACTTTCCACATGATTCTGAGTTCTGAAAAACTGGTTTCATGCCTCTGCTGAGCAAGAGAAAAAAGTTCTTTTCTGTAGGCATACAATGCTTTGACATTACCACCAATAGTATACATTTCAATTTCACAACAAACTACTGTGTAGAAACCTAATGGAAACACCTTAAGTTAACTTTCCACATGATTCTGAGTTCTTGAAAACTGGTTTCATGCCTCTGTTGAGCAAGACAAAAAAGTTGTTTTCTCAGGACATGCATGCTTTGACATTACCAATAGTATACACTTCAATTTTACACCAAACTACTGTGTGCAAACCTAATGTTAACGGTTTAAGTTAACTTTCCACATCATTATGAGATGTTTAAAACTGGTTTCATGCTTCTGCAGAGCAAGACAAAATAGTTGTTTTCTCAGGGCATACAACGCTTTGACATTACCAAGAGTATGTATTTCAATTTTACACCAAACTACTGGGTGCAAACCTAATGTCAACAGTTTAAGTTAACTTTCCACATGATTCTGAGTTGTTTAAAATTGGTTTCATGCCTCTGCTGAGCAAGACAAAAAATTATTTTCTCAGGGCATACAATGCTATTACATTTCCAATAGTATACATTTAAATTTTATACCAAACTACTGTGTGTTAACCTAATGCAAACACCTTAAATCAACTTCCCAAATCATTCTGAGTTGTTTAAAACCTGTTTCATGTTTCTGTTGAGCAAGCCAAAAAAGTTGTTTTCTCAGGGCAAACAATGCTTTGACATTACCAATAGTATACATTTAAATTTTACACCAAACTACTGGGTGCAAACCTAATGCAAACACCTTAAATCAACTTTCCACATGATTCTGAGTTGTTTAGAACTGGTTTCATGCCTGTGCTGAGCAAGACCAAAAAGTTATTTTCTCATGGCATACAATGCTTTGACATTAGCAAGAGTATACATTTCAATTTTACACCAAACTACTGTGTGGAAACCTAATGGAAACACCTTAAGTTAACTTTCCACATGATTCTGAGTTCTGAAAAACTGGTTTCATGCCTCTGCTGAGCAAGACAAAAAAGTTCTTTTCTCAAGCATACAATGCTTTGACATTTCCAATAGTATACATTTAAATTTTACACCAAACTACTGTGTGCAAACCTAATGCAAACACTTTAAATCAACTTTCCACATGATTCTGAGTTGTTTAAAACTGGTTTCATGCCTGTGCTGAGCAAGACAAAAAAGTTATTTTCTCAGGGCTTACAATGCTTTGTCATTACCAATAGTATACATTTCAATTTTACAACAAACTACTGTGTAGAAACCTAAAGGAAACACCTTAAGTTAACTTTCCACATGATTCTGAGTTCTTGAAAACTGGTTTCATGCCTCTGTTGAGCAAGACAAAAAATTTGTTTTCTCAGGACATGCATGCTTTGACATTACCAATGGTATACACTTCAATTTTACACCAACCTACTGTGTGCAAACCTAATGTTAACAGTATAAGTTAACTTTCCACATGATTCTGAGTTGTTTAAAACTGGTTTCATGCCTCTGTTGAGCAAGACAAAAAAGTTGTTTTCTCAGGGCAGTCAACGCTTTGACATTACCAAGAGTATACATTTCAATTTTACACCAAACTACTGTGTGCAAACCTAATGCAAACACCTTAAATCAACTTCCCACATGATTCTGAGTTGTTTAAAACTGGTTTCTTGCCTGTGCTGAGCAAGACAAACAAGTTGTTTTCTCAGGGCATACAATGCTTTGTCATTACCAATGGTATACATTCCAAATTTACACCAAACTACTGTGTGGAAACCTAATGGAAACACCTTAAGTTAACTTTCCACATGATTCTGAGTTCTTAAAAACTGATTTCATGCCTCTGTTGAGCAAGACAAAAAAGTTGTTTTCTCAGGGCATACAATGCTTTGACACTACCAAGAGTATACATTTCAATTTTACACCAAACTACTGTGTGCAAACCTAATGTTAACAGTTTAAGTTAACTTTCCACATGATTCTGAGTTGTTTAAAACTGGTTTCATGCCTGTGCTGAGCAAGACAAAAAAGTTATTTTCTCAGGGCATACAATGCTTTGACATTACCAAGAGTATACATATCAATTTTACACCTAACTACTGTGTGGAAACCTAATGGAAACACAAATCAACTTTCCACATGATTCTGAGTTGTTTGAAAATGGTTTCATGCCTGTGCTGAGCAAGACAAAAAAGTTATTTTCTCAGGGCATACAATGCTTTGACATTACCAAGAGTATACATTTCAATTTTACACCAAACTACTGTGCGCAAACCTAATGCAAACACCTTAAATCAACTTCCCACATGATTCTGAGTTGTTTAAAACCTGTTTCATGCTTCTGTTGAGCAAGACAAAAAAGTTGTCTTCTCAGCGCATACAATGCTTTGTCATTACCAATAGTATACATTTCAATTTTACACCAAACTACTGTGTGGAAACCTAATGGAAACACCATAAGTTAACTTTCCACATGATTCTGAGTTCTTAAAAACTGATTTCATGCCTCTGTTGAGCAAGACAAAAAAGTTGTTTTCTCAGGGCATACAATGCTTTGACATTACCAAGAGTATACATTTCAATTTTACACCAAACTACTGTGTGCAAACCTAATGTTAACAGTTTAAGTTAACTTTCCACATGATTCTGAGTTGTTTAAAACTGGTTTCATGCCTGTGCTGAGCAAGACAAAAAAGTTATTTTCTCAGGGCATACAATGCTTTGACATTACCAAGAGTAATCATATCAATTTTACAACAAACTACTGTGTGGAAACCTAATGGAAACACCTTAAATCAATTTTCCACATGATTCTGAGTTGTTTAAAACTGGTTTCATGCCTGTGCTGAGCAAGACAAAAAAGTTATTTTCTCAGGGCTTACAATGCTTTGTCATTACCAATAGTATACATTTTAATTTTACAACAAACTACTGTGTAGAAACCATATGGAAACACCTTAAGTTAACTTTCCACATGATTCTGAGTTCTTGAAAACTGGTTTCATGCCTCTGTTGAGCAAGACAAAAAAGTTGTTGTCTCAGGGCATGCATGATTTGACATTACCAATAGTATACACTTCAATTTTACACCAAAGTACTGTGTGCAAACCTAATGTTAACAGTTTAAGTTAACTTTCCACATGATTATGAGATGTTTAAAACTGGTTTCATGCTTCTGCAGAGCAAGACAAAAAAGTTGTTTTCTCAGGGCATACAACGCTTTGACATTACCAAGAGTATACATTTCAATTTTACACCAAACTACTGTGTGCAAACCTAATGTTAACAGTTTAAGTTAACTTTCCACATGATTCTGAGTTGTTTAAAACTGGTTTCATGCCTGTGCTGAGCAAGACAAAAAAGTTATTTTCTCAGGGCATACAATGCTTTGACATTACCAAGAGTATACATTTCAATTTTACACCAAACTACTGTGTGCAAACCTGATGGAAACAACTTAAATCAACTTTCCACATGATTCTGAGTTGTTTAAAACTGGTTTCTTGCCTGTGCTGAGCAAGACAAACAAATTGTTTTCTCAGGGCATACAATGCTTTGACATTACCAAGAGTATACATTTCAATTTTACACCAAACTATTGTGTGCAAACCTAATGCAAACACCTTCAATCAACTTCCCACATGATAATGAGTTGTTTAAAACCTGTTTCATGCTTCTGTTGAGGAAGACAAAAAAGTTGTTTTCTCAGGGCATACAATGGTTTGACATTACCAATAGTATACATTTCAATTTTACACCAAACTACTGTGTGGAAACCTAATGGAAACACCTTAAGTTAACTTTCCACATGATTCTGAGTTCTGAAAAACTGGTTTCATGCCTCTGCTGAGCTAGACAAAAATGTTCTTTTCTCAAGCATACAATGCTTTGACATTTCCAATAGTATACATTTAAATTTTACACCAAACTACTGTATGTAAACCTAATGCAAACACCTTAAATCAACTTTCCACATGATTCTGAGTTGTTTAAAACTGGTTTCATGCCTGTGCTAAGCAAGACAAAAAAGTTATTTTCTCAGGGCTTACAATGCTTTGTCATTACCAATAGTATACATTTCAATTTTACAACAAACTACTGTGTAGAAACCTAATGGAAACACCTTAAATTAACTTTCCACATGATTCTGAGTTCTTGAAAACTGGTTTCATGCCTCTGTTGAGCAAGACAAAAAAGTTGTTTTCTCAGGGCATGCATGCTTTGACATTACCAATAGTATACACTACAATTTTACACCAAACTACTGTGTGCAAACCTAATGTTAACAGTTTAAGTTAACTTTCGACATGATTATGAGATGTTTAAAACTGGTTTCATGCTTCTGCAGAGCAAGACAAAAAAGTTGTTTTCTGAGGGCATACAACGCTTTGACATTACCAAGAGTATACATTTCAATTTTACACCAAACTACTGGCTGCAAACCTAATGTTAACAGTTTAAGTTAACTTTCCACATGATTCTGAGTTCTGAAAAACTGGTTTCATGCCTCTGCTGAGCAAGAGAAAAAAGTTCTTTTCTGTAGGCATACAATGCTTTGACATTACCACCAATAGTATACATTTCAATTTCACAACAAACTACTGTGTAGAAACCTAATGGAAACACCTTAAGTTAACTTTCCACATGATTCTGAGTTCTTGAAAACTGGTTTCATGCCTCTGTTGAGCAAGACAAAAAAGTTGTTTTCTCAGGACATGCATGCTTTGACATTACCAATAGTATACACTTCAATTTTACACCAAACTACTGTGTGCAAACCTAATGTTAACGGTTTAAGTTAACTTTCCACATCATTATGAGATGTTTAAAACTGGTTTCATGCTTCTGCAGAGCAAGACAAAATAGTTGTTTTCTCAGGGCATACAACGCTTTGACATTACCAAGAGTATGTATTTCAATTTTACACCAAACTACTGGGTGCAAACCTAATGTCAACAGTTTAAGTTAACTTTCCACATGATTCTGAGTTGTTTAAAATTGGTTTCATGCCTCTGCTGAGCAAGACAAAAAATTATTTTCTCAGGGCATACAATGCTATTACATTTCCAATAGTATACATTTAAATTTTATACCAAACTACTGTGTGTTAACCTAATGCAAACACCTTAAATCAACTTCCCAAATCATTCTGAGTTGTTTAAAACCTGTTTCATGTTTCTGTTGAGCAAGCCAAAAAAGTTGTTTTCTCAGGGCAAACAATGCTTTGACATTACCAATAGTATACATTTAAATTTTACACCAAACTACTGGGTGCAAACCTAATGCAAACACCTTAAATCAACTTTCCACATGATTCTGAGTTGTTTAGAACTGGTTTCATGCCTGTGCTGAGCAAGACCAAAAAGTTATTTTCTCATGGCATACAATGCTTTGACATTAGCAAGAGTATACATTTCAATTTTACACCAAACTACTGTGTGGAAACCTAATGGAAACACCTTAAGTTAACTTTCCACATGATTCTGAGTTCTGAAAAACTGGTTTCATGCCTCTGCTGAGCAAGACAAAAAAGTTCTTTTCTCAAGCATACAATGCTTTGACATTTCCAATAGTATACATTTAAATTTTACACCAAACTACTGTGTGCAAACCTAATGCAAACACTTTAAATCAACTTTCCACATGATTCTGAGTTGTTTAAAACTGGTTTCATGCCTGTGCTGAGCAAGACAAAAAAGTTATTTTCTCAGGGCTTACAATGCTTTGTCATTACCAATAGTATACATTTCAATTTTACAACAAACTACTGTGTAGAAACCTAAAGGAAACACCTTAAGTTAACTTTCCACATGATTCTGAGTTCTTGAAAACTGGTTTCATGCCTCTGTTGAGCAAGACAAAAAATTTGTTTTCTCAGGACATGCATGCTTTGACATTACCAATGGTATACACTTCAATTTTACACCAACCTACTGTGTGCAAACCTAATGTTAACAGTATAAGTTAACTTTCCACATGATTCTGAGTTGTTTAAAACTGGTTTCATGCCTCTGTTGAGCAAGACAAAAAAGTTGTTTTCTCAGGGCAGTCAACGCTTTGACATTACCAAGAGTATACATTTCAATTTTACACCAAACTACTGTGTGCAAACCTAATGCAAACACCTTAAATCAACTTCCCACATGATTCTGAGTTGTTTAAAACTGGTTTCTTGCCTGTGCTGAGCAAGACAAACAAGTTGTTTTCTCAGGGCATACAATGCTTTGTCATTACCAATGGTATACATTCCAAATTTACACCAAACTACTGTGTGGAAACCTAATGGAAACACCTTAAGTTAACTTTCCACATGATTCTGAGTTCTTAAAAACTGATTTCATGCCTCTGTTGAGCAAGACAAAAAAGTTGTTTTCTCAGGGCATACAATGCTTTGACACTACCAAGAGTATACATTTCAATTTTACACCAAACTACTGTGTGCAAACCTAATGTTAACAGTTTAAGTTAACTTTCCACATGATTCTGAGTTGTTTAAAACTGGTTTCATGCCTGTGCTGAGCAAGACAAAAAAGTTATTTTCTCAGGGCATACAATGCTTTGACATTACCAAGAGTATACATATCAATTTTACACCTAACTACTGTGTGGAAACCTAATGGAAACACAAATCAACTTTCCACATGATTCTGAGTTGTTTGAAAATGGTTTCATGCCTGTGCTGAGCAAGACAAAAAAGTTATTTTCTCAGGGCATACAATGCTTTGACATTACCAAGAGTATACATTTCAATTTTACACCAAACTACTGTGCGCAAACCTAATGCAAACACCTTAAATCAACTTCCCACATGATTCTGAGTTGTTTAAAACCTGTTTCATGCTTCTGTTGAGCAAGACAAAAAAGTTGTCTTCTCAGCGCATACAATGCTTTGTCATTACCAATAGTATACATTTCAATTTTACACCAAACTACTGTGTGGAAACCTAATGGAAACACCATAAGTTAACTTTCCACATGATTCTGAGTTCTTAAAAACTGATTTCATGCCTCTGTTGAGCAAGACAAAAAAGTTGTTTTCTCAGGGCATACAACGCTTTGACATTACCAAGAGTATACATTTCAATTTTACACCAAACTACTGTGTGCAAACCTAATGTTAACAGTTTAAGTTAACATTCCACATGATTGTGAGTTGTTTAAAACTGGTTTCTTGCCTGTGCTGAGCAAGACAAACAAGTTGTTTTCTCAGGGCATACAATGCTTTGTCATTACCAATAGTATACATTCCAATTTTACACCAAACTACTGTGTGGAAACCTAATGGAAACACCTTAAGTTAACTTTCCACATGATTCTGAGTTCTTAAAAACTAATTTCATGCCTCTGTTGAGCAAGACAAAAAAGTTGTTTTCTCAGGGCATACAATGCTTTGACATTACCAAGAGTATACATTTCAATTTTACACCAAACTACTGTGTGCAAACCTAATGTAACAGTTTAAGTTAACTTTCCACATGATTCTGAGTTGTTTAAAACTGGTTTCGTGCCTGTGCTGAGCAAGACAAAAAAGTTATTTTCTCAGGGCATACAATGCTTTGACATTACCAAGAGTATACATATCAATTTTACACCAAACTACTGTGTGGAAACCTAATGGAAACACCTTAAATCAACTTTCCACATGATTCTGAGTTGTTTAAAACTGGTTTCATTTCTGTGCTGAGGAAGACAAAAAAGTTATTTTCTCAGGGCATACAATGCTTTGACATCACCAAGAGTATACATTTCAATTTTACACCAAACTACTGTGTGCAAACCTAATGCAAACACCTTAAATCAACTTCCCACATCATTCTGAGTTGTTTTAAACCTGTTTCATGCTTCTGTTGAGCAAGACAAAAAAGTTGTTTTCTCAGGGCATACAATGGTTTGACATTACCAATAGTATACATTTCAATTTTCCACCAAACTGCTGTGTGGAAACCTAATGGAAACACCTTAAGTTAACTTTCCACGTGATTCTGAGTTCTGAAAAACTGGTTTCATGCCTCTGCTGAGCAAGACAAAAAAGTTCTTTTCTCAAGCATACAATGCTTTGACATTTCCAATAGTATACATTTAAATTTTACACCAAACTACTGTATGCAAACCTAATGCAAACACCTTAAATCAACTTTCCACATGATTCTGAGTTGTTTAAAACTGGTTTCATGCCTGTGCTGAGCAAGACAAAAAAGTTATTTTCTCAGGGCTTACAATGCTTTGTCATTACCAATAGTATAAATTTCAATTTTGCAACAAACTACTGTGTAGAAACCTAATGGAAACACCTTAAGTTAACTTTCCACATGATTCTGAGTTCTTGAAAACTGGTTTCATGCCTCTGTTGAGCAAGACAAAAAAGTTGTTTTCTCAGGGCATGCATGCTTTGACATTACCAATAGTATACACTTCAATTTTACACCAAACTACTGTGTGCAAACCTAATGTTAACAGTTTAAGTTAACTTTGCACATGATTATGAGATGTTTAAAACTGGTTTCATGCTTCTGCAGAACAAGACAAAAAAGTTGTTTTCTGAGGGCATACAACGCTTTGACATTACCAAGAGTATACATTTCAATTTTACACCAAACTACTGGCTGCAAACCTAATGTCAACAGTTTAAGTTAACTTTCCACATGATTCTGAGTTGTTTAAAATTGGTTTCATGCCTCTGCTGAGCAAGACAAAAAATTATTTTCTCAGGGCATACAATGCTATTACATTTCCAATAGTATACATTTAAATTTTATACCAAACTACTGTGTGTTAACCTAATGCAAACACCTTAAATCAACTTCCCAAATCATTCTGAGTTGTTTAAAACCTGTTTCATGTTTCTGTTGAGCAAGCCAAAAAAGTTGTTTTCTCAGGGCAAACAATGCTTTGACATTACCAATAGTATACATTTAAATTTTACACCAAACTACTGGGTGCAAACCTAATGCAAACACCTTAAATCAACTTTCCACATGATTCTGAGTTGTTTAGAACTGGTTTCATGCCTGTGCTGAGCAAGACCAAAAAGTTATTTTCTCATGGCATACAATGCTTTGACATTAGCAAGAGTATACATTTCAATTTTACACCAAACTACTGTGTGGAAACCTAATGGAAACACCTTAAGTTAACTTTCCACATGATTCTGAGTTCTGAAAAACTGGTTTCATGCCTCTGCTGAGCAAGACAAAAAAGTTCTTTTCTCAAGCATACAATGCTTTGACATTTCCAATAGTATACATTTAAATTTTACACCAAACTACTGTGTGCAAACCTAATGCAAACACTTTAAATCAACTTTCCACATGATTCTGAGTTGTTTAAAACTGGTTTCATGCCTGTGCTGAGCAAGACAAAAAAGTTATTTTCTCAGGGCTTACAATGCTTTGTCATTACCAATAGTATACATTTCAATTTTACAACAAACTACTGTGTAGAAACCTAAAGGAAACACCTTAAGTTAACTTTCCACATGATTCTGAGTTCTTGAAAACTGGTTTCATGCCTCTGTTGAGCAAGACAAAAAATTTGTTTTCTCAGGACATGCATGCTTTGACATTACCAATGGTATACACTTCAATTTTACACCAACCTACTGTGTGCAAACCTAATGTTAACAGTATAAGTTAACTTTCCACATGATTCTGAGTTGTTTAAAACTGGTTTCATGCCTCTGTTGAGCAAGACAAAAAAGTTGTTTTCTCAGGGCAGTCAACGCTTTGACATTACCAAGAGTATACATTTCAATTTTACACCAAACTACTGTGTGCAAACCTAATGCAAACACCTTAAATCAACTTCCCACATGATTCTGAGTTGTTTAAAACTGGTTTCTTGCCTGTGCTGAGCAAGACAAACAAGTTGTTTTCTCAGGGCATACAATGCTTTGTCATTACCAATGGTATACATTCCAAATT
This sequence comes from Mobula birostris, assembly GCF_030028105.1. Classification (NCBI taxonomy): domain Eukaryota; kingdom Metazoa; phylum Chordata; class Chondrichthyes; order Myliobatiformes; family Myliobatidae; genus Mobula; species Mobula birostris. The sequence goes on from NC_092378.1 coordinate 83,117,389, forward strand.
TACACCAAACTACTGTGTGGAAACCTAATGGAAACACCTTAAGTTAACTTTCCACATGATTCTGAGTTCTTAAAAACTGATTTCATGCCTCTGTTGAGCAAGACAAAAAAGTTGTTTTCTCAGGGCATACAATGCTTTGACACTACCAAGAGTATACATTTCAATTTTACACCAAACTACTGTGTGCAAACCTAATGTTAACAGTTTAAGTTAACTTTCCACATGATTCTGAGTTGTTTAAAACTGGTTTCATGCCTGTGCTGAGCAAGACAAAAAAGTTATTTTCTCAGGGCATACAATGCTTTGACATTACCAAGAGTATACATATCAATTTTACACCTAACTACTGTGTGGAAACCTAATGGAAACACAAATCAACTTTCCACATGATTCTGAGTTGTTTGAAAATGGTTTCATGCCTGTGCTGAGCAAGACAAAAAAGTTATTTTCTCAGGGCATACAATGCTTTGACATTACCAAGAGTATACATTTCAATTTTACACCAAACTACTGTGCGCAAACCTAATGCAAACACCTTAAATCAACTTCCCACATGATTCTGAGTTGTTTAAAACCTGTTTCATGCTTCTGTTGAGCAAGACAAAAAAGTTGTCTTCTCAGCGCATACAATGCTTTGTCATTACCAATAGTATACATTTCAATTTTACACCAAACTACTGTGTGGAAACCTAATGGAAACACCATAAGTTAACTTTCCACATGATTCTGAGTTCTTAAAAACTGATTTCATGCCTCTGTTGAGCAAGACAAAAAAGTTGTTTTCTCAGGGCATACAACGCTTTGACATTACCAAGAGTATACATTTCAATTTTACACCAAACTACTGTGTGCAAACCTAATGTTAACAGTTTAAGTTAACATTCCACATGATTGTGAGTTGTTTAAAACTGGTTTCTTGCCTGTGCTGAGCAAGACAAACAAGTTGTTTTCTCAGGGCATACAATGCTTTGTCATTACCAATAGTATACATTCCAATTTTACACCAAACTACTGTGTGGAAACCTAATGGAAACACCTTAAGTTAACTTTCCACATGATTCTGAGTTCTTAAAAACTAATTTCATGCCTCTGTTGAGCAAGACAAAAAAGTTGTTTTCTCAGGGCATACAATGCTTTGACATTACCAAGAGTATACATTTCAATTTTACACCAAACTACTGTGTGCAAACCTAATGTAACAGTTTAAGTTAACTTTCCACATGATTCTGAGTTGTTTAAAACTGGTTTCGTGCCTGTGCTGAGCAAGACAAAAAAGTTATTTTCTCAGGGCATACAATGCTTTGACATTACCAAGAGTATACATATCAATTTTACACCAAACTACTGTGTGGAAACCTAATGGAAACACCTTAAATCAACTTTCCACATGATTCTGAGTTGTTTAAAACTGGTTTCATTTCTGTGCTGAGGAAGACAAAAAAGTTATTTTCTCAGGGCATACAATGCTTTGACATCACCAAGAGTATACATTTCAATTTTACACCAAACTACTGTGTGCAAACCTAATGCAAACACCTTAAATCAACTTCCCACATCATTCTGAGTTGTTTTAAACCTGTTTCATGCTTCTGTTGAGCAAGACAAAAAAGTTGTTTTCTCAGGGCATACAATGGTTTGACATTACCAATAGTATACATTTCAATTTTCCACCAAACTGCTGTGTGGAAACCTAATGGAAACACCTTAAGTTAACTTTCCACGTGATTCTGAGTTCTGAAAAACTGGTTTCATGCCTCTGCTGAGCAAGACAAAAAAGTTCTTTTCTCAAGCATACAATGCTTTGACATTTCCAATAGTATACATTTAAATTTTACACCAAACTACTGTATGCAAACCTAATGCAAACACCTTAAATCAACTTTCCACATGATTCTGAGTTGTTTAAAACTGGTTTCATGCCTGTGCTGAGCAAGACAAAAAAGTTATTTTCTCAGGGCTTACAATGCTTTGTCATTACCAATAGTATAAATTTCAATTTTGCAACAAACTACTGTGTAGAAACCTAATGGAAACACCTTAAGTTAACTTTCCACATGATTCTGAGTTCTTGAAAACTGGTTTCATGCCTCTGTTGAGCAAGACAAAAAAGTTGTTTTCTCAGGGCATGCATGCTTTGACATTACCAATAGTATACACTTCAATTTTACACCAAACTACTGTGTGCAAACCTAATGTTAACAGTTTAAGTTAACTTTGCACATGATTATGAGATGTTTAAAACTGGTTTCATGCTTCTGCAGAACAAGACAAAAAAGTTGTTTTCTGAGGGCATACAACGCTTTGACATTACCAAGAGTATACATTTCAATTTTACACCAAACTACTGGCTGCAAACCTAATGTTAACAGTTTAAGTTAACTTTCCACATGATTCTGAGTTGTTTAAAACTGGTTTCATGCCTCTGCTGAGCAAGACCAAAAAGTTATTTTCTCAGGGCATACAATGCTGTGTCATTACCAATAGTATACATTTCAATTTTACACCAAACTACTGTGTGCAAACCTAATGCAAACATCTTAAGTTAACTTTCCACATGATTCTGAGTTCTGAAAAACTGGTTTCATGCCTCTGCTGAGCAAGACAAAGAAGTTCTTTTCTCAGGCATACAATGCTTTGACATTACCAATAGTATACATTTCAATTTCACAACAAACTACTGTGTAGAAACCTAATGGAAACACCTGAAGTTAACTTTCCACATGATTCTGAGTTCTTGAAAACTGGTTTCATGCCCCTGTTGAGCAAGACAAAAAAGTTGTTTTCTCAGGACATGCATGCTTTGACATTACCAATAGTATACACTTCAATTTTACACCAAACTACTGTGTGCAAACCAAATATTAACAGTTTAAGTTAACTTTCCACATCATTATGAGATGTTTACAACTGGTTTCATGCTTCTGCAGAGCAAGACCAAAAATTATTTTCTCAGGGCATACAATGCTATTACATTTCCAATAGTATACATTTAAATTTTATACCAAACTACTGTGTGTTAACCTAATGCAAACACCTTAAATCAACTTCCCAACTCATTCTGAGTTGTTTAAAACCTGTTTCATGTTTCTGTTGAGCAAGACAAAAAAGTTGTTTTCTCAGGGCAAACAATGCTTTCACATTACCAATAGTATACATTTAAATTTTACACCAAACTGCTGGGTGCAAACCTAATGCAAACACCTTAAATCAACTTTCCACATGATTCTGAGTTGTTTAGAAATGGTTTCATGCCTGTGCTGAGCAAGACAAAAAAGTTATTTTCTCACGGCATACAATACTTTGACATTACCAAGAGTATACATCTCAATTTTACACCAAACTACTGTGTGGAAACCTAATGGAAACACCTTAAGTTAACTTTCCACATGATTCTGAGATCTTAAAAACTAATTTCATGCCTCTGTTGAGCAAGACAAAAAAGTTGTTTTCTCAGGACATGCATGCTTTGACATTACCAATAGTATACACTTCAATTTTACACCAAACTACTGTGTGCAAACCTAATGTTAACAGTTTAAGTTAACTTTCCACATGATTATGAGATGTTTAAAACTGGTTTCATGCTTCTGCAGAGCAAGACAAAAAAGTTGTTTTCTCAGGGCATACAACGCTTTGACATTACCAAGAGTATACATTTCAATTTTACACCAAACTACTGTGTGCAAACCTAATGTTAACAGTTTAAGTTAACTTTCCACATGATTCTGAGTTGTTTAAAACTGGTTTCATGCCTGTGCTGAGCAAGACAAAAAAGTTATTTTCTCAGGGCATACAATGCTTTGACATTACCAAGAGTATACATTTCAATTTTACACCAAACTACTGTGTGCAAACCTGATGGAAACAACTTAAATCAACTTTCCACATGATTCTGAGTTGTTTAAAACTGGTTTCATGCCTGTGCTGAGCAAGACAAAAAAGTTATTTTCTCAAGGCATACAATGCTTTGACATTACCAAGATAATACATTTCAATTTGACACCAAACTACTGTGTGCAAACCTAATGCAAACACCTTAAATCAACTTCCCACATGATTCTGAGTTGTTTAAAACCTGTTTCATGCTTCTGTTGAGCAAGACAAAAAAGTTGTTTTCTCAGCGCATACAATGCTTTGTCATTACCAATAGTATACATTTCAATTTTACACCAAACTACTGTGTGCAAACCTAATATTAACAGTTTAAGTTAACTTTCCACATCATTATGAGATGTTTACAACTGGTTTCATGCTTCTGCAGAGCAAGACAAAAAAGTTGTTTTCTCAGGGCATACAACGCTTTGACATTACCAAGAGTATAGATTTCAATTTTACACCAAACTACTGGGTGCAAACCTAATGTCAACAGTTTAAGTTAACTTTCCACATGATTCTGAGTTGTTTAAAATTGGTTTCATGACTCTGCTGAGCAAGACAAAAAATTATTTTCTCAGGGCATACAATGCTATTACATTTCCAATAGTATACTTTTAAATTTTATACCAAACTACTGTGTGTTAACCTAATGCAAACACCTTAAATCAACTTCCCAAATCATTCTGAGTTGTTTAAAACCTGTTTCATGTTTCTGTTGAGCAAGACAAAAAAGTTGTTTTCTCAGGGCAAACAATGCTTTGACATTACCAATAGTATACATTTAAATTTTACACCAAACTGCTGGGTGCAAACCTAATGCAAACACCTTAAATCAACTTTCCACATGACTCTGAGTTGTTTAGAACTGGTTTCATGCCTGTGCTGAGCAAGACAAAAAAGTTATTTTCTCACGGCATACAATGCTTTGACATTACCAAGAGTATACATTTCAATTTTACACCAAACTACTGTGTGCAAACCTAATGCAAACACCTTAAATGAACTTCCCACATGATTCTGAGTTGTTTAAAACCTGTTTCATGCTTCTGTTGAGCAAGACAAAAAAGTTGTTTTCTCAGGGCATACAATGCATTGTCATTACCAATAGTATACATTTCAATTTTACACCAAACTACTGTGTGGAAACCTAATGGAAACACCTTAAGTTAACTTTCCACATGATTCTGAGATCTTAAAAACTGATTTCATGCCTCTGTTGAGCAAGACAAAAAAGTTGTTTTCTCAGGACATCCATGCTTTGACATTACCAATAGTATACACTTCAATTTTACACCAAACTACTGTGTGCAAACCTGATGGAAACAACTTAAATCAACTTTCCACATGATTCTGAGTTGTTTAAAACTGGTTTCATGCCTGTGCTGAGCAAGACAAAAAAGTTATTTTCTCAGGGCATACAATGCTTTCAGATTACCAAGAGTATACATTTCAATTTTACACCAAACTACTGTGTGCAAACCTGATGGAAACAACTTAAATCAACATTCCACATGATTCTGAGTTGTTTAAAACTGGTTTCATGCCTGTGCTGAGCAAGACAAAAAAGTTATTTTCTCAAGGCTTACAATGCTTTGACATTACCAAGAGTATACATTTCAATTTGACACCAAACTACTGTGTGCAAACCTAATGCAAACACCTTAAATCAACTTCCCACATGATTCTGTGTTGTTTAAAACCTGTTTCATGCTTCTGTTGAGCAAGACAAAAAAGTTGTTTTCACAGCGCATACAATGCTTTGTCATTACCAATAGTATACATTTCAATTTTACACCAAACTACTGTGTGGAAACCTAATGGAAACACCATAAGTTAACTTTCCACATGATTCTGAGTTCTTAAAAACTGATTTCATGCCTCTGTTGAGCAAGACAAAAAAGTTGTTTTCTCAGGGCATACAAGGCTTTGACATTACCAAGAGTATACATTTCAATTTTACGCCAAACTACTGTGTGCAAACCTAATGTTAACAGTTTAAGTTAACTTTCCACATGATTCTGAGTTGTTTAAAACTGGTTTCTTGCCTGTGCTGAGCAAGACAAACAAATTGTTTTCTCAGGGCATACAAAGCTTTGTCATTACCAATAGTATACATTCCAATTTTACACCAAACTACTGTGTGGAAACCTAATGGAAACACCTTCAGTTAACTTTCCACATGATTCTGAGTTCTTAAAAACTGATTTCATGCCTCTGTTGAGCAAGACAAAAAAGTTGTTTTCTCAGGGCATACAATGCTTTGACATTACCAAGAGTATACATTTCAATTTTACACCAAACTACTGCGTGCAAACCTAATGCAAACACCTTAAATCAACTTCCCACATGATTCTGAGTTGTTTAAAACTGGTTTCATGCCTGTGCTGAGCAAGACAAAAAAGTTATTTTCTCAGGGCATACAATGCTTTGACATTACCAAGAGTATACATATCAATTTTACACCAAACTACTGTGTGGAAACCTAATGGAAACACCTTAAATCAATTTTCCACATGATTCTGAGTTGTTTAAAACTGGTTTCATGCCTGTGCTGAGCAAGACAAAAAAGTTATTTTCTCAGGGCTTACAATGCTTTGTCATTACCAATAGTATACATTTTAATTTTACAACAAACTACTGTGTAGAAACCTAATGAAAACACCTTAAGTTAACTTTCCACATGATTCTGAGTTCTTGAAAACTGGTTTCATGCCTCTGTTGAGCAAGACAAAAAAGTTGTTTTCTCAGGGCATGCATGATTTGACATTACCAATAGTATACACTTCAATTTTACACCAAAGTACTGTGTGCAAACCTAATGTTAACAGTTTAAGTTAACTTTCCACATGATTATGAGATGTTTAAAACTGGTTTCATGCTTCTGCAGAGCAAGACAAAAAAGTTGTTTTCTCAGGGCATACAACGCTTTGACATTACCAAGAGTATACATTTCAATTTTACACCAAACTACTGTGTGCAAACCTAATGTTAACAGTTTAAGTTAACTTTCCACATGATTCTGAGTTGTTTAAAACTGGTTTCATGCCTGTGCTGAGCAAGACAAAAAAGTTATTTTCTCAGGGCATACAATGCTTTGACATTACCAAGAGTATACATTTCAATTTTACACCAAACTACTGTGTGCAAACCTGATGGAAACAACTTAAATCAACTTTCCACATGATTCTGAGTTGTTTAAAACTGGTTTCATGCCTGTGCTGAGCAAGACAAAAAAGTTATTTTCTCAAGGCATACAATGCTTTGACATTACCAAGAGTATACATTTCAATTTGACACCAAACTACTGTGTGCAAACCTAATGCAAAAACCTTAAATCAACTTCCCACATGATTCTGTGTTGTTTAAAACCTGTTTCATGCTTCTGTTGAGCAAGACAAAAAAGTTGTTTTCTCAGCGCATACAATGCTTTGTCATTACCAATAGTATACATTTCAATTTTACACCAAACTACTGTGTGGAAACCTAATGGAAACACCATAAGTTAACTTTCCAAATGATTCTGAGTTCTTAAAAACTGATTTCATGCCTCTGTTGAGCAAGACAAAAAAGTTGTTTTCTCAGGGCATACAACGCTTTGACATTACCAAGAGTATACATTTCAATTTTACGCCAAACTACTGTGTGCAAAACTAATGTTAACAGTTTAAGTTAACTTTCCACATGATTCTGAGTTGTTTAAAACTGGTTTCTTGCCTGTGCTGAGCAAGACAAACAAATTGTTTTCTCAGGGCATACAATGCTTTGTCCTTACCAATAGTATACATTCCAATTTTACACCAAACTACTGTGTGGAAACCTAATGGAAGCACCTTCAGTTAACTTTCCACATGATTCTGAGTTCTTAAGAGCTGATTTCATGCCTCTGTTGAGCAAGACAAAAAAGTTGTTTTCTCAGGGCATACAATGCTTTGACATTACCAAGAGTATACATTTCAATTTTACACCAAACTACTGTGTGCAAACCTAATGTTAACAGTTTAAGTTAACTTTCCACATGATTCTGAGTTGTTTAAAACTGGTTTCATGCCTGTGCTGAGCAAGACAAAAAAGTTATTTTCTCAGGGCATACAATGCTTTGACATTACCAAGAGTATACATATCAATTTTACACCAAACTACTGTGTGGAAACCTAATGGAAACACCTTAAATCAAATTTCCACATGATTCTGAGTTGTTTAAAACTGGTTTCATGCCTGTGCTGAGCAAGACAAAAAAGTTATTTTCTCAGGGCTTACAATGCTTTGTCATTACCAATAGTATACATTTTAATTTTACAACAAACTACTGTGTAGAAACCATATGGAAACACCTTAAGTTAACTTTCCACATGATTCTGAGTTCTTGAAAACTGGTTTCATGCCTCTGTTGAGCAAGACAAAAAAGTTGTTGTCTCAGGGCATGCATGATTTGACATTACCAATAGTATACACTTCAATTTTACACCAAAGTACTGTGTGCAAACCTAATGTTAACAGTTTAAGTTAACTTTCCACATGATTATGAGATGTTTAAAACTGGTTTCATGCTTCTGCAGAGCAAGACAAAAAAGTTGTTTTCTGAGGGCATACAACGCTTTGACATTACCAAGAATATACATTTCAATTTTACACCAAACTACTGGCTGCAAACATAATGTTAACAGTTTAAGTTAACTTTCCACATGATTCTGAGTTGTTTACAACTGGTTTCATGCCTCTGTTGAGCAAGACAAAAAACTTATTTTCGCAGGGTATACAATGCTTTGTCATTACCAATAGTATACATTTCAATTTTACACCAAACTACTGTGTGCAAACCTAATGTTAACAGTTTAAGTTAACTTTCCACATGATTATGAGATGTTTAAAACTGGTTTCATGCTTCTGCAGAGCAAGACAAAAAAGTTGTTTTCTCAGGGCATACAACGCTTTGACATTACCAAGAGTATACATTTCAATTTTACACCAAACTACTGTGTGCAAACCTGATGGAAACAACTTAAATCAACTTTCCACATGATTCTGAGTTGTTTAAAACTGGTTTCATGCCTATGCTGAGCAAGACAAAAAAGTTATTTTCTCAGGGCATACAATGCTTTGACATTACCAAGAGTATACATTTCAATTTTACACCAAACTACTGTGTGCAAACCTGATGGAAACAACTTAAATCAACTTTCCACATGATTCTGAGTTGTTTAAAACTGGTTTCATGCCTGTGCTGAGCAAGACAAAAAAGTTATTTTCTCAAGGCATGCAATGCTTTGACATTACCAAGAGTATACATTTCAATTTGACACCAAACTACTGCGTGCAAACCTAATGCAAACACCTTAAATCAACTTCCCACATGATTCTGTGTTGTTTAAAACCTGTTTCATGCTTCTGTTGAGCAAGACAAAAAAGTTGTTTTCTCAGCGCATACAATGCTTTGTCATTACCAATAGTATACATTTCAATTTTACACCAAACTACTGTGTGGAAACCTAATGGAAACACCATAAGTTAACTTTCCAAATGATTCTGAGTTCTTAAAAACTGATTTCATGCCTCTGTTGAGCAAGACAAAAAAGTTGTTTTCTCAGGGCATACAACGCTTTGACATTACCAAGAGTATACATTTCAATTTTACGCCAAACTACTGTCTGCAAACCTAATGTTAACAGTTTAAGTTAACTTTCCACATGATTCTGAGTTGTTTAAAACTGGTTTCTTGCCTGTGCTGAGCAAGACAAACAAATTGTTTTCTCAGGGCATACAATGCTTTGTCATTACCAATAGTATACATTCCAATTTTACACCAAACTACTGTGTGGAAACCTAATGGAAACACCTTCAGTTAACTTTCCACATGATTCTGAGTTCTTAAAAACTGATTTCATGCCTCTGTTGAGCAAGACAAAAAAGTTGTTTTCTCAGGGCATACAATGCTTTGACATTACCAAGAGTATACATTTCAATTTTACACCAAACTACTGTGTGCAAACCTAATGTTAACAGTTTAAGTTAACTTTCCACATGATTATGAGATGTTTAAAACTGGTTTCATGCTTCTTCAGAGCAAGACAAAAAAGTTGTTTTCTCAGGGCATACAACGCTTTGACATTACCAAGAGTATACATTTCAATTTTACACCAAACTACTGTGTGCAAACCTAATGTTAACAGTTTAAGTTAACTTTCCACATGATTCTGAGTTGTTTAAAACTGGTTTCATGCCTGTGCTGAGCAAGACAAAAAAGTTATTTTCTCAGGGCATACAATGCTTTGACATTACCAAGAGTATACATATCAATTTTACACCAAACTACTGTGTGGAAACCTAATGGAAACACCTTAAATCAATTTTCCACATGATTCTGAGTTGTTTAAAACTGGTTTCATGCCTGTGCTGAGCAAGACAAAAAAGTTATTTTCTCAGGGCTTACAATGCTTTGTCATTACCAATAGTATACATTTTAATTTTACAACAAACTACTGTGTAGAAACCTAATGAAAACACCTTAAGTTAACTTTCCACATGATTCTGAGTTCTTGAAAACTGGTTTCATGCCTCTGTTGAGCAAGACAAAAAAGTTGTTTTCTCAGGGCATGCATGATTTGACATTACCAATAGTATACACTTCAATTTTACACCAAAGTACTGTGTGCAAACCTAATGTTAACAGTTTAAGTTAACTTTCCACATGATTATGAGATGTTTAAAACTGGTTTCATGCTTCTGCAGAGCAAGACAAAAAAGTTGTTTTCTCAGGGCATACAACGCTTTGACATTACCAAGAGTATACATTTCAATTTTACACCAAACTACTGTGTGCAAACCTAATGTTAACAGTTTAAGTTAACTTTCCACATGATTCTGAGTTGTTTAAAACTGGTTTCATGCCTGTGCTGAGCAAGACAAAAAAGTTATTTTCTCAGGGCATACAATGCTTTGACATTACCAAGAGTATACATTTCAATTTTACACCAAACTACTGTGTGCAAACCTGATGGAAACAACTTAAATCAACTTTCCACATGATTCTGAGTTGTTTAAAACTGGTTTCATGCCTGTGCTGAGCAAGACAAAAAAGTTATTTTCTCAAGGCATACAATGCTTTGACATTACCAAGAGTATACATTTCAATTTGACACCAAACTACTGTGTGCAAACCTAATGCAAAAACCTTAAATCAACTTCCCACATGATTCTGTGTTGTTTAAAACCTGTTTCATGCTTCTGTTGAGCAAGACAAAAAAGTTGTTTTCTCAGCGCATACAATGCTTTGTCATTACCAATAGTATACATTTCAATTTTACACCAAACTACTGTGTGGAAACCTAATGGAAACACCATAAGTTAACTTTCCAAATGATTCTGAGTTCTTAAAAACTGATTTCATGCCTCTGTTGAGCAAGACAAAAAAGTTGTTTTCTCAGGGCATACAACGCTTTGACATTACCAAGAGTATACATTTCAATTTTACGCCAAACTACTGTGTGCAAAACTAATGTTAACAGTTTAAGTTAACTTTCCACATGATTCTGAGTTGTTTAAAACTGGTTTCTTGCCTGTGCTGAGCAAGACAAACAAATTGTTTTCTCAGGGCATACAATGCTTTGTCCTTACCAATAGTATACATTCCAATTTTACACCAAACTACTGTGTGGAAACCTAATGGAAGCACCTTCAGTTAACTTTCCACATGATTCTGAGTTCTTAAGAACTGATTTCATGCCTCTGTTGAGCAAGACAAAAAAGTTGTTTTCTCAGGGCATACAATGCTTTGACATTACCAAGAGTATACATTTCAATTTTACACCAAACTACTGTGTGCAAACCTAATGTTAACAGTTTAAGTTAACTTTCCACATGATTCTGAGTTGTTTAAAACTGGTTTCATGCCTGTGCTGAGCAAGACAAAAAAGTTATTTTCTCAGGGCATACAATGCTTTGACATTACCAAGAGTATACATATCAATTTTACACCAAACTACTGTGTGGAAACCTAATGGAAACACCTTAAATCAAATTTCCACATGATTCTGAGTTGTTTAAAACTGGTTTCATGCCTGTGCTGAGCAAGACAAAAAAGTTATTTTCTCAGGGCTTACAATGCTTTGTCATTACCAATAGTATACATTTTAATTTTACAACAAACTACTGTGTAGAAACCATATGGAAACACCTTAAGTTAACTTTCCACATGATTCTGAGTTCTTGAAAACTGGTTTCATGCCTCTGTTGAGCAAGACAAAAAAGTTGTTGTCTCAGGGCATGCATGATTTGACATTACCAATAGTATACACTTCAATTTTACACCAAAGTACTGTGTGCAAACCTAATGTTAACAGTTTAAGTTAACTTTCCACATGATTATGAGATGTTTAAAACTGGTTTCATGCTTCTGCAGAGCAAGACAAAAAAGTTGTTTTCTGAGGGCATACAACGCTTTGACATTACCAAGAATATACATTTCAATTTTACACCAAACTACTGGCTGCAAACCTAATGTTAACAGTTTAAGTTAACTTTCCACATGATTCTGAGTTGTTTACAACTGGTTTCATGCCTCTGTTGAGCAAGACAAAAAACTTATTTTCGCAGGGTATACAATGCTTTGTCATTACCAATAGTATACATTTCAATTTTACACCAAACTACTGTGTGCAAACCTAATGTTAACAGTTTAAGTTAACTTTCCACATGATTATGAGATGTTTAAAACTGGTTTCATGCTTCTGCAGAGCAAGACAAAAAAGTTGTTTTCTCAGGGCATACAACGCTTTGACATTACCAAGAGTATACATTTCAATTTTACACCAAACTACTGTGTGCAAACCTGATGGAAACAACTTAAATCAACTTTCCACATGATTCCGAGTTGTTTAAAACTGGTTTCATGCCTGTGCTGAGCAAGACAAAAAAGTTATTTTCTCAAGGCATGCAATGCTTTGACATTACCAAGAGTATACATTTCAATTTGACACCAAACTACTGCGTGCAAACCTAATGCAAACACCTTAAATCAACTTCCCACATGATTCTGTGTTGTTTAAAACCTGTTTCATGCTTCTGTTGAGCAAGACAAAAAAGTTGTTTTCTCAGCGCATACAATGCTTTGTCATTACCAATAGTATACATTTCAATTTTACACCAAACTACTGTGTGGAAACCTAATGGAAACACCATAAGTTAACTTTCCAAATGATTCTGAGTTCTTAAAAACTGATTTCATGCCTCTGTTGAGCAAGACAAAAAAGTTGTTTTCTCAGGGCATACAACGCTTTGACATTACCAAGAGTATACATTTCAATTTTACGCCAAACTACTGTCTGCAAACCTAATGTTAACAGTTTAAGTTAACTTTCCACATGATTCTGAGTTGTTTAAAACTGGTTTCTTGCCTGTGCTGAGCAAGACAAACAAATTGTTTTCTCAGGGCATACAATGCTTTGTCATTACCAATAGTATACATTCCAATTTTACACCAAACTACTGTGTGGAAACCTAATGGAAACACCTTCAGTTAACTTTCCACATGATTCTGAGTTCTTAAAAACTGATTTCATGCCTCTGTTGAGCAAGACAAAAAAGTTGTTTTCTCAGGGCATACAATGCTTTGACATTACCAAGAGTATACATTTCAATTTTACACCAAACTACTGTGTGCAAACCTAATGTTAACAGTTTAAGTTAACTTTCCACATGATTATGAGATGTTTAAAACTGGTTTCATGCTTCTTCAGAGCAAGACAAAAAAGTTGTTTTCTCAGGGCATACAACGCTTTGACATTACCAAGAGTATACATTTCAATTTTACACCAAACTACTGTGTGCAAACCTAATGTTAACAGTTTAAGTTAACTTTCCACATGATTCTGAGTTGTTTAAAACTGGTTTCATGCCTGTGCTGAGCAAGACAAAAAAGTTATTTTCTCAGGGCATACAATGCTTTGACATTACCAAGAGTATACATTTCAATTTTACACCAAACTACTGTGTGCAAACCTGATGGAAACAACTTAAATCAACTTTCCACATGATTCTGAGTTGTTTAAAACTGGTTTCATGCCTGTTCTGAGCAAGACAAAAAAGTTATTTTCTCAAGGCATACAATGCTTTGACATTACCAAGAGTATACATTTCAATTTGACACCAAACTACTGTGTGCAAACCTAATGGAAACACCATAAGTTAACTTTCCAAATGATTCTGAGTTCTTAAAAACTGATTTCATGCCTCTGTTGAGCAAGACAAAAAAGTTGTTTTCTCAGGGCATACAACGCTTTGACATTACCAAGAGTATACATTTCAATTTTACGCCAAACTACTGTGTGCAAACCTAATGTTAACAGTTTAAGTTAACTTTCCACATGATTCTGAGTTGTTTAAAACTGGTTTCTTGCCTGTGCTGAGCAAGACAAACAAATTGTTTTCTCAGGGCATACAATGCTTTGTCATTACCAATAGTATACATTCCAATTTTACACCAACCTACTGTGTGGAAACCTAATGGAAACACCTTCAGTTAACTTTCCACATGATTCTGAGTTCTTAAAAACTGATTTCATGCCTCTGTTGAGCAAGACAAAAAAGTTGTTTTCTCAGGGCATACAATGCTTTGACATTACCAAGAGTATACATTTCAATTTTACACCAAACTACTGTGTGCAAACCTAATGTTAACAGTTTAAGTTAACTTTCCACATGATTCTGAGTTGTTTAAAACTGGTTTCATGCCTGTGCTGAGCAAGACAAAAAAGTTATTTTCTCAGGGCATACAATGCTTTGACATTACCAAGAGTATACATATCAATTTTACACCAAACTACTGTGTGGAAACCTAATGGAAACACCTTAAATCAATTTTCCACATGATTCTGAGTTGTTTAAAACTGGTTTCATGCCTGTGCTGAGCAAGACAAAAAAGTTATTTTCTCAGGGCTTACAATGCTTTGTCATTACCAATAGTATACATTTTAATTTTACAACAAACTACTGTGTAGAAACCATATGGAAACACCTTAAGTTAACTTTCCACATGATTCTGAGTTCTTGAAAACTGGTTTCATGCCTCTGTTGAGCAAGACAAAACAGTTGTTTTCTCAGGGCATGCATGATTTGACATTACCAATAGTATACACTTCAATTTTACACCAAAGTACTGTGTGCAAACCTAATGTTAACAGTTTAAGTTAACTTTCCACATGATTATGAGATGTTTAAAACTGGTTTCATGCTTCTGCAGAGCAAGACAAAAAAGTTGTTTTCTGAGGGCATACAACGCTTTGACATTACCAAGAGTATACATTTCAATTTTACACCAAACTACTGGCTGCAAACCTAATGTTAACAGTTTAAGTTAACTTTCCACATGATTCTGAGTTGTTTAAAACTGGTTTCATGCCTCTGTTGAGCAAGACAAAAAACTTATTTTCTCAGGGTATACAAAAATTTGTCATTACCAATAGTATACATTTCAATTTTACACCAAACTACTGTGTGCAAACCTAATGTTAACAGTTTAAGTTAACTTTCCACATGATTATGAGATGTTTAAAACTGGTTTCATGCTTCTGCAGAGCAAGACAAAAAAGTTGTTTTCTCAGGGCATACAACGCTTTGACATTACCAAGAGTATACATTTCAATTTTACACCAAACTACTGTGTGCAAACCTAATGTTAACAGTTTAAGTTAACTTTCCACATGATTCTGAGTTGTTTAAAACTGGTTTCATGCCTATGCTGAGCAAGACAAAAAAGTTATTTTCTCAGGGCATACAATGCTTTGACATTACCAAGAGTATACATTTCAATTTTACACCAAACTACTGTGTGCAAACCTGATGGAAACAACTTAAATCAACTTTCCACATGATTCTGAGTTGTTTAAAACTGGTTTCATGCCTGTGCTGAGCAAGACAAAAAAGTTATTTTCTCAAGGCATGCAATGCTTTGACATTACCAAGAGTATACATTTCAATTTGACACCAAACTACTGTGTGCAAACCTAATGCAAACACCTTAAATCAACTTCCCACATGATTCTGTGTTGTTTAAAACCTGTTTCATGCTTCTGTTGAGCAAGACAAAAAAGTTGTTTTCTCAGCGCATACAATGCTTTGTCATTACCAATAGTATACATTTCAATTTTACACCAAACTACTGTGTGGAAACCTAATGGAAACACCATAAGTTAACTTTCCAAATGATTCTGAGTTCTTAAAAACTGATTTCATGCCTCTGTTGAGCAAGACAAAAAAGTTGTTTTCTCAGGGCATACAACGCTTTGACATTACCAAGAGTATACATTTCAATTTTACGCCAAACTACTGTGTGCAAACCTAATGTTAACAGTTTAAGTTAACTTTCCACATGATTCTGCGTTGTTTAAAACTGGTTTCATGCCTGTGCTGAGCAAGACAAAAAAGTTATTTTCTCAGGGCATACAATGCTTTGACATTACCAAGAGTATACATTTCAATTTTACACCAAACTACTGTGTGCAAACCTGATGGAAACAACTTAAATCAACTTTCCACATGATTCTGAGTTGTTTAAAACTGGTTTCATGCCTGTGCTGAGCAAGACAAAAAAGTTATTTTCTCAAGGCATACAATGCTTTGACATTAGCAAGAGTATACATTTCAATTTGACACCAAACTACTGTGTGCAAACCTAATGCAAACACCTTAAATCAACTTCCCACATGATTCTGTGTTGTTTAAAACCTGTTTCATGCTTCTGTTGAGCAAGACAAAAAAGTTGTTTTCTCAGCGCATACAATGCTTTGTCATTACCAATAGTATACATTTCAATTTTACACCAAACTACTGTGTGGAAACCTAATGGAAACACCATAAGTTAACTTTCCAAATGATTCTGAGTTGTTTAAAACTGGTTTCTTGCCTGTGCTGAGCAAGAGAAACAAATTGTTTTCTCAGGGCATACAATGCTTTGTCATTACCAATAGTATACATTCCAATTTTACACCAACCTACTGTGTGGAAACCTAATGGAAACACCTTCAGTTAACTTTCCACATGATTCTGAGTTCTTAAAAACTGATTTCATGCCTCTGTTGAGCAAGACAAAAAAGTTGTTTTCTCAGGGCATACAATGCTTTGACATTACCAAGAGTATACATTTCAATTTTACACCAAACTACTGTGTGCAAACCTAATGTTAACAGTTTAAGTTAACTTTCCACATGATTCTGAGTTGTTTAAAACTGGTTTCATGCCTGTGCTGAGCAAGACAAAAAAGTTATTTTCTCAGGGCATACAATGCTTTGTCATTACCAATAGTATACATTTTAATTTTACAACAAACTACTGTGTAGAAACCTAATGGAAACACCTTAAGTTAACTTTCCACATGATTCTGAGTTCTTGAAAACTGGTTTCATGCCTCTGTTGAGCAAGACAAAAAAGTTGTTTTCTCAGGGCATGCATGATTTGACATTACCAATAGTATACACTTCAATTTTACACCAAAGTACTGTGTGCAAACCTAATGTTAACAGTTTAAGTTAACTTTCCACATGATTATGAGATGTTTAAAACTGGTTTCATGCTTCTGCAGAGCAAGACAAAAAAGTTGTTTTCTGAGGGCATACAACGCTTTGACATTACCAAGAGTATACATTTCAATTTTACACCAAACTACTGGCTGCAAACCTAATGTTAACAGTTTAAGTTAACTTTCCACATGATTCTGAGTTGTTTAAAACTGGTTTCATGCCTCTGTTGAGCAAGACAAAAAAGTTATTTTCTCAGGGTATACAATGCTTTGTCATTACCAATAGTATACATTTCAATTTTACACCAAACTACTGTGTGCAAACCTAATGCAAACATCTTAAGTTAACTTTCCACATGATTCTGAGTTCTGAAAAACTGGTTTCATGCCTCTGTTGAGCAAGACAAAAAAGTTCTTTTCTCAGGCATACAATGCTTTGACATTACCAATAGTATACATTTCAATTTCACAACAAACTACTGTGTGCAAACCTAATGTTAACGGTTTAAGTTAACTTTCCACATGATTATGAGATGTTTATAACTGGTTTCATGCTTCTGCAGAGCAAGACAAAAAAGTTGTTTTCTCAGGACATGCATGCTTTGACATTACCAATAGTATACACTTCAATTTTACACCAAACTACTGTGTGCAAACCTAATGTTAACAGTTTAAGTTAACTTTCCACATGATTATGAGATGTTTAAAACTGGTTTCATGCTCCTTCAGAGCAAGACAAAAAAGTTGTTTTCTCAGGGCATACAACGCTTTGACATTACCAAGAGTATACATTTCAATTTTACACCAAACTGCTGTGTGCAAACCTAATGTTAACAGTTTAAGTTAACTTTCCACATGATTCTGAGTTGTTTAAAACTGGTTTCATGCCTGTGCTGAGCAAGACAAAAAAGTTATTTTCTCAGGGCATACAATGCTTTGACATTACCAAGAGTACACATTTCAATTTTACACCAAACTACTGTGTGCAAACCTGATGGAAACAACTTAAATCAACTTTCCACATGATTCTGAGTTGTTTAAAACTGGTTTCATGCCTGTGCTGAGCAAGACAAAAAAGTTATTTTCTCAAGGCATACAATGCTTTGACATTACCAAGATTATACATTTCAATTTGACACCAAACTACTGTGTGCAAACCTAATGCAAACACCTTAAATCAACTTCCCACATGATTCTGAGTTGTTTAAAACCAGTTTCATGCTTCTGTTGAGCAAGACAAAAAAGTTGTTTTCTCAGCGCATACAATGCTTTGTCATTACCAATAGTATACATTTCAATTTTACACCAAACTACTGTGTGCAAACATAATATTAACAGTTTAAGTTAACTTTCCACATCATTATGAGATGTTTACAACTGGTTTCATGCTTCTGCAGAGCAAGACAAAAAAGTTGTTTTCTCAGGGCATACAACGCTTTGACATTACCAAGAATATAGATTTCAATTTTACACCAAACTACTGGGTGCAAACCTAATGTCAACAGTTTAAGTTAACTTTCCACATGATTCTGAGTTGTTTAAAATTGGTTTCATGCCTCTGCTGAGCAAGACAAAAAATTATTTTCTCAGGGCATACAATGCTATTACATTTCCAATAGTATACATTTAAATTTTATACCAAACTACTGTGTGTTAACCTAATGCAAACACCTTAAATCAACTTCCCAAATCATTCTGAGTTGTTTAAAACCTGTTTCATGTTTCTGTTGAGCAAGACAAAAAAGTTGTTTTCTCAGGGCAAACAATGCTTTGACATTACCAATAGTATAGATTTAAATTTTACACCAAACTGCTGGGTGCAAACCTAATGCAAACACCTTAAATCAACTTTCCACATGATTCTGAGTTGTTTAGAACTGGTTTCATGCCTGTGCTGAGCAAGACAAAAAAGTTATTTTCTCGCGGCATACAATGCTTTGCATTACCAAGAGTATACATTTCAATTTTACACCAAACTACTGTGTGCAAACCTAATGCAAACACCTTAAATCAACTTCCCACATGATTCTGAGTTGTTTAAAACCTGTTTCATGCTTCTGTTGAGCAAGACAAAAAAGTTGCTTTCTCAGGGCATACAATGCTTTGTCATTACCAATAGTATACATTTCAATTTTACACCAAACTACTGTGTGGAAACCTAATGGAAACACCTTAAGTTAACTTTCCACATGATTCTGAGATCTTAAAAACTGATTTCATGCCTCTGTTGAGCAAGACAAAAAAGTTGTTTTCTCAGGACATGCATGCTTTGACATTACCAATAGTATACACTTCAATTTTACACCAAACTACTGTGTGCAAACCTAATGTTAACAGTTTAAGTTAATTTTCCACATGATTATGAGATGTTTAAAACTGGTTTCATGCTTCTGCAGAGCAAGACAAAAAAGTTATTTTCTCAGGGCATACAATGCTTTGACATTACCAAGAGTACACATATCAATTTTACACCAAACTACTGTGTGGAAACCTAATGGAAACACCTTAAATCAATTTTCCACATGATTCTCAGTTGTTTAAAACTGGTTTCATGCCTGTGCTGAGCAAGACAAAAAAGTTATTTTCTCAGGGCTTACAATGCTTTGTCATTACCAATAGTATACATTTTAATTTTACAACAAACTGCTGTGTAGAAACCTAATGGAAACACCTTAAGTTAACTTTCCACATGATTCTGAGTTCTTGAAAACTGGTTTCATGCCTCTGTTGAGCAAGACAAAAAAGTTGTTTTCTCAGGGCATGCATGATTTGACATTACCAATAGTATACACTTCAATTTTACACCAAAGTACTGTGTGCAAACCTAATGTTAACAGTTTAAGTTAACTTTCCACATGATTATGAGATGTTTAAAACTGGTTTCATGCTTCTGCAGAGCAAGACAAAAAAGTTGTTTTCTGAGGGCATACAACGCTTTGACATTACCAAGAGTATACATTTCAATTTTACACCAAACTACTGGCTGCAAACCTAATGTTAACAGTTTAAGTTAACTTTCCACATGATTCTGAGTTGTTTAAAACTGGTTTCATGCCTGTGCTGAGCAAGACAAAAAAGTTATTTTCTCAGGGCATACAATGCTTTGACATTACCAAGAGTATACATTTCAATTTTACACCAAACTACTGTGTGCAAACCTGATGGAAACAACTTAAATCAACTTTCCACATGATTCTGAGTTGTTTAAAACTGGTTTCATGCCTGTGCTGAGCAAGACAAAAAAGTTATTTTCTCAAGGCATACAATGCTTTGACATTACCAAGATTATACATTTCAATTTGACACCAAACTACTGTGTGCAAACCTAATGCAAACACCTTAAATCAACTTCCCACATGATTCTGAGTTGTTTAAAACCAGTTTCATGCTTCTGTTGAGCAAGACAAAAAAGTTGTTTTCTCAGCGCATACAATGCTTTGTCATTACCAATAGTATACATTTCAATTTTACACCAAACTACTGTGTGCAAACCTAATATTAACAGTTTAAGTTAACTTTCCACATCATTATGAGATGTTTACAACTGGTTTCATGCTTCTGCAGAGCAAGACAAAAAAGTTGTTTTCTCAGGGCATACAACGCTTTGACATTACCAAGAATATAGATTTCAATTTTACACCAAACTACTGGGTGCAAACCTAATGTCAACAGTTTAAGTTAACTTTCCACATGATTCTGAGTTGTTTAAAATTGGTTTCATGCCTCTGCTGAGCAAGACAAAAAATTATTTTCTCAGGGCATACAATGCTATTACATTTCCAATAGTATACATTTAAATTTTATACCAAACTACTGTGTGTTAACCTAATGCAAACACCTTAAATCAACTTCCCAAATCATTCTGAGTTGTTTAAAACCTGTTTCATGCTTCTGTTGAGCAAGACAAAAAAGTTGTTTTCTCAGGGCAAACAATGCTTTGACATTACCAATCGTATACATTTAAATTTTACACCAAACTGCTGGGTGCAAACCTAATGGAAACACCTTAAGTTAACTTTCCACATGATTCTGAGATCTTAAAAACTGATTTCATGCCTCTGTTGAGCAAGACAAAAAAGTTGTTTTCTCAGGACATGCATGCTTTGACATTACCAATAGTATACACTTCAATTTTACACCAAACTACTGTGTGCAAACCTAATGTTAACAGTTTAAGTTAACTTTCCACATGATCATGAGATGTTTAAAACTGGTTTCATGCTTCTGCAGAGCAAGACAAAAAAGTTGTTTTCTCAGGGCATACAACGCTTTGACATTACCAAGAGTATACATTTCAATTTTACACCAAACTACTGTGTGCAAACCTAATGTTAACAGTTTAAGTTAACTTTCCACATGATTCTGAGTTGTTTAAAACTGTTTTCATGCCTGTGCTGAGCAAGACAAAAAAGTTATTTTCTCAGGGCATACAATGCTTTGACATTACCAAGAGTATACATTTCAATTTTACACCAAACTACTGTGTGCAAACCTGATGGAAACAACTTAAATCAACTTTCCACATGATTCTGAGTTGTTTAAAACTGGTTTCATGCCTGTGCTGAGCAAGACAAAAAAGTTATTTTCTCAAGGCATACAATGCTTTCACATTACCAAGATTATACATTTCAATTTGACACCAAACTACTGTGTGCAAACCTAATGCAAACACCTTAAATCAACTTCCCACATGATTCTGAGTTGTTTAAAACCAGTTTCATGCTTCTGTTGAGCAAGACAAAAAAGTTGTTTTCTCAGCGCATACAATGCTTTGTCATTACCAATAGTATACATTTCAATTTTACACCAAACTACTGTGTGCAAACCTAATATTAACAGTTTAAGTTAACTTTCCACATCATTATGAGATGTTTACAACTGGTTTCATGCTTCTGCAGAGCAAGACAAAAAAGTTGTTTTCTCAGGGCATACAACGCTTTGACATTACCAAGAATATAGATTTCAATTTTACACCAAACTACTGGGTGCAAACCTAATGTCAACAGTTTAAGTTAACTTTCCACATGATTCTGAGTTGTTTAAAATTGGTTTCATGCCTCTGCTGAGCAAGACAAAAAATTATTTTCTCAGGGCATACAATGCTATTACATTTCCAATAGTATACATTTAAATTTTATACCAAACTACTGTGTGTTAACCTAACGCAAACACCTTAAATCAACTTCCGAAATCATTCTGAGTTGTTTAAAACCTGTTTCATGTTTCTGTTGAGCAAGACAAAAAAGTTGTTTTCTCAGGGCAAACAATGCTTTGACATTACCAATAGTATACATTTAAATTTTACACCAAACTGCTGGGTGCAAACCTAATGCAAACACCTTAAATCAACTTTCCACATGATTCTGAGTTATTTAGAACTGGTTTCATGCCTGTGCTGAGCAAGACAAAAAAGTTATTTTCTCACGGCATACAATGCTTTGACATTACCAAGAGTATACATTTCAATTTTACACCAAACTACTGTGTGCAAACCTAATGCGAACACCTTAAATCAACTTCCTACATGATTCTGAGTTGTTTAAAACCTGTTTCATGCTTCTGCTGAGCAAGACAAAAAAGTTGTTTTCTCAGGGCATACAATGCTTTGTCATTACCAATAGTATACATTTCAATTTTACACCAAACTACTGTGTGGAAACCTAATGGAAACACCTTAAATTAACTTTCCACATGATTCTGAGATCTTAAAAACTGATTTCATGCCTCTGTTGAGTAAGACAAAAAGTTGTTTTCTCAGGACATGCATTCTTTGACATTACCAATAGTATACACTTCAATTTTACACCAAACTACTGTGTGCAAACCTAATGTTAACAGTTTAAGTTAACTTTCCACATGCTTATGAGATGTTTAAAACTGGTTTCATGCTTCTGCAGAGCAAGACAAAAAAGTTGTTTTCTCAGGGCATACAATGCTTTGACATTACCAAGAGTATACATTTCAATTTTACACCAAACTACTGTGTGCAAACCTGATGGAAACAACTTAAATCAACTTTCCACATGATTCTGAGTTGTTTAAAACTGGTTTCATGCCTGTGCTGAGCAAGACAAAAAAGTTATTTTCTCAAGGCATACAATGCTTTGACATTACCAAGAGTATAGATTTCAATTTGACACCAAACTGCTGTGTGCAAACCTAATGCAAACACCTTAAATCAACTTCCCACATGATTTGGAGTTGTTTAAAACCTGTTTCATGCTTCTGTTGAGCAAGACAAAAAAGTTATTTTCTCAGGGCATACAATGCTTTGACATTACCAAGAGTACACATATCAATTTTACACCAAACTACTGTGTGGAAACCTAATGGAAACACCTTAAATCAATTTTCCACATGATTCTCAGTTGTTTAAAACTGGTTTCATGCCTGTGCTGAGCAAGACAAAAAAGTTATTTTCTCAGGGCTTACAATGCTTTGTCATTACCAATAGTATACATTTTAATTTTACAACAAACTGCTGTGTAGAAACCTAATGGAAACACCTTAAGTTAACTTTCCACATGATTCTGAGTTCTTGAAAACTGGTTTCATGCCTCTGTTGAGCAAGACAAAAAAGTTGTTTTCTCAGGGCATGCATGATTTGACATTACCAATAGTATACACTTCAATTTTACACCAAAGTACTGTGTGCAAACCTAATGTTAACAGTTTAAGTTAACTTTCCACATGATTATGAGATGTTTAAAACTGGTTTCATGCTTCTGCAGAGCAAGACAAAAAAGTTGTTTTCTGAGGGCATACAACGCTTTGACATTACCAAGAGTATACATTTCAATTTTACACCAAACTACTGGCTGCAAACCTAATGTTAACAGTTTAAGTTAACTTTCCACATGATTCTGAGTTGTTTAAAACTGGTTTCATGCCTCTGTTGAGCAAGACAAAGAAGTTATTTTCTCAGGGTATACAATGCTTTGTCATTACCAATAGTATACATTTCAATTTTACACCAAACTACTGTGTGCAAACCTAATGCAAACATCTTAAGTTAACTTTCTACATGATTCTGAGTTCTGAAAAACTGGTTTCATGCCTCTGTTGAGCAAGACAAAAAAGTTCTTTTCTCAGGCATAAAATGCTTTGACATTACCAATAGTATACATTTCAATTTCACAACAAACTACTGTGTAGAAACCTAATGGAAACACCTTAAGTTAACTTTCCACATGATTCTGAGTTCTTGAAAACTGGTTTCATGCCTCTGTTGAGCAAGACAAAAAAGTTGTTTTCTCAGGACATGCATGCTTTGACATTACCAATATTATACACTTCAATTTTACACCAAACTACTGTGTGCAAACCTAATGTTAACAGTTTAAGTTAACTTTCCACATCATTATGAGATGTTTAAAACTGGTTTCATGCTTCTGCAGAGCAAGAAAAAAAAGTTGTTTTCTCAGGGCATACAACGCTTTGTCATTACCAAGAGTATAGATTTCAATTTTACACCAAACTACTGGGTGCAAACCTAATGTCAACAGTTTAAGTTAACTTTCCACATGATTCTGAGTTGTTTAAAATTGGTTTCATGCCTCTGCTGAGCAAGACAAAAAATTATTTTCTCAGGGCATACAATGCTATTACATTTCCAATAGTATACATTTAAATTTTATACCAAACTACTGTGTGTTAACCTAATGCAAACACCTTAAATCAACTTCCCAAATCATTCTGAGTTGTTTAAAACCTGTTTCATGTTTCTGTTGAGCAAGACAAAAAAGTTGTTTTCTCAGGGCAAACAATGCTTTGACATTACCAATAGTATACATTTTAATTTTACACCAAACTACTGGGTGCAAACCTAATGCAAACACCTTAAATCAACTTTCCACATGATTCTGAGTTGTTTAGAACTGGTTTCATGCCTGTGCTGAGCAAGACAAAAAAGTTGTTTTCTCAGGGCATACAATGCTTTGTCATTACCAATACTATCCATTTCAATTTTACACCAAACTACTGTGTGGAAACCTAATGGAAACACCTTAAGTTAACTTTCCACATGATTCTGAGTTCTTAAAAACTGATTTCATGCCTCTGTTGAGCAAGACAAAAAAGTTGTTTTCTCAGGACATGCATGCTTTGACATTACCAATAGTATACACTTCAATTTTACACCAAACTACTGTGTGCAAACCTAATGTTAACAGTTTAAGTTAACTTTCCACATGATTATGAGATGTTTAAAACTGGTTTCATGCTTCTGCAGAGCAAGACAAAAAAGTTGTTTTCTCAGGGCATACAACGCTTTGACATTACCAAGAGTATACATTTCAATTTTACGCCAAACTACTGTGTGCAAACCTAATGTTAACAGTTTAAGTTAACTTTCCACATGATTCTGAGTTGTTTAAAACTGGTTTCATGCCTGTGCTGAGCAAGACAAGAAAGTTATTTTCTCAGGGCATACAATGCTTTGACATTACCAAGAATATACATTTCAATTTTACACCAAACTACTGTGTGCAAACCTAATGCAAACACCTTAAATCAACTTCCCACATGATTCTGAGTTGTTTAAAACCTGTTTCATGCTTCTGTTGAGCAAGACAAAAAAGTTGTTTTCTCAGGGCATACAATGCTTTGTCATTACCAAGAGTATACATTTCAATTTTACACCAAACTACTGTGTGCAAACCTAATGTTAACAGTTTAAGTTAACTTTCCACATGATTCTGAGTTGTTTAAAACTGGTTTCATGCCTGTGCTGAGCAAGACAAAAAAGTTATTTTCTCAGGGCATACAATGCTTTGACATTACCAAGAGTATACATTTCAATTTTACACCAAACTACTGTGTGCAAACCTGATGGAAACAACTTAAATCAACTTTCCACATGATTCTGAGTTGTTTAAAACTGGTTTCATGCCTGTGCTGAGCAAGACAAAAAAGTTATTTTCTCAAGGCATACAATGTTTTGACATTACCAAGAGTATAGATTTCAATTTGACACCAAACTGCTGTGTGCAAACCTAATGCAAACACCTTAAATCAACTTCCCACATGATTCTGAGTTGTTTAAAACCTGTTTCATGCTTCTGTTGAGCAAGACAAAAAAGTTATTTTCTCAGGGCATACAATGCTTTGACATTACCAAGAGTACACATATCAATTTTACACCAAACTACTGTGTGGAAACCTAATGGAAACACCTTAAATCAATTTTCCACATGATTCTCAGTTGTTTAAAACTGGTTTCATGCCTGTGCTGAGCAAGACAAAAAAGTTATTTTCTCAGGGCTTACAATGCTTTGTCATTACCAATAGTATACATTTTAATTTTACAACAAACTACTGTGTAGAAACCTAATGGAAACACCTTAAGTTAACTTTCCACATGATTCTGAGTTCTTGAAAACTGGTTTCATGCCTCTGTTGAGCAAGACAAAAAAGTTGTTTTCTCAGGGCATGCATGATTTAACATTACCAATAGTATACACTTCAATTTTACACCAAAGTACTGTGTGCAAACCTAATGTTAACAGTTTAAGTTAACTTTCCACATGATTATGAGATGTTTAAAACTGGTTTCATGCTTCTGCAGAGCAAGACAAAAAAGTTGTTTTCTGAGGGCATACAACGCTTTGACATTACCAAGAGTATACATTTCAATTTTACACCAAACTACTGGCTGCAAACCTAATGTTAACAGTTTAAGTTAACTTTCCACATGATTCTGAGTTGTTTAAAACTGGTTTCATGCCTCTGTTGAGCAAGACAAAAAAGTTATTTTCTCAGGGTATACAATGCTTTGTCATTACCAATAGTATACATTTCAATTTTACACCAAACTACTGTGTGCAAACCTAATGCAAACATCTTAAGTTAACTTTCCACATGATTCTGAGTTCTGAAAAACTGGTTTCAGGCCTCTGTTGAGCAAGACAAAAAAGTTCTTTTCTCAGGCATACAATGCTTTGACATTACCAATAGTATACATTTCAATTTCACAACAAACTACTGTGTAGAAACCTAATGGAAACACCTTAAGTTAACTTTCCACATGATTCTGAGTTCTTGAAAACTGGTTTCATGACTCTGTTGAGCAAGACAAAAAAGTTGTTTTCTCAGGACATGCATGCTTTGACATTACCAATAGTATACACTTCAATTTTACACCAAACTACTGTGTGCAAACCTAATGTTAACAGTTTAAGTTAACTTTCCACATCATTATGAGATGTTTAAAACTGGTTTCATGCTTCTGCAGAGCAAGAAAAAAAAGTTGTTTTCTCAGGGCATACAACGCTTTGTCATTACCAAGAGTATAGATTTCAATTTTACACCAAACTACTGGGTGCAAACCTAATGTCAACAGTTTAAGTTAACTTTCCACATGTTTCTGAGTTGTTTAAAATTGGTTTCATGCCTCTGCTGAGCAAGACAAAAAATTATTTTCTCAGGGCATACAATGCTATTACATTTCCAATAGTATACATTTAAATTTTATACCAAACTACTGTGTGTTAACCTAATGCAAACACCTTAAATCAACTTCCCAAATCATTCTGAGTTGTTTAAAACCTGTTTCATGTTTCTGTTGAGCAAGACAAAAAAGTTGTTTTCTCAGGGCAAACAATGCTTTGACATTACCAATAGTATATATTTAAATTTTACACCAAACTACTGGGTGCAAACCTAATGCAAACACCTTAAATCAACTTTCCACATGATTCTGAGTTGTTTAGAACTGGTTTCATGCCTGTGCTGAGCAAGACAAAAAAGTTGTTTTCTCAGGGCATACAATGCTTTGTCATTACCAATACTATCCATTTCAATTTTACACCAAACTACTGTGTGGAAACCTAATGGAAACACCTTAAGTTAACTTTCCACATGATTCTGAGTTCTTAAAAACTGATTTCATGCCTCTGTTGAGCAAGACAAAAAAGTTGTTTTCTCAGGACATGCATGCTTTGACATTACCAATAGTATACACTTCAATTTTACACCAAACTACTGTGTGCAAACCTAATGTTAACAGTTTAAGTTAACTTTCCACATGATTATGAGATGTTTAAAACTGGTTTCATGCTTCTGCAGAGCAAGACAAAAAAGTTGTTTTCTCAGGGCATACAATGCTTTGACATTACCAAGAATATACATTTCAATTTTACACCAAACTACTGTGTGCAAACCTAATGCAAACACCGTAAATCAACTTCCCACATGATTCTGAGTTGTTTAAAACCTGTTTCATGCTTCTATGAGCAAGACAAAAAAGTTGTTTTCTCAGGGCATACAATGCTTTGACATTACCAAGAGTACACATATCAATTTTACACCAAACTACTGTGTGGAAACCTAATGGAAACACCTTAAATCAATTTTCCACATGATTCTCAGTTGTTTAAAACTGGTTTCATGCCTGTGCTGAGCAAGACAAAAAAGTTATTTTCTCAGGGCTTACAATGCTTTGTCATTACCAATAGTATACATTTTAATTTTACAACAAACTACTGTGTAGAAACCTAATGGAAACACCTTAAGTTAACTTTCCACATGATTCTGAGTTCTTGAAAACTGGTTTCATGCCTCTGTTGAGCAAGACAAAAAAGTTGTTTTCTCAGGGCATGCATGATTTGACATTACCAATAGTATACACTTCAATTTTACACCAAAGTACTGTGTGCAAACCTAATGTTAACAGTTTAAGTTAACTTTCCACATGATTATGAGATGTTTAAAACTGGTTTCATGCTTCTGCAGAGCAAGACAAAAAAGTTGTTTTCTGAGGGCATACAACGCTTTGACATTACCAAGAGTATACATTTCAATTTTACACCAAACTACTGGCTGCAAACCTAATGTTAACAGTTTAAGTTAACTTTCCACATGATTCTGAGTTGTTTAAAACTGGTTTCATGCCTCTGTTGAGCAAGACAAAAAAGTTATTTTCTCAGGGTATACAATGCTTTGTCATTACCAATAGTATACATTTCAATTTTACACCAAACTACTGTGTGCAAACCTAATGCAAACATCTTAAGTTAACTTTCCACATGATTCTGAGTTCTGAAAAACTGGTTTCAGGCCTCTGTTGAGCAAGACAAAAAAGTTCTTTTCTCAGGCATACAATGCTTTGACATTACCAATAGTATACATTTCAATTTCACAACAAACTACTGTGTAGAAACCTAATGGAAACACCTTAAGTTAACTTTCCACATGATTCTGAGTTCTTGAAAACTGGTTTCATGACTCTGTTGAGCAAGACAAAAAAGTTGTTTTCTCAGGACATGCATGCTTTGACATTACCAATAGTATACACTTCAATTTTACACCAAACTACTGTGTGCAAACCTAATGTTAACAGTTTAAGTTAACTTTCCACATCATTATGAGATGTTTAAAACTGGTTTCATGCTTCTGCAGAGCAAGAAAAAAAAGTTGTTTTCTCAGGGCATACAACGCTTTGTCATTACCAAGAGTATAGATTTCAATTTTACACCAAACTACTGGGTGCAAACCTAATGTCAACAGTTTAAGTTAACTTTCCACATGTTTCTGAGTTGTTTAAAATTGGTTTCATGCCTCTGCTGAGCAAGACAAAAAATTATTTTCTCAGGGCATACAATGCTATTACATTTCCAATAGTATACATTTAAATTTTATACCAAACTACTGTGTGTTAACCTAATGCAAACACCTTAAATCAACTTCCCAAATCATTCTGAGTTGTTTAAAACCTGTTTCATGTTTCTGTTGAGCAAGACAAAAAAGTTGTTTTCTCAGGGCAAACAATGCTTTGACATTACCAATAGTATATATTTAAATTTTACACCAAACTACTGGGTGCAAACCTAATGCAAACACCTTAAATCAACTTTCCACATGATTCTGAGTTGTTTAGAACTGGTTTCATGCCTGTGCTGAGCAAGACAAAAAAGTTGTTTTCTCAGGGCATACAATGCTTTGTCATTACCAATACTATCCATTTCAATTTTACACCAAACTACTGTGTGGAAACCTAATGGAAACACCTTAAGTTAACTTTCCACATGATTCTGAGTTCTTAAAAACTGATTTCATGCCTCTGTTGAGCAAGACAAAAAAGTTGTTTTCTCAGGACATGCATGCTTTGACATTACCAATAGTATACACTTCAATTTTACACCAAACTACTGTGTGCAAACCTAATGTTAACAGTTTAAGTTAACTTTCCACATGATTATGAGATGTTTAAAACTGGTTTCATGCTTCTGCAGAGCAAGACAAAAAAGTTGTTTTCTCAGGGCATACAATGCTTTGACATTACCAAGAATATACATTTCAATTTTACACCAAACTACTGTGTGCAAACCTAATGCAAACACCGTAAATCAACTTCCCACATGATTCTGAGTTGTTTAAAACCTGTTTCATGCTTCTATGAGCAAGACAAAAAAGTTGTTTTCTCAGGGCATACAATGCTTGTCATTATTAATAGTATACATTTCAATTTTACACCAAACTACTGTGTGGAAACCGAATGGAAACACCATAAGTTAACTTTCCACATGATTCTGAGTTCTTAAAAACTGATTTCATGCCTCTGTTGAGCAAGACAAAAAAATTGTTTTCTCAGGGCATACAACGCTTTGACATTACCAAGAGTATACATTTCAATTTTACACCAAACTACTGTGTGCAAACCTAACGTTAACAGTTTAAGCTAACTTTCCACATGATTCTGAGTTGTTTAAAACTGGTTTCATGCCTCTGCTGAGCAAGACAAAAAAGTTCTTTTCTCAGGCATACAATGCTTTGACATTTCCAATTGTATACATTTAAATTTTACACCAAACTACTGTGTGCAAACCTAATGCAAACACCTTAAATCAACTTTCCACATGATTCTGAGTAGTTTGAAACTGGTTTCATGCCTGTGCTGAGCAAGAGAAAAAAATCATTTTCTCAGGGCATACAATGGTTTGACATTACCAATAGTGTAAATTCCAATTTTACACCAAACTACTGTGTGGAAACCCATTGGAAACACCTTAAATTAACTTTCCACATGATTCTGAGTTCTTAAAAACTGATTTCATGCCTCTGTTGAGCAAGACAAAAAAAGTTGTTTTCTCAGGACATGCATGCTTTGACATTACCAATAGTATACACTTCAATTTTACACAAAACTACTGTGTGCAAACCTAATGTTAACAGTTTAAGTTAACTTTCCACATGATGATGAGATGTTTAAAACTGGTTTCATGCTTCTGCAGAGCAAGACAATAAAGTTGTTTTCTCAGGGCATACAACGCTTTGACATTACCAAGAGTATATATTTCAATTTTACACCAAACTACTGTGTACAAACCTAATGTTAACAGATTAAGTTAACTTTCCACATGATTCTGAGTTCTTAAAAACTGATTTCATGCCTCTGTTGAGCAAGACAAAAAAGTTGTTTTCTCAGGACATGCATGCTTTGACAATACCAATAGTATACACTTCAATTTTACACAAAACTACTGTGTGCAAACCTAATGTTAACAGTTTAAGTTAACTTTCCACATGATTATGAGATGTTTAAAACTGGTTTCATGCCTGTGCTGAGCAAGACAAAAAAGTTCTTTTCTCAGGCATACAATGCTTTGACATTTCCAATAGTATACATTTAAATTTTACACCAAACTACTGTGTGCAAACCCAATGCAAACACCTTAAATCAACTTTCCACATGATTCTGAGTTGTTTAAAACTGGTTTCATGCCTCTGCTGAGCAAGACAAAAAAGTTATTTTCTCAGGGCATACAATGCTTTGACATTACCAAA
Source organism: Mobula birostris (assembly GCF_030028105.1). Lineage (NCBI taxonomy): Eukaryota > Metazoa > Chordata > Chondrichthyes > Myliobatiformes > Myliobatidae > Mobula > Mobula birostris. The sequence continues at coordinate 83,149,553 of NC_092378.1, forward strand.
AGTATACATCTCAATTTTACACCAAACTACTGAGTGCAATCCTAATGCAAACACCTTAAATCAACTTCCCACATGATTCTGAGTTGTTTCAAACCTGTTTCATGCCTCTGTTGAGCAAGACAAAAAAGTTGTTTTCTCAGAGCATACAATGCTTTGTCATTACCAATAGTACACATTTCAATTTTACACCAAACTACTGTGTGCAAACCTAATGTTAACAGTTTAAGTTAACTTTCCACATGATTATGAGATGTTTAAAACTGTTTTCATGCTTCTGCAGAGCAAGACAAAAAAGTTGTTTTCTGAGTGCATTCAACGCTTTGACATTACCAAGAGTAGACATTTCAATTTTACACCAAACTACTGGCTGCAAACCTAATGTTAACAGTTTAAGTTAACTTTCCACATGATTCTGAGTTGTTTAAAACTGGTTTCATGCCTGTGCTGAGCAAGACAAAAAAGTTATTTTCTCACGGCATACAATGCTTTGACATTACCAAGAGTATACATTTCAATTTTACACCAAACTACTGTGTGCAAACCTAATGCAAACACCTTAAATCAACTTCCCACATGATTCTGAGTTGTTTAAAACCTGTTTCATGCTTCTGTTGAGCAAGACAAAAAAGTTGTTTTCTCAGGGCAGACAATGCTTTGTCATTACCAATAGTATACATTTCAATTTTACACCAAACTACTGTGTGGAAACCTAATGGAAACACCTTAAGTTAACTTTCCACATGATTCTGAGATCTTAAAAACTGATTTCATGCCTCTGTTGAGTAAGACAAAAAGTTGTTTTCTCAGGACATGCATTCTTTGACATTACCAATAGTATACACTTCAATTTTACACCAAACTACTGTGTGCAAACCTAATGTTAACAGTTTAAGTTAACTTTCCACATGATTATGAGATGTTTAAAACTGGTTTCATGCTTCTGCAGAGCAAGACAAAAAAGTTGTTTTCTCAGGGCATACAACGCTTTGACATTACCAAGAGTATACATTTCAATTTTACACCAAACTACTGTGTGCAAACCTAATGTTAACAGTTTAAGTTAACTTTCCACATGATTCTGAGTTGTTTAAAACTGGTTTCATGCCTGTGCTGAGCAAGACAAAAAAGTTATTTTCTCAGGGCATACAATGCTTTGACATTACCAAGAGTATACATTTCAATTTTACACCAAACTACTGTGTGCAAACCTGATGGAAACAACTTAAATCAACTTTCCACATGATTCTGAGTTGTTTAAAACTGGTTTCATGCCTGTGCTGAGCAAGACAAAAAAGTTATTTTCTCAAGGCATACAATGCTTTGACATTACCAAGAGTATAGATTTCAATTTGACACCAAACTGCTGTGTGCAAACCTAATGCAAACACCTTAAATCAACTTCCCACATGATTCTGAGTTGTTTAAAACCTGTTTCATGCTTCTGTTGAGCAAGACAAAAAAGTTATTTTCTCAGGGCATACAATGCTTTGACATTACCAAGAGTACACATATCAATTTTACACCAAACTACTGTGTGGAAACCTAATGGAAACACCTTAAATCAATTTTCCACATGATTCTCAGTTGTTTAAAACTGGTTTCATGCCTGTGCTGAGCAAGACAAAAAAGTTATTTTCTCAGGGCTTACAATGCTTTGTCATTACCAATAGTATACATTTTAATTTTACAACAAACTACTGTGTAGAAACCTAATGGAAACACCTTAAGTTAACTTTCCACATGATTCTGAGTTCTTGAAAACTGGTTTCATGCCTCTGTTGAGCAAGACAAAAAAGTTGTTTTCTCAGGGCATGTATGATTTGACATTACCAATAGTATACACTTCAATTTTACACCAAAGTACTGTGTGCAAACCTAATGTTAACAGTTTAAGTTAACTTTCCACATGATTATGAGATGTTTAAAACTGGTTTCATGCTTCTGCAGAGCAAGACAAAAAAGTTGTTTTCTCAGGGCATACAACGCTTTGACATTACCAAGAGTATACATTTCAATTTTACACCAAACTACTGGCTGCAAACCTAATGTTAACAGTTTAAGTTAACTTTCCACATGATTCTGAGTTGTTTAAAACTGGTTTCATGCCTCTGTTGAGCAAGACAAAAAAGTTATTTTCTCAGGGTATACAATGCTTTGTCATTACCAATAGTATACATTTCAATTTTACACCAAACTACTGTGTGCAAACCTAATGCAAACATCTTAAGTTAACTTTCCACATGATTCTGAGTTCTGAAAAACTGGTTTCATGCCTCTGTTGAGCAAGACAAAAAAGTTCTTTTCTCAGGCATACAATGCTTTGACATTACCAATAGTATACATTTCAATTTCACAACAAACTACTGTGTAGAAACCTAATGGAAACACCTTAAGTTAACTTTCCACATGATTCTGAGTTCTTGAAAACTGGTTTCATGCCTCTGTTGAGCAAGACAAAAAAGTTGTTTTCTCAGGACATGCATGCTTTGACATTACCAATAGTATACACTTCAATTTTACACCAAACTACTGTGTGCAAACCTAATGTTAACAGTTTAAGTTAACTTTCCACATCATTATGAGATGTTTAAAACTGGTTTCATGCTTCTGCAGAGCAAGAAAAAAAAGTTGTTTTCTCAGGGCATACAACGCTTTGTCATTACCAAGAGTATAGATTTCAATTTTACACCAAACTACTGGGTGCAAACCTAATGTCAACAGTTTAAGTTAACTTTCCACATGATTCTGAGTTGTTTAAAATTGGTTTCATGCCTCTGCTGAGCAAGACAAAAAATTATTTTCTCAGGGCATACAATGCTATTACATTTCCAATAGTATACATTTAAATTTTATACCAAACTACTGTGTGTTAACCTAATGCAAACACCTTAAATCAACTTCCCAAATCATTCTGAGTTGTTTAAAACCTGTTTCATGTTTCTGTTGAGCAAGACAAAAAAGTTGTTTTCTCAGGGCAAACAATGCTTTGACATTACCAATAGTATACATTTAAATTTTACACCAAACTACTGGGTGCAAACCTAATGCAAACACCTTAAATCAACTTTCCACATGATTCTGAGTTGTTTAGAACTGGTTTCATGCCTGTGCTGAGCAAGACAAAAAAGTTGTTTTCTCAGGGCATACAATGCTTTGTCATTACCAATACTATCCATTTCAATTTTACACCAAACTACTGTGTGGAAACCTAATGGAAACTCCTTAAGTTAACTTTCCACATGATTCTGAGTTCTTAAAAACTGATTTCATGCCTCTGTTGAGCAAGACAAAAAAGTTGTTTTCTCAGGACATGCATGCTTTGACATTACCAATAGTATACACTTCAATTTTACACCAAACTACTGTGTGCAAACCTAATGTTAACAGTTTAAGTTAACTTTCCACATGATTATGAGATGTTTAAAACTGGTTTCATGCTTCTGCAGAGCAAGACAAAAAAGTTGTTTTCTCAGGGCATACAACGCTTTGACATTACCAAGAGTATACATTTCAATTTTACGCCAAACTACTGTGTGCAAACCTAATGTTAACAGTTTAAGTTAACTTTCCACATGATTCTGAGTTGTTTAAAACTGGTTTCATGCCTGTGCTGAGCAAGACAAGAAAGTTATTTTCTCAGGGCATACAATGCTTTGACATTACCAAGAATATACATTTCAATTTTACACCAAACTACTGTGTGCAAACCTAATGCAAACACCGTAAATCAACTTCCCACATGATTCTGAGTTGTTTAAAACCTGTTTCATGCTTCTATGAGCAAGACAAAAAAGTTGTTTTCTCAGGGCATACAATGCTTGTCATTATTAATAGTATACATTTCAATTTTACACCAAACTACTGTGTGGAAACCGAATGGAAACACCATAAGTTAACTTTCCACATGACTCTGAGTTCTTAAAAACTGATTTCATGCCTCTGTTGAGCAAGACAAAAAAATTGTTTTCTCAGGGCATACAACGCTTTGACATTACCAAGAGTATACATTTCAATTTTACACCAAACTACTGTGTGCAAACCTAATGTTAACAGTTTAAGTTAACTTTCCACATGATTCTGAGTTGTTTAAAACTGGTTTCATGCCTCTGCTGAGCAAGACAAAAAAGTTGTTTTCTCAGGGCATACAATGCTTTGACATTACCAAGAGTATACATTTCAATTTTACACCAAACTACTGTGTGCAAACCTAACGTTAACAGTTTACGCTAACTTTCCACATGATTCTGAGTTGTTTAAAACTGGTTTCATGCCTCTGCTGAGCAAGACAAAAAAGTTCTTTTCTCAGGCATACAATGCTTTGACATTTCCAATAGTATACATTTAAATTTTACACCAAACTACTGTGTGCAAACCTAATGCAAACACCTTAAATCAACTTTCCACATGATTCTGAGTAGTTTGAAACTGGTTTCATGCCTGTGCTGAGCAAGAGAAAAAAGTTATTTTCTCAGGGCATACAATGGTTTGACATTACCAATAGTGTAAATTCCAATTTTACACCAAACTACTGTGTGGAAACCCATTGGAAACACCTTAAATTAACTTTCCACATGCTTCTGAGTTCTTAAAAACTGATTTCATGCCTCTGTTGAGCAAGACAAAAAAAGTTGTTTTCTCAGGACATGCATGCTTTGACATTACCAATAGTATACACTTCAATTTTACACAAAACTACTGTGTGCAAACCTAATGTTAACAGTTTAAGTTAACTTTCCACATGATGATGAGATGTTTAAAACTGGTTTCATGCTTCTGCAGAGCAAGACAATAAAGTTGTTTTCTCAGGGCATACAACGCTTTGACATTACCAAGAGTATATATTTCAATTTTACACCAAACTACTGTGTACAAACCTAATGTTAACAGATTAAGTTAACTTTCCACATGATTCTGAGTTCTTAAAAACTGATTTCATGCCTCTGTTGAGCAAGACAAAAAAGTTGTTTTCTCAGGACATGCATGCTTTGACAATACCAATAGTATACACTTCAATTTTACACAAAACTACTGTGTGCAAACCTAATGTTAACAGTTTAAGTTAACTTTCCACATGATTATGAGATGTTTAAAACTGGTTTCATGCCTGTGCTGAGCAAGACAAAAAAGTTCTTTTCTCAGGCATACAATGCTTTGACATTTCCAATAGTATACATTTAAATTTTACACCAAACTACTGTGTGCAAACCCAATGCAAACACCTTAAATCAACTTTCCACATGATTCTGAGTTGTTTAAAACTGGTTTCATGCCTCTGCTGAGCAAGACAAAAAAGTTATTTTCTCAGGGCATACAATGCTTTGACATTACCAAGAGTATACATCTCAATTTTACACCAAACTACTGTGTGCAATCCTAATGCAAACACCTTAAATCAACTTCCCACATGATTCTGAGTTGTTTCAAACCTGTTTCATGCCTCTGTTGAGCAAGACAAAAAAGTTGTTTTCTCAGAGCATACAATGCTTTGTCATTACCAATAGTACACATTTCAATTTTACACCAAACTACTGTGTGCAAACCTAATGTTAACAGTTTAAGTTAACTTTCCACATGATTATGAGATGTTTAAAACTGTTTTCATGCTTCTGCAGAGCAAGACAAAAAAGTTGTTTTCTGAGTGCATTCAACGCTTTGACATTACCAAGAGTAGACATTTCAATTTTACACCAAACTACTGCCTGCAAACCTAATGTTAACAGTTTAAGTTAACTTTCCACATGATTCTGAGTTGTTTAAAACTGGTTTCATGCCTCTGCTGAGCAAGACAAAAAAGTTATTTTCTCAAGGCAAACAATGCTTTGACATTACCAAGAGTATACATTCCAATTTTACACCAAACTACTGAGTGGAAACCTAATGCAAACACCTTAAATCAACTTTCTACATGATTCTGAGTTGTTTAAAACTGGTTTCATGCCTGTGCTGAGCAAGACAAAAAAGTTATTTTCTCAGGGCATACAATGCTTTGTCATTACCAAGAGTATACATTTCAATTTTACACCAAACTACTGTGTGGACACCTAATGGAAACACCTTAAGTTAACTTTCCACATGATTCTGAGTTCTGAAAAACTGGTTTCATGCCTCTGCTGAGCAAGACAAAAAAGTTCCTTTCTCATGCATACAATGATTTGACATTACCAAGAGTATACATTTCAATTTTACACCAAACTACTGTGTGGAAACCTAATGCAAACACCTTAAATCAACTTTCCACATGATTCTGAGTTGTGAAAAACTGGTTTAATGCCTCTGCTGCGCAAGACAAGAAAGTTCTTTTCTCAGGCATACAATGCTTTGACATTTCCTATAGTATACATTTAAATTTTACACCAAACTACTGTGTGGAAACCTAATGCAAACACCTTAAATCAACTTTCCACATGATTCTGAGTTGTTTAAAACTGGTTTCATGCCTGTGCTGAGCAAGACAAAAAAGTTATTTTCTCAGGGCATACAATGCTTTGACATTACCAAGAGTATACATTCCAAATTTACACCAAACTACTGTGTGGAAACCTAATGGAAACACCTTAAGTTAACTTTCAACATGATTCTGAGTTCTTAAAAACTGATTTCATGCCTCTGTTGAGCAAGACAAAAAAGTTGTTTTCTCAGGACATGCATGCTTTGACATTACCAATAGTATACACTTCAATTTTACACCAAACTACTGTGTGCAAACCTAATGTTAACAGTTTAAGTTAACTTTCCACATGATTATGAGATGTTTAAAACTGGTTTCATGCTTCTGCAGAGCAAGACAAAAAAGTTGTTTTCTCAGGGCATACAATGCTTTGACATTACCAAGAGTATACATTTCAATTTTACACCATACTACTGTGTGCAAACCTAATGTTAACAGTTTAAGTTAACTTTCCACATGATTCTGAGTTGTTTAAAACTGGTTTCATGCCTCTGCTGAGCAAGACAAAAAAGTTGTTTTCTCAGGGCATACAATGCTTTGACATTACCAAGAGTATACATTTCAATTTTACACCAAACTACTGTGTGCAAACCTAACGTTAACAGTTTAAGCTAACTTTCCACATGATTCTGAGTTGTTTAAAACTGGTTTCATGCCTCTGCTGAGCAAGACAAAAAAGTTCTTTTCTCAGGCATACAATGCTTTGACATTTCCAATAGTATACATTTAAATTTTACACCAAACTACTGTGTGGAAACCTAATGCAAACACCTTAAATTAACTTTCCACATGATTCTGAGTTCTTAAAAACTGATTTCATGCCTCTGTTGAGCAAGACAAAAAAAGTTGTTTTCTCAGGACATGCATGCTTTGACATTACCAATAGTATACACTTCAATTTTACACAAAACTACTGTGTGCAAACCTAATGTTAACAGTTTAAGTTAACTTTCCACATGATTATGAGATGTTTAAAACTGGTTTCATGCTTCTGCAGAGCAAGACAATAAAGTTGTTTTCTCAGGGCATACAACGCTTTGACATTACCAAGAGTATATATTTCAATTTTACACCAAACTACTGTGTGCAAACCTAATGTTAACAGATTAAGTTAACTTTCCACATGATTCTGAGTTCTTAAAAACTGATTTCATGCCTCTGTTGAGCAAGACAAAAAAGTTGTTTTCTCAGGACATGCATGCTTTGACAATACCAATAGTATACACTTCAATTTTACACAAAACTACTGTGTGCAAACCTAATGTTAACAGTTTAAGTTAACTTTCCACATGATTATGAGATGTTTAAAACTGGTTTCATGCTTCTGCAGAGCAAGACAATAAAGTTGTTTTCTCAGGGCATACAACGCTTTGACATTACCAAGAGTATATATTTCAATTTTACACCAAACTACTGTGTGCAAACGTAATGTTAACAGATTAAGTTAACTTTCCACATGATTCTGAGTTGATTAAAACTGCTTTCATGCCTGTGCTGAGCAAGACAAAAAAGTTCTTTTGTCAGGGCATACAATGCTTTGACATTCCCAAGAGTATACATTTCAATTTTACACCAAACTACTGGCTGCAAACCAAATGTTAACAGTTTAAGTTAACTTTCCACATGATTCTGAGTTTTTAAAACTGGTTTCATGCCTCTGCTGAGCAAGACAAAAAAGTTATTTTCTCAGGGCATACAATGCTATGACATTTCCAATAGTATACATTTAAATTTTACACCAAACTACTGTGTGTTAACCTAATGCAAACACCTTAAATCAATTTCCCAAATGATTCTGAGTTGTTTAAAACCTGTTTCATGCTTCTGTTGAGCAAGACAAAAAATTTGTTTTCTCAGGGGAAACAATGCTTTCACATTACCAATAGTATACATTTCAATTTTACACCAAACTACTGTGTGGAAACCTAATGCAAACACCTTAAATCAACTTTCCACATGATTCTGAGTTGTGAAAATCTGGTTTCATGCCTCTGCTGCGCAAGACATATAAGTTCTTTTCTCAGGCATACAATGCTTTGACATTTCCTATAGTATACATTTAAATTTTACACCAAACTACTGTGTGGAAACCTAATGCAAACACCTTAAATCAACTTTCCACATGATTCTGAGTTGTTTAAAACTGGTTTCATGCCTGTGCTGAGCAAGACAAAAAAGTTATTTTCTCAGGGCATACAATGCTTTGACATTACCAAGAGTATACATTCCAAATTTACACCAAACTACTGTGTGGAAACCTAATGGAAACACCTTAAGTTAACTTTCCACATGATTCTGAGTTCTTAAAAACTGATTTCATGCCTCTGTTGAGCAAGACAAAAAAGTTGTTTTCTCAGGACATGCATGCTTTGACATTACCAATAGTATACACTTCAATTTTACACCAAACTACTGTGTGCAAACCTAATGTTAACAGTTTAAGTTAACTTTCCACATGATTATGAGATGTTTAAAACTGGTTTCATGCCTGTGCTGAGCAAGACAAAAAAGTTCTTTTCTCAGGCATACAATGCTTTGACATTTCCAATAGTATACATTTAAATTTTACACCAAACTACTGTGTGCAAACCCAATGCAAACACCTTAAATCAACTTTCCACATGATTCTGAGTTGTTTAAAACTGGTTTCATGCCTGTGCTGAGCAGGACAAAAAAGTTATTTTCTCAGGGCATACAATGCTTTGACATTACCAAGAGTATACATCTCAATTTTACACCAAACTACTGTGTGCAATCCTAATGCAAACACCTTAAATCAACTTCCCACATGATTCTGAGTTGTTTCAAACCTGTTTCATGCCTCTGTTGAGCAAGACAAAAAAGTTGTTTTCTCAGAGCATACAATGCTTTGTCATTACCAATAGTACACATTTCAATTTTACACCAAACTACTGTGTGCAAACCTAATGTTAACAGTTTAAGTTAACTTTCCACATGATTATGAGTTGTTTAAAACTGGTTTCATGCCTCTGCTGAGCAAGACAAAAAAGTTATTTTCTGAGGGCATTCAACGCTTTGACATTACCAAGAGTATACATTTCAATTTTACACCAAACTACTGGCTGCAAACCTAATGTTAACAGTTTAAGTTAACTTTCCACATGATTCTGAGTTGTTTAAAACTGGTTTCATGCCTCTGCTGAGCAAGACAAAAAAGTTATTTTCTCAGGGCATACAATGCTATGACATTTCCAATAGTATACATTTAAATTTTACACCAAACTACTGTGTGTTAACCTAATGCAAACACCTTAAATCAACTTCCCAAATGATTCTGAGTTGTTTAAAACCTGTTTCATGCTTCTGTTGAGCAAGACAAAAAAGTTGTTTTCTCAAGGCAAACAATGCTTTGACATTACCAATAGTATACATTCCAATTTTACACCAAACTACTGTGTGGACACCTAATGGAAACACCTTAAGTTAAATTTCCACATGATTCTGAGTTCTGAAAAACTGGTTTCATGCCTCTGCTGAGCAAGACAAAAAAGTTCCTTTCTCAGGCATACAATTCTTTGACATTACCAAGAGTATACATTTCAATTTTACACCAAACTACTGTGTGGAAACCTAATGCAAACACCTTAAATCAACTTTCCACATGATTCTGAGTTGTGAAAAACTGGTTTAATGCCTCTGCTGCGCAAGACAAGAAAGTTCTTTTCTCAGGCATACAATGCTTTGACATTTCCTATAGTATACATTTAAATTTTACACCAAACTACTGTGTGGAAACCTAATGCAAACACCTTAAATCAACTTTCCACATGATTCTGAGTTGTTTAAAACTGGTTTCATGCCTGTGCTGAGCAAGACAAAAAAGTTATTTTCTCAGGGCATACAATGCTTTGACATTACCAAGAGTATACATTCCAAATTTACACCAAACTACTGTGTGGAAACCTAATGGAAACACCTTAAGTTAACTTTCCACATGATTCTGAGTTCTTAAAAACTGATTTCATGCCTCTGTTGAGCAAGACAAAAAAGTTGTTTTCTCAGGACATGCATGCTTTGACATTACCAATAGTATACACTTCAATTTTACACCAAACTACTGTGGGCAAACCTAATGTTAACAGTTTAAGTTAACTTTCCACATGATTATGAGATGTTTAAAACTGGTTTCATGCTTCAGCAGAGCAAGACAAAAAAGTTGTTTTCTCAGGGCATACAATGCTTTGACATTACCAAGAGTATACATTTCAATTTTACACCAAACTACTGTGTGCAAACCTAATGTTAACAGTTTAAGTTAACTTTCCACATGATTCTGAGTTGTTTAAAACAGGTTTCATGCCTCTGCTGAGCAAGACAAAAAAGTTGTTTTCTCAGGGCATACAATGCTTTGACATTACCAAGAGTATACATTTCAATTTTACACCAAACTACTGTGTGCAAACCTAACGTTAACAGTTTAAGCTAACTTTCCACATGATTCTGAGTTGTTTAAAACTGGTTTCATGCCTCTGCTGAGCAAGACAAAAAAGTTCTTTTCTCAGGCATACAATGCTTTGACATTTCCAATAGTATACATTTAAATTTTACACCAAACTACTGTGTGCAAACCTAATGCAAACACCTTAAATCAACTTTCCACATGATTCTGAGTTGTTTGAAACTGGTTTCATGCCTGTGCTGAGCAAGAGAAAAAAGTTATTTTCTCAGGGCATACAATGGTTTGACATTACCAATAGTGTAAATTCCAATTTTACACCAAACTACTGCGTGGAAACCTAATGGAAACACCTTAAATTAACTTTCCACATGATTCTGACTTCTTAAAAACTGATTTCATGCCTCTGTTGATAAAGACAAAAAAAGTTGTTTTCTCAGGACATGCATGCTTTGACATTACCAATAGTATACACTTCAATTTTACACAAAACTACTGTGTGCAAACCTAATGTTAACAGTTTAAGTTAACTTTCCACATGATTATGAGATGTTTAAAACTGGTTTCATGCTTCTGCAGAGCAAGACAATAAAGTTGTTTTCTCAGGGCATACAACGCTTTGACATTACCAAGAGTATATATTTCAATTTTACACCAAACTACTGTGTGCAAACCTAATGTTAACAGATTAAGTTAACTTTCCACATGATTCTGAGTTCTTAAAAACTGATTTCATGCCTCTGTTGAGCAAGACAAAAAAGTTGTTTTCTCAGGACATGCATGCTTTGACAATACCAATAGTATACACTTCAATTTTACACAAAACTACTGTGTGCAAACCTAATGTTAACAGTTTAAGTTAACTTTCCACATGATGATGAGATGTTTAAAACTGGTTTCATGCTTCTGCAGAGCAAGACAATAAAGTTGTTTTCTCAGGGCATACAACGCTTTGACATTACCAAGAGTATATATTTCAATTTTACACCAAACTACTGTGTGCAAACCTAATGTTAACAGATTAAGTTAACTTTCCACATGATTCTGAGTTGATTAAAACTGCTTTCATGCCTGTGCTGAGCAAGACAAAAAAGTTATTTTCTCAGGGCATACAATGCTTTGACATTCCCAAGAGTATACATTTCAATTTTACACCAAACTACTGGCTGCAAACCAAATGTTAACAGTTTAAGTTAACTTTCCACATGATTCTGAGTTTTTAAAACTGGTTTCATGCCTCTGCTGAGCAAGACAAAAAAGTTATTTTCTCAGGGCATACAATGCTATGACATTTCCAATAGTATACATTTAAATTTTACACCAAACTACTGTGTGTTAACCTAATGCAAACACCTTAAATCAATTTCCCAAATGATTCTGAGTTGTTTAAAACCTGTTTCATGCCTCTGCTGCGCAAGACATAAAAGTTCTTTTCTCAGGCATACAATGCTTTGACATTTCCTATAGTATACATTTAAATTTTACACCAAACTACTGTGTGGAAACCTAATGCAAACACCTTAAATCAACTTTCCACATGATTCTGAGTTGTTTAAAACTGGTTTCATGCCTGTGCTGAGCAAGACAAAAAAGTTATTTTCTCAGGGCATTCAATGCTTTGACATTACCAAGAGTATACATTCCAAATTTACACCAAACTACTGTGTGGAAACCTAATGGAAACACCTTAAGTTAACTTTCCACATGATTCTGAGTTCTTAAATACTGATTTCATGCCTCTGTTGAGCAAATCAAAAAAGTTGTTTTCTCAGGACATGCATGCTTTGACATCACCAATAGTATACACTTCAATTTTACACCAAACTACTGTGTGCAAACCTAATGTTAACAGTTTAAGTTAACTTTCCACATGATTCTGAGTTGTTTAAAACTGGTTTCATGCCTCTGCTGAGCAAGACAAAAAAGTTGTTTTCTCAGGGCATACAATGCTTTGACATTACCAAGAGTATACATTTCAATTTTACACCAAACTACTGTGTGCAAACCTAATGTTAACAGTTTAAGGTAACTTTCCACATGATTCTGAGTTGTTTAAAACTGGTTTCATGCCTCTGCTGAGCAAGACAAAAAAGTTCTTTTCTCAGGCATACAATGCTTTGACATTTCCAATAGTATACATTTAAATTTTACACCAAACTACTGTGTGCAAACCTAATGCAAACACCTTAAATCAACTTTCCACATGATTCTGAGTTGCTTAAAACTGGTTTCATGCCTGTGCTGAGCAAGACAAAAAAGTCATTTTCTCAGGGCGTACAATGCTTTGACATTACCAATAGTATAAATTCCAATTTTACACCAAACTACTGTGTGGAAACCTAATGGAAACACCTTAAATTAACTTTCCACATGATTCTGTGTTCTTAAAAACTGATTTCATGCCTCTGTTGAGCAAGACAAAAAAGTTGTTTTCTCAGGACATGCATGCTTTGACATTACCAATAGTATACACTTCAATTTTACACAAAACTACTGTGTGCAAACCTAATGTTAACAGTTTAAGTTAACTTTCCACATGATTATGAGATGTTTAAAACTGGTTTCATGCTTCTGCAGAGCAAGACAATAAAGTTGTTTTCTCAGGGCATACAACGCTTTGACATTACCAAGAGTATATATTTCAATTTTACCCCAAACTACTGTGTGCAAACCTAATGTTAACAGATTAAGTTAACTTTCCACATGATTCTGAGTTGATTAAAACTGGTTTCATGCCTGTGCTGAGCAAGACAAAAAAGTTATTTTCTCAGGGCAGACAATGCTTTGACATTACCAAGAGTATACATTTCAATTTTACACCAAACTACTGGCTGCAAACCTAATGTTAACAGTTTAAGTTAACTTTCCACGTGATTCTGAGTTGTTTAAAACTGGTTTCATGCCTCTGCTGAGCAAGACAAAAAAGTTATTTTCTCAGGGCATACAATGCTATGACATTTCCAATAGTATACATTTAAATTTTACACCAAACTACTGTGTGTTAACCTAATGCAAACACCTTAAATCAATTTCCCAAATGATTCTGAGTTGTTTAAAACCTGTTTCATGCTTCTGTTGAGCAAGACAAAAAAGTTGTTTTCTCAGGGCAAACAATGCTTTCACATTACCAATAGTATACATTTCAATTTTACACCAAACTACTGTGTGGAAACCTAATGCAAACACGTTAAATCAACTTTCCACATGATTCTGAGTTGTTTAAAACTGGTTTCATGCCTGTGCTGAGCAAGACAAAAAAGTTATTTTCTCAGGGTATACAATGCTTTGACATCACCAAGAGTATACATTTCAATTTTACACCAAACTACTGTGTGCAAAGCTAATGCAAACACCTTAAATCAACTTCTCACATGATTCTGAGTTGTTTAAAACCTGTTTCATGCTTCTGTTGAGCAAGACAAAAAAGTTGTTTTCTCAGGGCATACAATGCTTTCACATTACCAATAGTATACATTTCAATTTTACACCAAACTACTGTGTGGAAACCTAATGGAAACACCTTAAGTTAACTTTCCACATGATTCTGAGCTCTGAAAAACTGGTTTCATGCCTCTCCTGAGCAACACAAAAAAGTTCTTTTCTCAGGCATACAATGCTTTCGCATTTCCAATAGTATTCATTTCAATTTTACACCAAACTACTGTGTGCAATCCTAATGCAAACACCTTAAATCAACTTCCCACATGATTCTGAGTTGTTTAAAACCTGTTTCATACCTCTGTTGAGCAAGACAAAAAAGTTGTTTTCTCAGGGCATACAATGCTTTCTCATTACCAATAGTATACATTTCAATTTTACACCAAACTACTGTGTGCAAACCTAATGTTAACAGTTTAAGTTAACTTTCCACATGATTATGAGATGTTTAAAACTGTTTTCAAGCTTCTGCAGAGCAAGACAACAAAGTTGTTTTCTGAGGGCATTCAACGCTTTGACATTACCAAGAGTATACATTTCAATTTTACACCAAACTACTCAGTGGAAACCTAATGCAAACACCTTAAATCAACTTTCCACATGATTCTGAGTTGTTTAAAACTGGTTTCATGCCTGTGCTGAGCAAGACAAAAAAGTTATTTTCTCAGGGCATACAATGCTTTGACATTACCAAGAGTATACATTTCAATTTTACACCAAACTACTGTGTGCAAACCTAATGCAAACACCTTAAATCAACTTCCGACATGATTCTGAGTTGTTTAAAACCTGTTTCATGCTTCTGTTGAGCAAGACAAAAAAGTTGTTTTCTCAGGGCAAACAATGCTTTGACATTACCAATAGTATACATTCCAATTTTACACCAAACTACTGAGTGGAAACCTAATGCAAACACCTTAAATCAACTTTCCACATGATTCTGAGTTCTGAAAAACTGGTTTCATGCCTCTGCTGAGCAAGACAAAAAAGTTCCTTTCTCAGGCATACAATGCTTTGACATTACCAAGAGTATACATTTCAATTTTACACCAAACTACTGTGTGCAAACCTAATGTTAACAGTTTAAGTTAACTTTCCACATGATTCTGAGTTGTTTAAATCTGGTTTCATGCCTCTGCTGAGCAAGACAAAAAAGTTGTTTTCTCAGGGCATACAATGCTTTGACATTACCAAGAGTATACATTTCAATTTTACACCAAACTACTGTGTGCAAACCTAATGTTAACAGTTTAAGTTAACTTTCCACACGATTCTGAGTTGTTTAAAACTGGTTTCATGCCTCTGCTGAGCAAGACAAAAAAGTTATTTTCTCAGGGCATACAATGGTTTGACATTACCAATAGTGTAAATTCCAATTTTACACCAAACTACTGCGTGGAAACCTAATGGAAACACCTTAAATTAACTTTCCACATGATTCTGACTTCTTAAAAACTGATTTCATGCCTCTGTTGATAAAGACAAAAAAAGTTGTTTTCTCAGGACATGCATGCTTTGACATTACCAATAGTATACACTTCAATTTTACACAAAACTACTGTGTGCAAACCTAATGTTAACAGTTTAAGTTAACTTTCCACATGATTATGAGATGTTTAAAACTGGTTTCATGCTTCTGCAGAGCAAGACAATAAAGTTGTTTTCTCAGGGCATACAACGCTTTGACATTACCAAGAGTATATATTTCAATTTTACACCAAACTACTGTGTGCAAACCTAATGTTAACAGATTAAGTTAACTTTCCACATGATTCTGAGTTCTTAAAAACTGATTTCATGCCTCTGTTGAGCAAGACAAAAAAGTTGTTTTCTCAGGACATGCATGCTTTGACAATACCAATAGTATACACTTCAATTTTACACAAAACTACTGTGTGCAAACCTAATGTTAACAGTTTAAGTTAACTTTCCACATGATGATGAGATGTTTAAAACTGGTTTCATGCTTCTGCAGAGCAAGACAATAAAGTTGTTTTCTCAGGGCATACAACGCTTTGACATTACCAAGAGTATATATTTCAATTTTACACCAAACTACTGTGTGCAAACCTAATGTTAACAGATTAAGTTAACTTTCCACATGATTCTGAGTTGATTAAAACTGCTTTCATGCCTGTGCTGAGCAAGACAAAAAAGTTATTTTCTCAGGGCATACAATGCTTTGACATTCCCAAGAGTATACATTTCAATTTTACACCAAACTACTGGCTGCAAACCAAATGTTAACAGTTTAAGTTAACTTTCCACATGATTCTGAGTTTTTAAAACTGGTTTCATGCCTCTGCTGAGCAAGACAAAAAAGTTATTTTCTCAGGGCATACAATGCTATGACATTTCCAATAGTATACATTTAAATTTTACACCAAACTACTGTGTGTTAACCTAATGCAAACACCTTAAATCAATTTCCCAAATGATTCTGAGTTGTTTAAAACCTGTTTCATGCCTCTGCTGCGCAAGACATAAAAGTTCTTTTCTCAGGCATACAATGCTTTGACATTTCCTATAGTATACATTTAAATTTTACACCAAACTACTGTGTGGAAACCTAATGCAAACACCTTAAATCAACTTTCCACATGAATCTGAGTTGTTTAAAACTGGTTTCATGCCTGTGCTGAGCAAGACAAAAAAGTTATTTTCTCAGGGCATTCAATGCTTTGACATTACCAAGAGTATACATTCCAAATTTACACCAAACTACTGTGTGGAAACCTAATGGAAACACCTTAAGTTAACTTTCCACATGATTCTGAGTTCTTAAAAACTGATTTCATGCCTCTGTTGAGCAAATCAAAAAAGTTGTTTTCTCAGGACATGCATGCTTTGACATTACCAATAGTATACACTTCAATTTTACACCAAACTACTGTGTGCAAACCTAATGTTAACAGTTTAAGTTAACTTTCCACATGATTCTGAGTTGTTTAAAACTGGTTTCATGCCTCTGCTGAGCAAGACAAAAAAGTTGTTTTCTCAGGGCATACAATGCTTTGACATTACCAAGAGTATACATTTCAATTTTACACCAAACTACTGTGTGCAAACCTAATGTTAACAGTTTAAGGTAACTTTCCACATGATTCTGAGTTGTTTAAAACTGGTTTCATGCCTCTGCTGAGCAAGACAAAAAAGTTCTTTTCTCAGGCATACAATGCTTTGACATTTCCAATAGTATACATTTCAATTTTACACCAAACTACTGTGTGCAAACCTAATGCAAACACCTTAAATCAACTTTCCACATGATTCTGAGTTGCTTAAAACTGGTTTCATGCCTGTGCTGAGCAAGACAAAAAAGTCATTTTCTCAGGGCGTACAATGCTTTGACATTACCAATAGTATAAATTCCAATTTTACACCAAACTACTGTGTGGAAACCTAATGGAAACACCTTAAATTAACTTTCCACATGATTCTGTGTTCTTAAAAACTGATTTCATGCCTCTGTTGAGCAAGACAAAAAAGTTGTTTTCTCAGGACATGCATGCTTTGACATTACCAATAGTATACACTTCAATTTTACACAAAACTACTGTGTGCAAACCTAATGTTAACAGTTTAAGTTAACTTTCCACATGATTATGAGATGTTTAAAACTGGTTTCATGCTTCTGCAGAGCAAGACAATAAAGTTGTTTTCTCAGGGCATACAACGCTTTGACATTACCAAGAGTATATATTTCAATTTTACCCCAAACTACTGTGTGCAAACCTAATGTTAACAGATTAAGTTAACTTTCCACATGATTCTGAGTTGATTAAAACTGGTTTCATGCCTGTGCTGAGCAAGACAAAAAAGTTATTTTCTCAGGGCAGACAATGCTTTGACATTACCAAGAGTATACATTTCAATTTTACACCAAACTACTGGCTGCAAACCTAATGTTAACAGTTTAAGTTAACTTTCCACGTGATTCTGAGTTGTTTAAAACTGGTTTCATGCCTCTGCTGAGCAAGACAAAAAAGTTATTTTCTCAGGGCATACAATGCTATGACATTTCCAATAGTATACATTTAAATTTTACACCAAACTACTGTGTGTTAACCTAATGCAAACACCTTAAATCAATTTCCCAAATGATTCTGAGTTGTTTAAAACCTGTTTCATGCTTCTGTTGAGCAAGACAAAAAAGTTGTTTTCTCAGGGCAAACAATGCTTTCACATTACCAATAGTATACATTTCAATTTTACACCAAACTACTGTGTGGAAACCTAATGCAAACACGTTAAATCAACTTTCCACATGATTCTGAGTTGTTTAAAACTGGTTTCATGCCTGTGCTGAGCAAGACAAAAAAGTTATTTTCTCAGGGTATACAATGCTTTGACATCACCAAGAGTATACATTTCAATTTTACACCAAACTACTGTGTGCAAACCTAATGTTAACAGTTTAAGTTAACTTTCAACATGATTCTGAGTGTTTAAAACTGGTTTCATGCCTGTGCTGAGCAAGACAAATAAGTTATTTTCTCAGGGCATACAATGCTTTGACCTTACCAAGAGTATACATTTCAATTTTACACCAAACTACTGTGTGCAAAACTAATGCAAACACCTTAAATCAACTACCCACATGATTCTGAGTTGTTTAAAACCTGTTTCATGCTTCTGTTGAGCAAGACAAAAAAGTTGTTTTCTCAGGGCATACAATGCTTTGTCATTACCAATAGTATACATTTCAATTTTACACCAAACTACTGTGTGGAAACCTAATGGAAACACCTTAAGTTAACTTTCCACATGATTCTGAGCTCTGAAAAACTGGTTTCATGCCTCTCCTGAGCAACACAAAAAAGTTCTTTTCTCAGGCATACAATGCTTTCGCATTTCCAATAGTATTCATTTCAATTTTACACCAAACTACTGTGTGCAATCCTAATGCAAACACCTTAAATCAACTTCCCACATGATTCTGAGTTGTTTAAAACCTGTTTCATACCTCTGTTGAGCAAGACAAAAAAGTTGTTTTCTCAGGGCATACAATGCTTTCTCATTACCAATAGTATACATTTCAATTTTACACCAAACTACTGTGTGCAAACCTAATGTTAACAGTTTAAGTTAACTTTCCACATGATTATGAGATGTTTAAAACTGTTTTCAAGCTTCTGCAGAGCAAGACAACAAAGTTGTTTTCTGAGGGCATTCAACGCTTTGACATTACCAAGAGTATACATTTCAATTTTACACCAAACTACTGGCTGCAAACCTAATGTTAACAGTTTAAGTTAACTTTCCACATGATTCTGAGTTGTTTAAAACTGGTTTCATGCCTCTGCTGAGCAAGACAAAAAAGTTATTTTCTCAGGGCATACAATGCTATGACATTTCGAATAGTATACATTTAAATTTTACACCAAACTACTGTGTGTTAAACTAATGCAAACACCTTAAATCAACTTCCCAAATGATTCTGAGTTGTTTAAAACCTGTTTCATGCTTCTGTTGAGCAAGACAAAAAAGTTGTTTTCTCAGGGCAAACAATGCTTTGACTTTACCAATAGTATACATTCCAATTTTACACCAAACTACTCAGTGGAAACCTAATGCAAACACCTTAAATCAACTTTCCACATGATTCTGAGTTGTTTAAAACTGGTTTCATGCCTGTGCTGAGCAAGACAAAAAAGTTATTTTCTCAGGGCATACAATGCTTTGACATTACCAAGAGTATACATTTCAATTTTACACCAAACTACTGTGTGCAAACCTAATGCAAACACCTTAAATCAACTTCCGACATGATTCTGAGTTGTTTAAAACCTGTTTCATGCTTCTGTTGAGCAAGACAAAAAAGTTGTTTTCTCAGGGCAAACAATGCTTTGACATTACCAATAGTATACATTCCAATTTTACACCAAACTACTGAGTGGAAACCTAATGCAAACACCTTAAATCAACTTTCCACATGATTCTGAGTTCTGAAAAACTGGTTTCATGCCTCTGCTGAGCAAGACAAAGAAGTTCCTTTCTCAGGCATACAATGCTTTGACATTACCAAGAGTATACATTTCAATTTTACACCAAACTACTGTGTGCAAACCTAATGTTAACAGTTTAAGTTAACTTTCCACATGATTCTGAGTTGTTTAAATCTGGTTTCATGCCTCTGCTGAGCAAGACAAAAAAGTTGTTTTCTCAGGGCATACAATGCTTTGACATTACCAAGAGTATACATTTCAATTTTACACCAAACTACTGTGTGCAAACCTAATGTTAACAGTTTAAGTTAACTTTCCACACGATTCTGAGTTGTTTAAAACTGGTTTCATGCCTCTGCTGAGCAAGACAAAAAAGTTCTTTTCTCAGGCATACAATGCTTTGACATTTCCAATTGTATACATTTAAATTTTACACCAAACTACGGTGTGCAAACCTAATGCAAACACCTTAAATCAACTTTCCACATGATTCTGAGTTGCTTAAAACTGGTTTCATGCCTGTGCTGAGCAAGACAAAAAAGTCATTTTCTCAGGGCGTTCAATGCTTTGACATTACCAATAGTATAAATTCCAATTTTACACCAAACTACTGTGTGGAAACCTAATGGAAACACCTTAAATTAACTTTCCACATGATTCTGTGTTCTTAAAAACTGATTTCATGCCTCTGTTGAGCAAGACAAAAAAGTTGTTTTCTCAGGACATGCATGCTTTGACATTACCAAGAGTATACATTTCAATTTTACACCAAACTACTGGCTGCAAACCTAATGTTAACAGTTTAAGTTAACTTTCCACATGATTCTCAGTTGTTTAAAACTGGTTTCATGCCTCTGCTGAGCAAGACAAAAAAGTTCTTTTCTCAGGGCATACAATGCTATGACATTTCCAATAGTATACATTTAAATTTTACACCAAACTACTGTGTGTTAAACTAATGCAAACACCTTAAATCAACTTCCCAAATGATTCTGAGTTGTTTAAAACCTGTTTCATGCTTCTGTTGGGCAAGACAAAAAAGTTGTTTTCTCAGGGCAAACAATGCTTTGACATTACCAATAGTATACATTCCAAGTTTACACCAAACTACTGAGTGGAAACCTAATGCAAACACCTTAAATCAACTTTCCACATGATTCTGAGTTGTGAAAAACTGGTTTCATGCCTCTGCTGAGCAAGACAAAAAAGTTCTTTTCTCAGGCATACAATGCTTTGACATTTCCAATAGTATACATTTAAATTTTACACCAAACTACGGTGTGGAAACCTAATGCAAACACCTTAAATCAACTTTCCACATGATTCTGAGTTGCTTAAAACTGGTTTCATGCCTGTGCTGAGCAAGACAAAAAAGTCATTTTCACAGGGCGTACAATGCTTTGACATTACCAATAGTATAAATTCCAATTTTACACCAAACTACTGTGTGGAAACCTAATGGAAACACCTTAAATTAACTTTCCACATGATTCTGTGTTCTTAAAAACTGATTTCATGCCTCTCTTGAGCAAGACAAAAAAGTTGTTTTCTCAGGACATGGATGCTTTGACATTACCAATAGTATACACTTCAATTTTACACAAAACTACTGTGTGCAAACCTAATGTTAACAGTTTAAGTTAACTTTCCACATGATTATGAGATGTTTAAAACTGGTTTCATGGTTCTGCAGAGCAAGACAATAAAGTTGTTTTCTCAGGGCATACAACGCTTTGACATTACCAAGAGTATATATTTCAATTTTACACCGAACTACTGTGTGCAAACCTAATGTTAACAGTTTAAGTTAACTTTCCACATGATTCTGAGTTGTTTAAAACTGGTTTCATGCCTCTGCTGAGCAAGACAAAAAAGTTATTTTCTCAGGGCATACAATGCTATGACATTTCCAATAGTATACATTTGAATTTTACACCAAACTACTGTGTGTTAACCTAATGCAAACACCTTAAATCAATTTCCCAAATGATTCTGAGTTGTTTAAAACCTGTTTCATGCTTCTGTTGAGCAAGACAAAAAAGTTGTTTTCTCAGGGCAAACAATGCTTTCACATTACCAATAGTATACATTTCAATTTTACACCAAACTACTGTGTGCAAACCTAATGCAAACACCTTAAATCAACTTTCCACATGATTCTGAGTTGTTTAAAACTGGTTTCATGCCTGTGCTGAGCAAGACAAAAAAGTTATTTTCTCAGGGCATACAATGCTTTGACATCACCAAGAGTATACATTTCAATTTTACACCAAACTACTGTGTGCAAACCTAATGTTAACAGTTTAAGTTAACTTTCCACATGATTCTGAGTGTTTAAAACTGGTTTCATGCCTGTGCTGAGCAAGACAAATAAGTTATTTTCACAGGGCATACAATGCTTTGACATTACCAAGAGTATACATTTCAATTTTACACCAAACTACTGTGTGCAAAACTAATGCAAACACCTTAAATCAACTACCCACATGATTCTGAGTTGTTTAAAACCTGTTTCATGCTTCTGTTGAGCAAGACAAAAAAGTTGTTTTCTCAGGGCAAACAATGCTTTGACATTACCAATAGTATACATTCCAATTTTACACCAAACTACTGAGTGGAAACCTAATGCAAACACCTTAAATCAACTTTCCACATGATTCTGAGTTGTGAAAAACTGGTGTCATGCCTCTGCTGAGCAAGACAAAAAAGTTCTTTTCTCAGGCATACAATGCTTTGACATTTCCAATAGTATACATTTAAATTTTACACCAAACTACGGTGTGCAAACCTAATGCAAACACCTTAAATCAACTTTCCACATGATTCTGAGTTGCTTAAAACTGGTTTCATGCCTGTGCTGAGCAAGACAAAAAAGTCATTTTCACAGGGCGTACAATGCTTTGACATTACCAATAGTATAAATTCCAATTTTACACCAAACTGCTGTGTGGAAACCTAATGGAAACACCTTAAATTAACTTTCCACATGATTCTGTGTTCTTAAAAACTGATTTCATGCCTCTCTTGAGCAAGACAAAAAAGTTGTTTTCTCAGGACGTGCATGCTTTGACATTACCAATAGTATACACTTCAACTTTACACAAAACTACTGTGTGCAAACCTAATGTTAACAGTTTAAGTTAACTTTCCACATGATTATGAGATGTTTAAAACTGGTTTCATGGTTCTGCAGAGCAAGACAATAAAGTTGTTTTCTCAGGGCATACAACGCTTTGACATTACCAAGAGTATATATTTCAATTTTACACCGAACTACTGTGTGCAAACCTAATGTTAACAGATTAAGTTAACTTTCCACATGATTCTGAGTTGATTAAAACTGGTTTCATGCCTGTGCTGAGCAAGACAAAAAAGTTATTTTCTCAGGGCATACAATGCTTTGACATTACAAATAGTATAAATTCCAATTTTACACAAAACTACTGTGTGGAAACCTAATGGAAACACCTTAAATTAACTTTCCACATGATTCTGAGTTCTTAAAAACTGATTTCATGCCTCTGTTGAGCAAGACAAAAAAGTTGTTTTCTCAGGACATGCATGCTTTGACATTACCAATAGTACACACTTCAATTTTACACCAAACTACTGTGTGCAAACCTAATGTTAACAGTTTAAGTTAACTTTCCACATGATTCTGAGTTGTTTAAAACTGGTTTCATGCCTGTGCTGAGCAAGACAAAAAAGTTATTTTCTCAGGGCATACAATGCTTTGACATTACCAAGAGTATACATTTCAATTTTACACCAAACTACTGGCTGCAAACCTAATGTTAACACTTTAAGTTAACTTTCCACATGATTCTGAGTTGTTTAAAACTGGTTTCATGCCTCTGCTGAGCAAGACAAAAAAGTTATTTTCTCAGGGCATACAATGCTATGACATTTCCAATAGTATACATTTAAATTTTACACCAAACTACTGTGTGTTAAACTAATGCAAACACCTTAAATCAACTTCCCAAATGATTCTGAGTTGTTTAAAACCTGTTTCATGCTTCTCTTGAGCAAGACAAAAAAGTTGTTTTCTCAGGGCAAACAATGCTTTGACATTACCAATAGTATACATTTCAATTTTACACCAAACTACTGTGTGGAAACCTAATGCAAACACCTTATATCAACTTTCCACATGATTCTGAGTTGTTTAAAACTGGTTTCATGCCTGTGCTGAGCAAGACAAAAAAGTTATTTTCTCAGGGCATACAATGCTTTGACATTACCAAGAGTATACATTTCAATTTTACACCAAACTACTGTGTGCAAACCTAATACAAACACCTTAAATCAACTTCCCACATGATTCTGAGTTGTTTAAAACCTGTTTCATGCTTCTGTTGAGCAAAACAAAAAAGTTGTCTTCTCAGGGCATACAATGTTTTGCCATTACCAATAGAATACATTTCAATTTTACACCAAACTACTGTGTGCAAACCTAATGGAAACACGATAAGTTAACTTTCCACATGATTCTGAGTTGTTTAAAACTGCTTTCATGCCTGTGCTGAGCAAGACAAAAAAGTTGTTTTCTCAGGGCATACAATGCTTTGTCATTACCAATAGTATACATTTCAATTTTACAACAAACTACTGTGTAGAAACCTAAAGGAAACACCTTAAGTTAACTTTCCACATGATTCTGAGTTCTTGAAAACTGGTTTCATGCCTCTGTTGAGCAAGACAAAAAAGTTGTTTTCTCAGGACATGCATGCTTTGACATTACCAATAGTATACACTTCAATTTTACACCAACCTACTCTGTGGAAACCTAATGTTAACAGTTTAAGTTAACTTTCCACATGATTATGAGATGTTTAAAACTGGTTTCATGCTTCTGCAGAGCAAGACAAAAAAGTTGTTTTCTGAGGGCATACAACGCTTTGACATTACCAAGAGTATACATTTCAATTTTACACCAAACTACTGGCTGCAAACCTAATGTTAACAGTTTAAGTTAACTTTCCACATGATTCTGAGTTGTTTAAAACTGGTTTCATGCCTCTGCTGAGCAAGACAAAAAAGTTATTTTCTCAGGGCATACAATGCTATGACATTTCCAATAGTATACATTTAAATTTTACACCAAACTACTGTGTGTTAACCTAATGCAAACACCTTAAATCAACTTCCCAAATGATTCTGAGTTGTTTAAAACCTGTTTCATTCTTCTGTTGAGCAAGACAAAGAAGTTGTTTTCTCAGGGCAAACAATGCTTTGACATTACCAATAGTATACATTTCAATTTTACACCAAACTACTGTGTGGAAACCTAATGCAAACACCTTATATCAACTTTCCACATGATTCTGAGTTGTTTAAAACTGGTTTCATGCCTGTGCTGAGCAAGACAAAAAAGTTATTTTCTCAGGGCATACAATGCTTTGACATTACCAAGAGTATACATTTCAATTTTACACCAAACTACTGTGTGCAAACCTAATGCAAACACCTTAAATCAACTTCCCACATGATTCTGAGTTGTTTAAAACCTGTTTCATGCTTCTGTTGAGCAAGACAAAAAAGTTGTCTTCTCAGGGCATACAATGTTTTGTCATTACCAATAGAATACATTTCAATTTTACACCAAACTACTGTGTGCAAACCTAATGCAAACACCTTAAATCAACTTCCCACATCATTCTGAGTTGTTTAAAACCTGTCTCATGCTTCTGTTGAGCAAGACAAAAAAGTTTTTTTCTCAGGGCATACAATGTTTTGTCATTACCAATAGCATACATTTCAATTTTACACCAAACTACTTTGTGGAAACCTAATTGAAATACGATAAGTTAACTTTCCACACGATTCTGAGTTCTTAAAAACTGATTTCATGCCTCTGTTGAGCAAGACAAAAAAGTTGTTTTCTCAGGGCATACAACGCTTTGACATTACCGAGAGTATACATTTCAATTTTACAACAAACTACTGTGTGCAAACCTAATGTTAACAGTTTAAGTTAACTTTCCACATGATTCTGAGTTGTTTAAAACTGGTTTCATGCCCGTGCTGAGCAAGACAAAAAAGTTGTTTTCTCAGGGCATACAGTGCTTTGTCATTACCAATAGTATACATTCCAATTTTACACCAAACTACTGTGTGGAAACCTAATGGAAACACGTTAAGTTAACTTTCCACATGATTCTGAGTTCTAAAAACTGATTTCATGCCTCTGTTGAGCAAGACAAAAAAGTTGTTTTCTGAGGACATGCATGCTTTGACATTACCAATAGTATACATTTCAATTTTACACCAAACTACTGTGTGGAAACCTAATGCAAACACCTTAAATCAACTTTCCACATGATTCTGAGTTGTTTAAAACTGGTTTCATGCCTGTGCTGAGCAAGACAAAAAAGTTATTTTCTCAGGGCATACAATGCTTTGACATTACCAAGAGTATACATATCAATTTTACACCAAACGACTGTGTGCAAACCTAATGCAAACACCTTAAATCAACTTCCCACATGATTCTGAGTTGTTTAAAACCTGTTTCATGCTTCTGTTGAGCAAGACAAAAAAGTTGTTTACTCAGGGCAAACAATGCTTTGACATTACCAATAGTATACATTCCAATTTTACACCATACTACTGAGTGGAAACCTAATGCAAACACCTTAAATCAACTTTCCACATGATTCTGAGTTCTGAAAAACTGGTTTCATGCCTCTGCTGAGCAAGACAAAAAAGTTCCTTTCTCAGGCATACAATGCTTTGACATTACCAAGAGTATACATTTCAATTTTACACCAAACTGCTGTGTGCAAACCTAATGTTAACAGTTTAAGTTAACTTTCCACATGAATCTGAGTTGTTTAAAACTGGTTTCATGCCTCGGCTGAGCAAGACAAAAAAGTTGTTTTCTCATTGCATACAATGCTTTGACATTACCAAGAGTATCCATTTCAATTTTACACCAAACTACTGTGTGCAAACCTAATGTTAACAGTTTAAGTTAACTTTCCACATGATTCTGAGTTGTTTAAAACTGGTTTCATGCCTCTGCTGAGCAAGACAAAAAAGTTATTTTCTCAGGGCATACAATGCTTTGACATTACCAATAGTATAAATTCCAATTTTACACCAAACTACTGTGTGGAAACCTAATGGAAACACCTTAAATTAACTTTCCACATGATTCTGAGTTCTTAAAAACTGATTTCATGCCTCTGTTGAGCAAGACAAAAAAGTTGTTTTCTCAGGACATGCATGCTTTGACATTACCAATAGTACACACTTCAATTTTACACAAAACTACTGTGTGCAAACCTAATGTTAACAGTTTAAGTTAACTTTCCACATGATTATGAGATGTTTAAAACTGGTTTCATGCTTCTGCAGAGCAAGACAATAAAGTTGTTTTCTCAGGGCATACAACGCTTTGACATTACCAAGAGTATATATTTCAATTTTACACCAAACTACTGTGTGCAAACCTAATGTTAACAGATTAAGTTAACTTTCCACATGATTCTGAGTTGATTAAAACTGGTTTCATGCCTGTGCTGAGCAAGACAAAAAAGTTATTTTCTCAGGGCATACAATGCTTTGACATTACCAAGAGTATACATTTCAATTTTACACCAAACTACTGGCTGCAAACCTAATGTTAACAGTTTAAGTTAACTTTCCACATGATTCTGAGTTGTTTAAAACTGGTTTCATGCCTCTGCTGAGCAAGACAAAAAAGTTATTTTCTCAGGGCATACAATGCTATGACATTTCCAATAGTATACATTTAAATTTTACACCAAACTACTGTGTGTTAACCTAATGCAAACACCTTAAATCAATTTCCCAAATGATTCTGAGTTGTTTAAAACCTGTTTCATGCTTCTGTTGAGCAAGACAAAAAAGTTTTTTTCTCAGGGCAAACAATGCTTTCACATTACCAATAGTATACATTTCAATTTTACACCAAACTACTGTGTGGAAACCTAATGCAAACACCTTAAATCAACTTTCCACATGATTATGAGTTGTTTAAAACTGGTTTCATGCCTGTGCTGAGCAAGACAAAAATTTTATTTTCTCTGGGCATACAATGCTTTGACATCACCAAGAGTATACATTTCAATTTTACACCAAACTACTGTGTGCAAACCTAATGTTAACAGTTTAAGTTAACGTTCCACATGATTCTGAGTGTTTAAAACTGGTTTCATGCTTCTGTTGAGCAAGACAAAAAAGTTGTTTTCTCAGGGCATACAATGCTTTGTCATTACCAATAGTATACATTTCAATTTTACACCAAACTACTGTGTGGAAACCTAATGGAAGCACCTTAAGTTAACTTTCCACATGATTCTGAGTTCTGAAAAACTGGTTTCATGCCTCTCCTGAGCAAGACAAAAAAGTTCTTTTCTCAGGCATACAATGCTTTGACATTTCCAATAGTATACATTTCAATTTTACACCAAACTACTGTGTGCAATCCTAATGCAAACACCTTAAATCAACTTCCCACATGATTCTGAGTTGTTTAAAACCTGTTTCATACCTCTGTTGAGCAAGACAAAAAGGTTGTTTTCTCAGGGCATACAATGCTTTCTCATTACCAATAGTATACATTTCAATTTTACACCAAACTACTGTGTGCAAACCTAATGTTAACAGTTTAAGTTAACTTTCCACATGATTATGAGATGTTTAAAACTGTTTTCATGCTTCTGCAGAGCAAGACAAAAAAGTTGTTTTCTGAGGGCGTTCAACGCTTTGACATTACCAAGAGTATACATTTCAATTTTACACCAAACTACTGGCTGCAAACCTAATGTTAACAGTTTAAGTTAACTTTCCACATGATTCTGAGTTGTTTAAAACTGGTTTCATTCCTCTGCTGAGCAAGACAAAAAAGTTATTTTCTCAGGGCATACAATGCTATGACATTTCCAATAGTATACATTTAAATTTTACACCAAACTACTGTGTGTTAAACTAATGCAAACACCTTAAATCAACTTCCCAAATGATTCTGAGTTGTTTAAAACCTGTTTCATGCTTCTGTTGAGCAAGACAAAAAAGTTGTTTTCTCAGGGCAAACAATGCTTTGACATTACCAATAGTATACATTCCAATTTTACACCAAACTACTGTGTGGAAACCTAATGGAAACACCTTAAATTAACTTTCCACATGATTCTGAGTTCTTAAAAACTGATTTCATGCCTCTGTTGAGCAAGACAAAAAAGTTGTTTTCTCAGGACATGCATGCTTTGACATTACCAATAGTACACACTTCAATTTTACACAAAACTACTGTGTGCAAACCTAATGTTAACAGTTTAAGTTAACTTTCCACATGATTCTGAGTTGTTTAAAACTGGTTTCATGCCTCTGCTGAGCAAGACAAAAAAGTTATTTTCTCAGGGCATACAATGCTTTGACATTACCAATAGTATAAATTCCAATTTTACACCAAACTACTGTGTGGAAACCTAATGGAAACACCTTAAATTAACTTTCCACATGATTCTGAGTTCTTAAAAACTGATTTCATGCCTCTGTTGAGCAAGACAAAAAAGTTGTTTTCTCAGGACATGCATGCTTTGACATTACCAATAGTACACACTTCAATTTTACACAAAACTACTGTGTGCAAACCTAATGTTAACAGTTTAAGTTAACTTTCCACATGATTATGAGATGTTTAAAACTGGTTTCATGCTTCTGCAGAGCAAGACAATAAAGTTGTTTTCTCAGGGCATACAGTGCTTTGTCATTACCAATAGTATACATTCCAATTTTACACCAAACTACTGTGTGGAAACCTAATGGAAACACGTTAAGTTAACTTTCCACATGATTCTGAGTTCTTAAAACTGATTTCATGCCTCTGTTGAGCAAGACAAAAAAGTTGTTTTCTCAGGACATGCATGCTTTGACATTACCAATAGTATACATTTCAATTTTACACCAAACTACTGCGTGGAAACCTAATGCAAACACCTTAAATCAACTTTCCACATGATTCTGAGTTGTGAAAAACTGGTTTCATGCCTCTGCTGCGCAAGACAAAAAAGTTCTTTTCTCAGGCATACAATGCTTTGACATTTCCTATAGTATACATTTAAATTTTACACCAAGCTACTGTGTGGAAACCTAATGCAAACACCTTAAATCAACTTTCCACATGATTCTGAGTTGTTTAAAACTGGTTTCATGCCTGTGCTGAGCAAGACAAAAAAGTTATTTTCTCAGGGCATACAATGCTTTGACATTACCAAGAGTATAAATTCCAAATTTACACCAAACTACTGTGTGGATACCTAATGGAAACACCTTAAGTTAACTTTCCACATGATTCTGAGTTGTTAAAAACTGATTTCATGCCTCTGTTGAGCAAGACAAAAAAGTTGTTTTCTCAGGACATGCATGCTTTGACATTTCCAATAGTATACACTTCAATTTTACACCAAACTACTGTGTGCAAACCTAATGTTAACAGTTTAAGTTAACTTTCCACATGATTATGAGATGTTTAAAACTGGTTTCATGCCTGTGCTGAGCAAGACAAAAAAGTTCTTTTCTCAGGCATACAATGCTTTGACATTTCCAATAGTATACATTTAAATTTTACACCAAACTACTGTGTGCAAACCCAATGCAAACACCTTAAATCAACTTTCCACATGATTCTGAGTTCTTTAAAACTGGTTTCATGCCTCTGCTGAGCAGGACAAAAAAGTTATTTTCTCAGGGCATACAATGCTTTGACATTACCAAGAGTATACATCTCAATTTTACACCAAACTACTGTGTGTTAACCTAATGCAAACACCTTAAATCAATTTCCCAAATGATTCTGAGTTGTTTAAAACCTGTTTCATGCTTCTGTTGAGCAAGACAAAAAAGTTGTTTTCTCAGGGCAAACAATGCTTTCACATTACCAATAGTATACATTTCAATTTTACACCAAACTACTGTGTGGAAACCTAATGGAAACACCTTAAGTTAACTTTCCACATGATTCTGAGTTGTTTAAAACTGGTTTCATGCCTCTGCTGAGCAAGACAAAAAAGTTATTTTCTCAGGGCATACAATGCTATGACATTTCCAATAGTATACATTTAAATTTTACACCAAACTACTGTGTGTTAACCTAATGCAAACACCTTAAATCAATTTCCCAAATGATTCTGAGTTGTTTAAAACCTGTTTCATGCTTCTGTTGAGCAAGACAAAAAAGCTTTTTTTCTCAGGGCAAACAATGCTTTCACATTACCAATAGTATACATTTCAATTTTACACCAAACTACTGTGTGGAAACCTAATGCAAACACCTTAAATCAACTTTCCACATGATTCTGAGTTGTTTAAAACTGGTTTCATGCCTGTGCTGAGCAAGACAAAAAATTTATTTTCTCAGGGCATACAATGCTTTGACATCACCAAGAGTATACATTTCAATTTTACACCAAACTACTGTGTGCAAACCTAATGTTAACAGTTTAAGTTAACTTTCCACATGATTCTGAGTGTTTAAAACTGGTTTCATGCCTGTGCTGAGCAAGACAAATAAGTTATTTTCTCAGGGCATACAATGCTTTGACATTACCAAGAGTATACATTTCAATTTTACACCAAACTACTGTGTGCAAAACTAATGCAAACACCTTAAATCAACTACCCACATGATTCTGAGTTGTTTAAAACCTGTTTCATGCTTCTGTTGAGCAAGACAAAAAAGTTGTTTTCTCAGGGCATACAATGCTTTGTCATTACCAATAGTATACATTTCAATTTTACACAAAACTACTGTGTGGAAACCTAATGGAAGCACCTTAAGTTAACTTTCCACATGATTCTGAGTTCTGAAAAACTGGTTTCATGCCTCTCCTGAGCAAGACAAAAAAGTTCTTTTCTCAGGCATACAATGCTTTGACATTTCCAATAGTATACATTTCAATTTTACACCAAACTACTGTGTGCAATCCTAATGCAAACACCTTAAATCAACTTCCCACATGATTCTGAGTTGTTTAAAACCTGTTTCATACCTCTGTTGAGCAAGACAAAAAGGTTGTTTTCTCAGGGCATACAATGCTTTCTCATTACCAATAGTATACATTTCAATTTTACACCAAACTACTGTGTGCAAACCTAATGGAAACACGTTAAGTTAACTTTCCACATGATTCTGAGTTCTTAAAACTGATTTCATGCCTCTGTTGAGCAAGACAAAAAAGTTGTTTTCTCAGGACATGCATGCTTTGACATTACCAATAGTATACATTTCAATTTTACACCAAACTACTGTGTGGAAACCTAATGCAAACACCTTAAATCAACTTTCCACATGATTCTGAGTTGTGAAAAACTGGTTTCATGCCTCTGCTGCGCAAGACAAACAAGTTCTTTTCTCAGGCATACAATGCTTTGACATTTCCTATAGTATACATTTAAATTTTACACCAAGCTACTGTGTGGAAACCTAATGCAAACACCTTAAATCAACTTTCCACATGATTCTGAGTTGTTTAAAACTGGTTTCATGCCTGTGCTGAGCAAGACAAAAAAGTTATTTTCTCAGGGCATACAATGCTTTGACATTACCATGAGTATACATTCCAAATTTACACCAAACTACTGTGTGGAAACCTAATGGAAACACCTTAAGTTAACTTTCCACATGATTCTGAGTTGTTAAAAACTGATTTCATGCCTCTGTTGAGCAAGACAAAAAAGTTGTTTTCTCAGGACATGCATGCTTTGACATTTCCAATAGTATACACTTCAATTTTACACCAAACTACTGTGTGCAAACCTAATGTTAACAGTTTAAGTTAACTTTCCACATGATTATGAGATGTTTAAAACTGGTTTCATGCCTGTGCTGAGCAAGACAAAAAAGTTCTTTTCTCAGGCATACAATGCTTTGACATTTCCAATAGAAAACATTTAAATTTTACACCAAACTACTGTGTGCAAACCCAATGCAAACACCTTAAATCAACTTTCCACATGATTCTGAGTTGTTTAAAACTGGTTTCATGCCTCTGCTGAGCAAGACAAAAAAGTTATTTTCTCAGGGCATACAATGCTTTGTCATTACCAAGAGTATACATCTCAATTTTACACCAAACTACTGTGTGTTAACCTAATGCAAACACCTTAAATCAATTTCCCAAATGATTCTGAGTTGTTTAAAACCTGTTTCATGCTTCTGTTGAGCAAGACAAAAAAGTTGTTTTCTCAGGGCAAACAATGCTTTCACATTACCAATAGTATACATTTCAATTTTACACCAAACTACTGTGTGGAAACCTAATGGAAACACCTTAAGTTAACTTTCCACATGATTCTGAGTTGTTTAAAACTGGTTTCATGCCTCTGCTGAGCAAGACAAAAAAGTTATTTTCTCAGGGCATACAATGCTATGACATTTCCAATAGTATACATTTAAATTTTACACCAAACTACTGTGTGTTAACCTAATGCAAACACCTTAAATCAATTTCCCAAATGATTCTGAGTTGTTTAAAACCTGTTTCATGCTTCTGTTGAGCAAGACAAAAAAGTTTTTTTCTCAGGGCAAACAATGCTTTCACATTACCAATAGTATACATTTCAATTTTACACCAAACTACTGTGTGGAAACCTAATGCAAACACCTTAAATCAACTTTCCACATGATTCTGAGTTGTTTAAAACTGGTTTCATGCCTGTGCTGAGCAAGACAAAAAATTTATTTTCTCAGGGCATACAATGCTTTGACATCACCAAGAGTATACATTTCAATTTTACACCAAACTACTGTGTGCAAACCTAATGTTAACAGTTTAAGTTAACTTTCCACATGATTCTGAGTGTTTAAAACTGGTTTCATGCCTGTGCTGAGCAAGACAAATAAGTTATTTTCTCAGGGCATACAATGCTTTGACATTACCAAGAGTATACATTTCAATTTTACACCAAACTACTGTGTGCAAAACTAATGCAAACACCTTAAATCAACTACCCACATGATTCTGAGTTGTTTAAAACCTGTTTCATGCTTCTGTTGAGCAAGACAAAAAAGTTGTTTTCTCAGGGCATACAATGCTTTGTCATTACCAATAGTATACATTTCAATTTTACACCAAACTACTGTGTGGAAACCTAATGGAAGCACCTTAAGTTAACTTTCCACATGATTCTGAGTTCTGAAAAACTGGTTTCATGCCTCTACTGAGCAAGACAAAAAAGTTCTTTTCTCAGGCATACAATGCTTTGACATTTCCAATAGTATACATTTCAATTTTACACCAAACTACTGTGTGCAATCCTAATGCAAACACCTTAAATCAACTTCCCACATGATTCTGAGTTGTTTAAAACCTGTTTCATACCTCTGTTGAGCAAGACAAAAAGGTTGTTTTCTCAGGGCATACAATGCTTTCTCATTACCAATAGTACACATTTCAATTTTACACCAAACTACTGTGTGCAAACCTAATGTTAACAGTTTAAGTTAACTTTCCACATGATTATGAGATGTTTAAAACTGTTTTCATGCTTCTGCAGAGCAAGACAAAAAAGTTGTTTTCTGAGGGCATTCAACGCTTTGACATTACCAAGAGTATACATTTCAATTTTACACCAAACTACTGGCTGCAAACCTAATGTTAACAGTTTAAGTTAACTTTCCACATGATTCTGAGTTGTTTAAAACTGGTTTCATGCCTCTGCTGAGCAAGACAAAAAAGTTATTTTCTCAGGGCATACAATGCTATGACATTTCCAATAGTATACATTTAAATTTTACACCAAACTACTGTGTGTTAAACTAATGCAAACACCTTAAATCAACTTCCCAAATGATTCTGAGTTGTTTAAAACCTGTTTCATGCTTCTGTTGAGCAAGACAAAAAAGTTGTTTTCTCAGGGCAAACAATGCTTTGACATTACCAATAGTATACATTCCAATTTTACACCAAACTACTGTGTGGAAACCTAATGGAAACACCTTAAATTAACTTTCCACATGATTCTGAGTTCTTAAAAACTGATTTCATGCCTCTGTTGAGCAAGACAAAAAAGTTGTTTTCTCAGGACATGCATGCTTTGACATTACCAATAGTACACACTTCAATTTTACACAAAACTACTGTGTGCAAACCTAATGTTAACAGTTTAAGTTAACTTTCCACATGATTCTGAGTTGTTTAAAACTGGTTTCATGCCTCTGCTGAGCAAGACAAAAAAGTTATTTTCTCAGGGCAGACAATGCTTTGACATTACCAATAGTATAAATTCCAATTTTACACCAAACTACTGTGTGGAAACCTAATGGAAACACCTTAAATTAACTTTCCACATGATTCTGAGTTCTTAAAAACTGATTTCATGCCTCTGTTGAGCAAGACAAAAAAGTTGTTTTCTCAGGACATGCATGCTTTGACATTACCAATAGTACACACTTCAATTTTACACAAAAATACTGGCTGCAAACCTAATGTTAACAGTTTAAGTTAACTTCCACATGATTCTGAGTTGTTTAAAACTGGTTTCATGCCTCTGCTGAGCAAGACAAAAAAGTTATTTTCTCAGGGCATACAATGCTATGACATTTCCAATAGTATACATTTAAATTTTACACCAAACTACTGTGTGTTAACCTAATGCAAACACCTTAAATCAATTTCCCAAATGATTCTGAGTTGTTTAAAACCTGTTTCATGCTTCTGTTGAGCAAGACAAAAAAGTTTTTTTCTCAGGGCAAACAATGCTTTCACATTACCAATAGTATACATTTCAATTTTACACCAAACTACTGTGTGGAAACCTAATGCAAACACCTTAAATCAACTTTCCACATGATTCTGAGTTGTTTAAAACTGGTTTCATGCCTGTGCTGAGCAAGACAAAAAATTTATTTTCTCAGGGCATACAATGCTTTGACATCACCAAGAGTATACATTTCAATTTTACACCAAACTACTGTGTGCAAACCTAATGTTAACAGTTTAAGTTAACTTTCCACATGATTCTGAGTGTTTAAAACTGGTTTCATGCCTGTGCTGAGCAAGACAAATAAGTTATTTTCTCAGGGCATACAATGCTTTGACATTACCAAGAGTATACATTTCAATTTTACACCAAACTACTGTGTGCAAAACTAATGCAAACACCTTAAATCAACTACCCACATGATTCTGAGTTGTTTAAAACCTGTTTCATGCTTCTGTTGAGCAAGACAAAAAAGTTGTTTTCTCAGGGCATACAAAGCTTTGTCATTACCAATAGTATACATTTCAATTTTACACCAAACTACTGTGTGGAAACCTAATGGAAGCACCTTAAGTTAACTTTCCACATGATTTTGAGTTCTGAAAAACTGGTTTCATGCCTCTCCTGAGCAAGACAAAAAAGTTCTTTTCTCAGGCATACAATGCTTTGACATTTCCAATAGTATACATTTCAATTTTACACCAAACTACTGTGTGCAATCCTAATGCAAACACCTTAAATCAACTTCCCACATGATTCTGAGTTGTTTAAAACCTGTTTCATACCTCTGTTGAGCAAGACAAAAAGGTTGTTTTCTCAGGGCATACAATGCTTTCTCATTACCAATAGTATACATTTCAATTTTACACCAAACTACTGTGTGCAAACCTAATGTTAACAGTTTAAGTTAACTTTCCACATGATTATGAGATGTTTAAAACTGTTTTCATGCTTCTGCAGAGCAAGACAAAAAAGTTGTTTTCTGAGGGCATTCAACGCTTTGACATTACCAAGAGTATACATTTCAATTTTACACCAAACTACTGGCTGCAAACCTAATGTTAACAGTTTAAGTTAACTTTCCACATGATTCTGAGTTGTTTAAAACTGGTTTCATGCCTCTGCTGAGCAAGACAAAAAAGTTATTTTCTCCGGGCATACAATGCTATGACATTTCCAATAGTATACATTTAAATTTTACACCAAACTACTGTGTGTTAAACTAATGCAAACACCTTAAATCAACTTCCCAAATTATTCTGAGTTGTTTAAAACCTGTTTCATGCTTCTGTTGAGCAAGACAAAAAAGTTGTTTTCTCAGGGCAAACAATGCTTTGACATTACCAATAGTATACATTCCAATTTTACACCAAACTACTGTGTGGAAACCTAATGGAAACACCTTAAATTAACTTTCCACATGATTCTGAGTTCTTAAAAACTGATTTCATGCCTCTGTTGAGCAAGACAAAAAAGTTGTTTTCTCAGGACATGCATGCTTTGACATTACCAATAGTACACACTTCAATTTTACACAAAACTACTGTGTGCAAACCTAATGTTAACAGTTTAAGTTAACTTTCCACATGATTATGAGATGTTTAAAACTGGTTTCATGCTTCTGCAGAGCAAGACAATAAAGTTGTTTTCTCAGGGCATACAACGCTTTGACATTACCAAGAGTATATATTTCAATTTTACACCAAACTACTGTGTGCAAACCTAATGTTAACAGATTAAGTTAACTTTCCACATGATTCTGATTTGATTAAAACTGGTTTCATGCCTGTGCTGAGCAAGACAAAAAAGTTATTTTCTCAGGGCATACAATGCTTTGACATTACCAAGAGTATACATTTCAATTTTACATCAAACTACTGGCTGCAAACCTAATGTTAACAGTTTAAGTTAACTTTCCACATGATTCTGAGTTGTTTAAAACTGGTTTCATGCCTCTGCTGAGCAAGACAAAAAAGTTATTTTCTCAGGGCATACAATGCTATGACATTTCCAATAGTATACATTTAAATTTTACACCAAACTACTGTGTGTTAACCTAATGCAAACACCTTAAATCAATTTCCCAAATGATTCTGAGTTGTTTAAAACCTGTTTCATGCTTCTGTTGAGCAAGACAAAAAAGTTGTTTTCTCAGGGCAAACAATGCTTTCACATTACCAATAGCATACATTTCAATTTTACACCAAACTACTGTGTGGAAACCTAATGCAAACACCTTAAATCAACTTTCCACATGATTCTGAGTTGTTTAAAACTAGTTTCATGCCTGTGCTGAGCAAGACAAAAAAGTTATTTTCTCAGGGCATACAATGCTTTGACATCACCAAGAGTATACATTTCACTTTTACACCAAACTACTGTGTGCAAACCTAATGTTAACAGTTTAAGTTAACTTTCCACATGATTCTGAGTGTTTAAAACTGGTTTCATGCCTGTGCTAAGCAAGACAAATAAGTTATTTTCTCAGGGCATACAATGCTTTGACATTACCAAGAGTATACATTTCAATTTTACACCAAACTACTGTGTGCAAAACTAATGCAAACACCTTAAATCAACTACCCACATGATTCTGAGTTGTTTAAAACCTGTTTCATGCTTCTGTTGAGCAAGACAAAAAAGTTGTTTTCTCAGGGCATACAATGCTTTGTCATTACCAATAGTATACATTTCAATTTTACACCAAACTACTGTGTGGAAACCTAATGGAAACACCTTAAGTTAACTTTCCACATGATTCTGAGTTCTGAAAAACTGGTTTCATGCCTCTCCTGAGCAAGACTAAAAAGTTCTTTTCTCAGGCATACAATGCTTTGACATTTCCAATAGTATACATTTCAATTTTACACCAAACTACTGTGTGCAATCCTAATGCGAACACCTTAAATCAACTTCCCACATGATTCTGAGTTGTTTAAAACCTGTTTCATACCTCTGTTGAGCAAGACAAAAAAGTTGTTTTCTCAGGGCATACAATGCTTTCTCATTACCAATAGTATACATTTCAATTTTACACCAAACTAATGTGTGCAAACATAATGTTAACAGTTTAAGTTAACTTTCCACATGATTATGAGATGTTTAAAACTGTTTTCATGCTTCTGCAGAGCAAGACAAAAAAGTTGTTTTCTGAGGGCTTTCAACGCTTTGACATTACCAAGAGTATACATTTCAATTTTACACCAAACTACTGGCTGCAAACCTAATGTTAACAGTTTAAGTTAACTTTCCACATCATTCTGAGTTGTTTAAAACTGGTTTCATGCCTCTGCTGAGCAAGACAAAAAAGTTATTTTCTCAGGGCATACAATGCTATGACATTTCCAATAGTATACATTTAAATTTTACACCAAACTACTGTGTGTTAAACTAATGCAAACACCTTAAATCAACTTCCCAAATGATTCTGAGTTGTTTAAAACCTGTTTCATGCTTCTGTTGAGCAAGACAAAAAAGTTGTTTTCTCAGGGCAAACAATGCTTTGACATTACCAATAGTATACATTCCAATTTTACACCAAACTACTGAGTGGAAACCTAATGCAAACACCTTAAATCAACTTTCCACATGATTCTGAGTTGTGAAAAACTGGTTTCATGCCTCTGCTGAGCAAGACAAAAAAGTTATTTTCTCAGGCATACAATGCTTTGACATTACCAATAGTATACATTCCAATTTTACACCAAACTACTGAGTGGAAACCTAATGCAAACACCTTAAATCAACTTTCCACATGATTCTGAGTTGTGAAAAACTGGTTTCATGCCTCTGCTGAGCAAGACAAAAAAGTTCTTTTCTCAGGCATACAATGCTTTGACATTTCCAATAGTATACATTTAAATTTTACACCAAACTACTGTGTGTTAACCTAATGCAAACACTTTAAATCAACTTCCCAAATCATTCTGAGTTGTTTAAAACCAGTTTCATGTTTCTGTTGAGCAAGACAAAAATTTGTTTTCTCAGGGCAAACCATGCTTTGACATTACCAATAGTATACATTTAAATTTTACACCAAACTACAGGGTGCAAACCTAATGCAAACACCTTAAATCAACTTTCCACATGATTCTGAGTTGTTTAGAACTGGTTTCATGCCTGTGCTGAGCAAGACAAAAAAGTTATTTTCTCAGGGCATACAATGCTTTGACATTACCAAGAGTATACATTTCAATTTTACACCAAACTACTGTGTGCAAACCTAATGCAAACACCTTAAATCAACTTTCCACATGATTCTGAGTTGTTTAGAACTGGTTTCATGCCTGTGCTGAGCAAGACAAAAAAGTTATTTTCTCAGGGCATACAATGCTTTGACATTACCAAGAGTATACATTTCAATTTTACACCAAACTACTGTGTGCAAACCTAATGCAAACACCTTAAATCAACTTCCCACATGATTCTGAGTTGATTAAAACCTGTTTCATGCTTCTGTTGAGCAAGACAAATAAGTTGTTTTCTCAGGGCATACAATGCTTTGTCATTACCAATAGTATACATTTCAATTTTACAACAAACTACTGTGTAGAAACCTAAAGGAAACACCTTAAGTTAACTTTCCACATGATTCTGAGTTCTTGAAAACTGGTTTCATGCCTCTGTTGAGCAAGACAAAAAAGTTGTTTTCTCAGGACATGCATGCTTTGACATTACCAATAGTATACACTTCAATTTTACACCAACCTACTGTGTGGAAACCTAATGTTAACATTTTAAGTTAACTTTCCACATGATTATGAGATGTTTAAAACTGGTTTCATGCTTCTGCAGAGCAAGACAAAAAAGTTGTTTTCTGAGGGCATACAACGCTTTGACATTACCAAGAGTATACATTTCAATTTTACACCAAACTACTGGCTGCAAACCTAATGTTAACAGTTTAAGTTAACTTTCCACATGATTCTGAGTTGTTTAAAACTGGTTTCATGCCTCTGCTGAGCAAGACAAAAAAGTTATTTTCTCAGGGCATACAATGCTATGACATTTCCAATAGTATACATTTAAATTTTAGACCAAACTACTGTGTGTTAACCTAATGCAAACACCTTAAATCAACTTCCCAAATGATTCTGAGTTGTTTAAAACCTGTTTCATTCTTCTGTTGAGCAAGACAAAGAAGTTGTTTTCTCAGGGCAAACAATGCTTTGACATTACCAATAGTATACATTTCAATTTTACACCAAACTACTGTGTGGAAACCTAATGCAAACACCTTATATCAACTTTCCACATGATTCTGAGTTGTTTAAAACTGGTTTCATGCCTGTGCTGAGCAAGACAAAAAAGTTATTTTCTCAGGGCATACAATGCTTTGACATTACCAAGAGTATACATTTCAATTTTACACCAAACTACTGTGTGCAAACCTAATGCAAACACCTTAAATCAACTTCCCACATGATTCTGAGTTGTTTAAAACCTGTTTCATGCTTCTGTTGAGCAAGACAAAAAAGTTGTCTTCTCAGGGCATACAATGTTTTGTCATTACCAATAGAATACATTTCAATTTTACACCAAACTACTGTGTGCAAACCTAATGGAAACACGATAAGTTAACTTTCCACATGATTCTGAGTTGTTTAAAACTGCTTTCATGCCTGTGCTGAGCAAGACAAAAAAGTTGTTTTCTCAGGGCATACAATGCTTTGTCATTACCAATAGTATACATTTCAATTTTACAACAAACTACTGTGTAGAAACCTAAAGGAAACACCTTAAGTTAACTTTCCACATGATTCTGAGTTCTTGAAAACTGGTTTCATGCCTCTGTTGAGCAAGACAAAAAAGTTGTTTTCTGAGGGCATACAACGCTTTGACATTACCAAGAGTATACATTTCAATTTTACACCAAACTACTGGCTGCAAAGCTAATGTTAACAGTTTAAGTTAACTTCCCACATGATTCTGAGTTGTTTAAAACTGGTTTCATGCCTCTGCTGAGCAAGACAAAAAAGTTATTTTCTCAGGGCATACAATGCTATGACATTTCCAATAGTATACATTTAAATTTTACACCAAACTACTGTGTGTTAACCTAATGCAAACACCTTAAATCAACTTCCCAAATGATTCTGAGTTGTGTAAAACCTGTTTCATTCTTCTGTTGAGCAAGACAAAGAAGTTGTTTTCTCAGGGCAAACAATGCTTTGACATTACCAATAGTATACATTTCAATTTAACACCAAACTACTGTGTGGAAACCTAATGCAAGCACCTTATATCAACTTTCCACATGATTCTGAGTTGTTTAAAAGTGGTTTCATGCCTGTGCTGAGCAAGACAAAAAAGTTATTTTCTCAGGGCATACAATGCTTTGACATTACCAAGAGTATACATTTCAATTTTACACCAAACTACTGTGTGCAAACCTAATGCAAACACCTTAAATCAACTTCCCACATGATTCTGAGTTGTTTAAAACCTGTTTCATGCTTCTGTTGAGCAAGACAAAAAAGTTGTCTTCTCAGGGCATACAATGTTTTGTCATTACCAATAGAATACATTTCAATTTTACACCAAACTACTGTGTGCAAACCTAATGGAAATACGATAAGTTAACTTTCCACACGATTCTGAGTTCTTAAAAACTGATTTCATGCCTCTGTTGAGCAAGACAAAAAAGTTGTTTTCTCAGGGCATACAACGCTTTGACATTACCGAGAGTATACATTTCAATTTTACACCAAACTACTGTGTGCAAACCTAATGTTAACAGTTTAAGTTAACTTTCCAGATGATTCCGAGTTGTTTAAAACTGGTTTCATGCCCGTGCTGAGCAAGACAAAAAAGTTGTTTTCTCAGGGCATACAATGCTTTGTCATTACCAATAGTATACATTCCAATTTTACACCAAACTACTGTGTGGAAACCTAATGGAAACACGTTAAGTTAACTTCCCACATGATTCTGAGTTCTTTAAAACTGATTTCATGCCTCTGTTGAGCAAGACAAAAAAGTTGTTTTCTCAGGACATGCATGCTTTGACATTACCAATAGTATACACTTCAATTTTACACCAAACTACTGTGTGCAAACCTAATGTTAACAGTTTAAGTTAACTTTCCACATGATTATGAGATGTTTAAAACTGGTTTCATGCCTCTGCAGAGCAAGGCAAAAAAGTTGTTTTCTCAGGGCATACAACGCTTTGACATTACCAAGAGTATACATTTCAATTTTACACCAAACTACTGTGTGCAAACCTAATGGAAACAACTTAAATCAATTTTCCACATGATTCTGAGTTGTTTAAAACTGGTTTCATGCCTGTGCTGAGCAAGACAAAAAAGTTATTTTCTCAGGGCATGCAATGCTTTGACATTACCAAGAGTATACATTTCAATTTTACACCAAACTACTGTGTGCAAACCTAATGTTAACAGTTTAAGTTAACTTTCCACATGATTCTGAGTTGTTTAAAACTGGTTTCATGCCTCTGCTGAGCAAGACAAAAAAGTTATTTTCTCAGGGCATACAATGCTATGACATTTCCAATAGTATACATTTAAATTTTAGACCAAACTACTCTGTGTTAACCTAATGCAAACACCTTAAATCAACTTCCCAAATGATTCTGAGTTGTTTAAAACCTGTTTCATTCTTCTGTTGAGCAAGACAAAGAAGTTGTTTTCTCAGGGCAAACAATGCTTTGACATTACCAATAGTATACATTTCAATTTTACACCAAACTACTGTGTGGAAACCTAATGCAAACACCTTATATCAACTTTCCACATGATTCTGAGTTGTTTAAAACT
The DNA here is from genome assembly GCF_030028105.1 of Mobula birostris. Lineage (NCBI taxonomy): Eukaryota > Metazoa > Chordata > Chondrichthyes > Myliobatiformes > Myliobatidae > Mobula > Mobula birostris. The sequence goes on from NC_092378.1 coordinate 83,193,317, forward strand.
GGTTTCATGCCTGTGCTGAGCAAGACAAAAAAGTTATTTTCTCAGGGCATACAATGCTTTGACATTACCAAGAGTATACATTTCAATTTTACACCAAACTACTGTGTGCAAACCTAATGCAAACACCTTAAATCAACTTCCCACATGATTCTGAGTTGTTTAAAACCTGTTTCATGCTTCTGTTGAGCAAGACAAAAAAGTTGTCTTCTCAGGGCATACAATGTTTTGTCATTACCAATAGAATACATTTCAATTTTACACCAAACTACTGTGTGCAAACCTAATGGAAACACGATAAGTTAACTTTCCACATGATTCTGAGTTGTTTAAAACTGCTTTCATGCCTGTGCTGAGCAAGACAAAAAAGTTGTTTTCTCAGGGCATACAATGCTTTGTCATTACCAATAGTATACATTTCAATTTTACAACAAACTACTGTGTAGAAACCTAAAGGAAACACCTTAAGTTAACTTTCCACATGATTCTGAGTTCTTGAAAACTGGTTTCATGCCTCTGTTGAGCAAGACAAAAAAGTTGTTTTCTGAGGGCATACAACGCTTTGACATTACCAAGAGTATACATTTCAATTTTACACCAAACTACTGGCTGCAAAGCTAATGTTAACAGTTTAAGTTAACTTCCCACATGATTCTGAGTTGTTTAAAACTGGTTTCATGCCTCTGCTGAGCAAGACAAAAAAGTTATTTTCTCAGGGCATACAATGCTATGACATTTCCAATAGTATACATTTAAATTTTACACCAAACTACTGTGTGTTAACCTAATGCAAACACCTTAAATCAACTTCCCAAATGATTCTGAGTTGTGTAAAACCTGTTTCATTCTTCTGTTGAGCAAGACAAAGAAGTTGTTTTCTCAGGGCAAACAATGCTTTGACATTACCAATAGTATACATTTCAATTTAACACCAAACTACTGTGTGGAAACCTAATGCAAGCACCTTATATCAACTTTCCACATGATTCTGAGTTGTTTAAAACTGGTTTCATGCCTGTGCTGAGCAAGACAAAAAAGTTATTTTCTCAGGGCATACAATGCTTTGACATTACCAAGAGTATACATTTCAATTTTACACCAAACTACTGTGTGCAAACCTAATGCAAACACCTTAAATCAACTTCCCACATGATTCTGAGTTGTTTAAAACCTGTTTCATGCTTCTGTTGAGCAAGACAAAAAAGTTGTCTTCTCAGGGCATACAATGTTTTGTCATTACCAATAGAATACATTTCAATTTTACACCAAACTACTGTGTGCAAACCTAATGGAAATACGATAAGTTAACTTTCCACACGATTCTGAGTTCTTAAAAACTGATTTCATGCCTCTGTTGAGCAAGACAAAAAAGTTGTTTTCTCAGGGCATACAACGCTTTGACATTACCGAGAGTATACATTTCAATTTTACACCAAACTACTGTGTGCAAACCTAATGTTAACAGTTTAAGTTAACTTTCCAGATGATTCCGAGTTGTTTAAAACTGGTTTCATGCCCGTGCTGAGCAAGACAAAAAAGTTGTTTTCTCAGGGCATACAATGCTTTGTCATTACCAATAGTATACATTCCAATTTTACACCAAACTACTGTGTGGAAACCTAATGGAAACACGTTAAGTTAACTTTCCACATGATTCTGAGTTCTTTAAAACTGATTTCATGCCTCTGTTGAGCAAGACAAAAAAGTTGTTTTCTCAGGACATGCATGCTTTGACATTACCAATAGTATACACTTCAATTTTACACCAAACTACTGTGTGCAAACCTAATGTTAACAGTTTAAGTTAACTTTCCACATGATTATGAGATGTTTAAAACTGGTTTCATGCCTCTGCAGAGCAAGGCAAAAAAGTTGTTTTCTCAGGGCATACAACGCTTTGACATTACCAAGAGTATACATTTCAATTTTACACCAAACTACTGTGTGCAAACCTAATGGAAACAACTTAAATCAATTTTCCACATGATTCTGAGTTGTTTAAAACTGGTTTCATGCCTGTGCTGAGCAAGACAAAAAAGTTATTTTCTCAGGGCATGCAATGCTTTGACATTACCAAGAGTATACATTTCAATTTGACACCAAACTACTGTGTGCAAACCTAATGCAAACACCTTAGATCAACTTCCCACATGATTCTGAGTTGTTTAAAACCTGTTTCATGCTTCTGTTGAGCAAGACAAAAAATTTGTCTTCTCAGGGCATACAATGTTTTGTCATTACCAATAGAATACATTTCAATTTTACACCAAACTACTGTGTGCAAACCTAATGGAAACACGATAAGTTAACTTTCCACATGATTCTGAGTTGTTTAAAACTGCTTTCATGCCTGTGCTGAGCAAGACAAAAAAGTTGTTTTCTCAGGGCATACAATGCTTTGTCATTACCAATAGTATACATTTCAATTTTACAACAAACTACTGTGTAGAAACCTAAAGGAAACACCTTAAGTTAACTTTCCACATGATTCTGAGTTCTTGAAAACTGGTTTCATGCCTCTGTTGAGCAAGACAAAAAAGTTGTTTTCTCAGGACATGCATGCTTTGACATTACCAATAGTATACACTTCAATTTTACACCAACCTACTGTGTGGAAACCTAATGTTAACAGTTTAAGTTAACTTTCCACATGATTATGAGATGTTTAAAACTGGTTTCATGCTTCTGCAGAGCAAGACAAAAAAGTTGTTTTCTGAGGGCATACAACGCTTTGACATTACCAAGAGTATACATTTCAATTTTACACCAAACTACTGGCTGCAAAGCTAATGTTAACAGTTTAAGTTGACTTTCCACATGATTCTGAGTTGTTTAAAACTGGTTTCATGCCTCTGCTGAGCAAGACAAAAAAGTTATTTTCTCAGGGCATACAATGCTATGACATTTCCAATAGTATACATTTAAATTTTACACCAAACTACTGTGTGTTAACCTAATGCAAACACCTTAAATCAACTTCCCAAATGATTCTGAGTTGTGTAAAACCTGTTTCATTCTTCTGTTGAGCAAGACAAAGAAGTTGTTTTCTCAGGGCAAACAATGCTTTGACATTACCAATAGTATACATTTCAATTTTACACCAAACTACTGTGTGGAAACCTAATGCAAACACCTTATATCAACTTTCCACATGATTCTGAGTTGTTTAAAACTGGTTTCATGCCTGTGCTGAGCAAGACAAAAAAGTTATTTTCTCAGGGCATACAATGCTTTGACATTACCAAGAGTATACATTTCAATTTTACACCAAACTACTGTGTGCAAACCTAATGCAAACACCTTAAATCAACTTCCCACATGATTCTGAGTTGTTTAAAACCTGTTTCATGCTTCTGTTGAGCAAGAAAAAAAAGTTGTCTTCTCAGGGCATACAATGTTTTGTCATTACCAATAGAATACATTTCAATTTTACACCAAACTACTGTGTGCAAACCTAATGGAAATACGATAAGTTAACTTTCCACACGATTCTGAGTTCTTAAAAACTGATTTCATGCCTCTGTTGAGCAAGACAAAAAAGTTGTTTTCTCAGGGCATACAACGCTTTGACATTACCAAGAGTATACATTTCAATTTTACACCAAACTACTGTGTGCAAACCTAATGTTAACAGTTTAAGTTAACTTTCCACATGATTCTGAGTTGTTTAAAACTGCTTTCATGCCTGTGCTGAGCAAGACAAAAAAGTTGTTTTCTCAGGGCATACAATGCTTTGTCATTACCAATAGTATACATTCCAATTTTACACCAAACTACTGTGTGGAAACCTAATGGAAACACCTTAAGTTAACTTTCCACATCATTATGAGATGTTTAAAACTGGTTTCATGCTTCTGCAGAGCAAGACAAAAAAGTTGTTTTCTCAGGGCATACAACGCTTTGACATTACCAAGAGTATAGATTTCAATTTTACACCAAACTACTGGGTGCAAACCTAATGTCAACAGTTTAAGTTAACTTTCCACATGATTCTGAGTTGTTTAAAATTTGTTTCATGCCTCTGCTGAGCAAGACAAAAAATTATTTTCTCAGGGCATACAATGCTATTACATTTCCAATAGCATACATTTAAATTTTATACCAAACTACTGTGTGTTAACCTAATGCAAACACTTTAAATCAACTTCCCAAATCATTCTGAGTTGTTTAAAACCAGTTTCATGTTTCTGTTGAGCAAGACAAAAATTTGTTTTCTCAGGGCAAACAATGCTTTGACATTACCAATAGTATACATTTAAATTTTACACCAAACTACTGTGTGCAAACCTAATGCAAACACCTTAAATCAACTTCCCACATGATTCTGAGTTGATTAAAACCTGTTTCATGCTTCTGTTGAGCAAGACAAATAAGTTGTTTTCTCAGGGCATACAATGCTTTGTCATTACCAATAGTATACATTTCAATTTTACAACAAACTACTGTGTAGAAACCTAAAGGAAACACCTTAAGTTAACTTTCCACATGATTCTGAGTTCTTGAAAACTGGTTTCATGCCTCTGTTGAGCAAGACAAAAAAGTTGTTTTCTCAGGACATGCATGCTTTGACATTACCAATAGTATGCACTTCAATTTTACACCAACCTACTGTGTGGAAACCTAATGTTAACAGTTTAAGTTAACTTTCCACATGATTATGAGATGTTTAAAACTGGTTTCATGCTTCTGCAGAGCAAGACAAAAAAGTTGTTTTCTGAGGGCATACAACGCTTTGACATTACCAAGAGTATACATTTCAATTTTACACCAAACTACTGGCTGCAAACCTAATGTTAACAGTTTAAGTTAACTTTCCACATGATTCTGAGTTGTTTAAAACTGGTTTCATGCCTCTGCTGAGCAAGACAAAAAAGTTATTTTCTCAGGGCATACAATGCTATGACATTTCCAATAGTATACATTTAAATTTTAGACCAAACTACTGTGTGTTAACCTAATGCAAACACCTTAAATCAACTTCCCAAATGATTCTGAGTTGTTTAAAACCTGTTTCATTCTTCTGTTGAGCAAGACAAAGAAGTTGTTTTCTCAGGGCAAACAAAGCTTTGACATTACCAATAGTATACATTTCAATTTTACACCAAACTACAGGGTGCAAACCTAATGCAAACACCTTAAATCAACTTTCCACATGATTCTGAGTTGTGAAAAACTGGTTTCATGCCTCTGCTGAGCAAGACAAAAAAGTTCTTTTCTCAGGCATACAATGCTTTGACATTTCCAATAGTATACATTTAAATTTTACACCAAACTACTGTGTGTTAACCTAATGCAAACACTTTAAATCAACTTCCCAAATCATTCTGAGTTGTTTAAAACCAGTTTCATGTTTCTGTTGAGCAAGACAAAAATTTGTTTTCTCAGGGCAAACCATGCTTTGACATTACCAATAGTATACATTTAAATTTTACACCAAACTACAGGGTGCAAACCTAATGCAAACACCTTAAATCAACTTTCCACATGATTCTGAGTTGTTTAGAACTGGTTTCATGCCTGTGCTGAGCAAGACAAAAAAGTTATTTTCTCAGGGCATACAATGCTTTGACATTACCAAGAGTATACATTTCAATTTTACACCAAACTACTGTGTGCAAACCTAACGCAAACACCTTAAATCAACTTCCCACATGATTCTGAGTTGTTTAAAACCTGTTTCATGCTTCTGTTGAGCAAGACAAAAAAGTTGTCTTCTCAGGGCATACAATGTTTTGTCATTACCAATAGAATACATTTCAATTTTACACCAAACTACTGTGTGCAAACCTAATGGAAATACGATAAGTTAACTTTCCACACGATTCTGAGTTCTTAAAAACTGATTTCATGCCTCTGTTGAGCAAGACAAAAAAGTTGTTTTCTCAGGGCATACAACGCTTTGACATTACCGAGAGTATACATTTCAATTTTACACCAAACTACTGTGTGCAAACCTAATGTTAACAGTTTAAGTTAACTTTCCAGATGATTCCGAGTTGTTTAAAACTGGTTTCATGCCCGTGCTGAGCAAGACAAAAAAGTTGTTTTCTCAGGGCATACAATGCTTTGTCATTACCAATAGTATACATTCCAATTTTACACCAAACTACTGTGTGGAAACCTAATGGAAACACGTTAAGTTAACTTTCCACATGATTCTGAGTTCTTTAAAACTGATTTCATGCCTCTGTTGAGCAAGACAAAAAAGTTGTTTTCTCAGGACATGCATGCTTTGACATTACCAATAGTATACACTTCAATTTTACACCAAACTACTGTGTGCAAACCTAATGTTAACAGTTTAAGTTAACTTTCCACATGATTATGAGATGTTTAAAACTGGTTTCATGCCTCTGCAGAGCAAGGCAAAAAAGTTGTTTTCTCAGGGCATACAACGCTTTGACATTACCAAGAGTATACATTTCAATTTTACACCAAACTACTGTGTGCAAACCTAATGGAAACAACTTAAATCAATTTTCCACATGATTCTGAGTTGTTTAAAACTGGTTTCATGCCTGTGCTGAGCAAGACAAAAAAGTTATTTTCTCAGGGCATGCAATGCTTTGACATTACCAAGAGTATACATTTCAATTTGACACCAAACTACTGTGTGCAAACCTAATGCAAACACCTTAGATCAACTTCCCACATGATTCTGAGTTGTTTAAAACCTGTTTCATGCTTCTGTTGAGCAAGACAAAAAATTTGTCTTCTCAGGGCATACAATGTTTTGTCATTACCAATAGAATACATTTCAATTTTACACCAAACTACTGTGTGCAAACCTAATGGAAACACGATAAGTTAACTTTCCACATGATTCTGAGTTGTTTAAAACTGCTTTCATGCCTGTGCTGAGCAAGACAAAAAAGTTGTTTTCTCAGGGCATACAATGCTTTGTCATTACCAATAGTATACATTTCAATTTTACAACAAACTACTGTGTAGAAACCTAAAGGAAACACCTTAAGTTAACTTTCCACATGATTCTGAGTTCTTGAAAACTGGTTTCATGCCTCTGTTGAGCAAGACAAAAAAGTTGTTTTCTCAGGACATGCATGCTTTGACATTACCAATAGTATACACTTCAATTTTACACCAACCTACTGTGTGGAAACCTAATGTTAACAGTTTAAGTTAACTTTCCACATGATTATGAGATGTTTAAAACTGGTTTCATGCTTCTGCAGAGCAAGACAAAAAAGTTGTTTTCTGAGGGCATACAACGCTTTGACATTACCAAGAGTATACATTTCAATTTTACACCAAACTACTGGCTGCAAAGCTAATGTTAACAGTTTAAGTTGACTTTCCACATGATTCTGAGTTGTTTAAAACTGGTTTCATGCCTCTGCTGAGCAAGACAAAAAAGTTATTTTCTCAGGGCATACAATGCTATGACATTTCCAATAGTATACATTTAAATTTTACACCAAACTACTGTGTGTTAACCTAATGCAAACACCTTAAATCAACTTCCCAAATGATTCTGAGTTGTGTAAAACCTGTTTCATTCTTCTGTTGAGCAAGACAAAGAAGTTGTTTTCTCAGGGCAAACAATGCTTTGACATTACCAATAGTATACATTTCAATTTTACACCAAACTACTGTGTGGAAACCTAATGCAAACACCTTATATCAACTTTCCACATGATTCTGAGTTGTTTAAAACTGGTTTCATGCCTGTGCTGAGCAAGACAAAAAAGTTATTTTCTCAGGGCATACAATGCTTTGACATTACCAAGAGTATACATTTCAATTTTACACCAAACTACTGTGTGCAAACCTAATGCAAACACCTTAAATCAACTTCCCACATGATTCTGAGTTGTTTAAAACCTGTTTCATGCTTCTGTTGAGCAAGAAAAAAAAGTTGTCTTCTCAGGGCATACAATGTTTTGTCATTACCAATAGAATACATTTCAATTTTACACCAAACTACTGTGTGCAAACCTAATGGAAATACGATAAGTTAACTTTCCACACGATTCTGAGTTCTTAAAAACTGATTTCATGCCTCTGTTGAGCAAGACAAAAAAGTTGTTTTCTCAGGGCATACAACGCTTTGACATTACCAAGAGTATACATTTCAATTTTACACCAAACTACTGTGTGCAAACCTAATGTTAACAGTTTAAGTTAACTTTCCACATGATTCTGAGTTGTTTAAAACTGCTTTCATGCCTGTGCTGAGCAAGACAAAAAAGTTGTTTTCTCAGGGCATACAATGCTTTGTCATTACCAATAGTATACATTCCAATTTTACACCAAACTACTGTGTGGAAACCTAATGGAAACACCTTAAGTTAACTTTCCACATCATTATGAGATGTTTAAAACTGGTTTCATGCTTCTGCAGAGCAAGACAAAAAAGTTGTTTTCTCAGGGCATACAACGCTTTGACATTACCAAGAGTATAGATTTCAATTTTACACCAAACTACTGGGTGCAAACCTAATGTCAACAGTTTAAGTTAACTTTCCACATGATTCTGAGTTGTTTAAAATTTGTTTCATGCCTCTGCTGAGCAAGACAAAAAATTATTTTCTCAGGGCATACAATGCTATTACATTTCCAATAGCATACATTTAAATTTTATACCAAACTACTGTGTGTTAACCTAATGCAAACACTTTAAATCAACTTCCCAAATCATTCTGAGTTGTTTAAAACCAGTTTCATGTTTCTGTTGAGCAAGACAAAAATTTGTTTTCTCAGGGCAAACAATGCTTTGACATTACCAATAGTATACATTTAAATTTTACACCAAACTACTGTGTGCAAACCTAATGCAAACACCTTAAATCAACTTCCCACATGATTCTGAGTTGATTAAAACCTGTTTCATGCTTCTGTTGAGCAAGACAAATAAGTTGTTTTCTCAGGGCATGCAATGCTTTGTCATTACCAATAGTATACATTTCAATTTTACAACAAACTACTGTGTAGAAACCTAAAGGAAACACCTTAAGTTAACTTTCCACATGATTCTGAGTTCTTGAAAACTGGTTTCATGCCTCTGTTGAGCAAGACAAAAAAGTTGTTTTCTCAGGACATGCATGCTTTGACATTACCAATAGTATGCACTTCAATTTTACACCAACCTACTGTGTGGAAACCTAATGTTAACAGTTTAAGTTAACTTTCCACATGATTATGAGATGTTTAAAACTGGTTTCATGCTTCTGCAGAGCAAGACAAAAAAGTTGTTTTCTGAGGGCATACAACGCTTTGACATTACCAAGAGTATACATTTCAATTTTACACCAAACTACTGGCTGCAAACCTAATGTTAACAGTTTAAGTTAACTTTCCACATGATTCTGAGTTGTTTAAAACTGGTTTCATGCCTCTGCTGAGCAAGACAAAAAAGTTATTTTCTCAGGGCATACAATGCTATGACATTTCCAATAGTATACATTTAAATTTTAGACCAAACTACTGTGTGTTAACCTAATGCAAACACCTTAAATCAACTTCCCAAATGATTCTGAGTTGTTTAAAACCTGTTTCATTCTTCTGTTGAGCAAGACAAAGAAGTTGTTTTCTCAGGGCAAACAAAGCTTTGACATTACCAATAGTATACATTTCAATTTTACACCAAACTACAGGGTGCAAACCTAATGCAAACACCTTAAATCAACTTTCCACATGATTCTGAGTTGTGAAAAACTGGTTTCATGCCTCTGCTGAGCAAGACAAAAAAGTTCTTTTCTCAGGCATACAATGCTTTGACATTTCCAATAGTATACATTTAAATTTTACACCAAACTACTGTGTGTTAACCTAATGCAAACACTTTAAATCAACTTCCCAAATCATTCTGAGTTGTTTAAAACCAGTTTCATGTTTCTGTTGAGCAAGACAAAAATTTGTTTTCTCAGGGCAAACCATGCTTTGACATTACCAATAGTATACATTTAAATTTTACACCAAACTACAGGGTGCAAACCTAATGCAAACACCTTAAATCAACTTTCCACATGATTCTGAGTTGTTTAGAACTGGTTTCATGCCTGTGCTGAGCAAGACAAAAAAGTTATTTTCTCAGGGCATACAATGCTTTGACATTACCAAGAGTATACATTTCAATTTTACACCAAACTACTGTGTGCAAACCTAATGCAAACACCTTAAATCAACTTTCCACATGATTCTGAGTTGTTTAGAACTGGTTTCATGCCTGTGCTGAGCAAGACAAAAAAGTTATTTTCTCAGGGCATACAATGCTTTGACATTACCAAGAGTATACATTTCAATTTTACACCAAACTACTGTGTGCAAACCTAATGCAAACACCTTAAATCAACTTCCCACATGATTCTGAGTTGATTAAAACCTGTTTCATGCTTCTGTTGAGCAAGACAAATAAGTTGTTTTCTCAGGGCATACAATGCTTTGTCATTACCAATAGTATACATTTCAATTTTACAACAAACTACTGTGTAGAAACCTAAAGGAAACACCTTAAGTTAACTTTCCACATGATTCTGAGTTCTTGAAAACTGGTTTCATGCCTCTGTTGAGCAAGACAAAAAAGTTGTTTTCTCAGGACATGCATGCTTTGACATTACCAATAGTATACACTTCAATTTTACACCAACCTACTGTGTGGAAACCTAATGTTAACATTTTAAGTTAACTTTCCACATGATTATGAGATGTTTAAAACTGGTTTCATGCTTCTGCAGAGCAAGACAAAAAAGTTGTTTTCTGAGGGCATACAACGCTTTGACATTACCAAGAGTATACATTTCAATTTTACACCAAACTACTGGCTGCAAACCTAATGTTAACAGTTTAAGTTAACTTTCCACATGATTCTGAGTTGTTTAAAACTGGTTTCATGCCTCTGCTGAGCAAGACAAAAAAGTTATTTTCTCAGGGCATACAATGCTATGACATTTCCAATAGTATACATTTAAATTTTAGACCAAACTACTGTGTGTTAACCTAATGCAAACACCTTAAATCAACTTCCCAAATGATTCTGAGTTGTTTAAAACCTGTTTCATTCTTCTGTTGAGCAAGACAAAGAAGTTGTTTTCTCAGGGCAAACAATGCTTTGACATTACCAATAGTATACATTTCAATTTTACACCAAACTACTGTGTGGAAACCGAATGCAAACACCTTATATCAACTTTCCACATGATTCTGAGTTGTTTAAAACTGGTTTCATGCCTGTGCTGAGCAAGACAAAAAAGTTATTTTCTCAGGGCATACAATGCTTTGACATTACCAAGAGTATACATTTCAATTTTACACCAAACTACTGTGTGCAAACCTAATGCAAACACCTTAAATCAACTTCCCACATGATTCTGAGTTGTTTAAAACCTGTTTCATGCTTCTGTTGAGCAAGACAAAAAAGTTGTCTTCTCAGGGCATACAATGTTTTGTCATTACCAATAGAATACATTTCAATTTTACACCAAACTACTGTGTGCAAACCTAATGGAAACACGATAAGTTAACTTTCCACATGATTCTGAGTTGTTTAAAACTGCTTTCATGCCTGTGCTGAGCAAGACAAAAAAGTTGTTTTCTCAGGGCATACAATGCTTTGTCATTACCAATAGTATACATTTCAATTTTACAACAAACTACTGTGTAGAAACCTAAAGGAAACACCTTAAGTTAACTTTCCACATGATTCTGAGTTCTTGAAAACTGGTTTCATGCCTCTGTTGAGCAAGACAAAAAAGTTGTTTTCTGAGGGCATACAACGCTTTGACATTACCAAGAGTATACATTTCAATTTTACACCAAACTACTGGCTGCAAAGCTAATGTTAACAGTTTAAGTTAACTTCCCACATGATTCTGAGTTGTTTAAAACTGGTTTCATGCCTCTGCTGAGCAAGACAAAAAAGTTATTTTCTCAGGGCATACAATGCTATGACATTTCCAATAGTATACATTTAAATTTTACACCAAACTACTGTGTGTTAACCTAATGCAAACACCTTAAATCAACTTCCCAAATGATTCTGAGTTGTGTAAAACCTGTTTCATTCTTCTGTTGAGCAAGACAAAGAAGTTGTTTTCTCAGGGCAAACAATGCTTTGACATTACCAATAGTATACATTTCAATTTAACACCAAACTACTGTGTGGAAACCTAATGCAAGCACCTTATATCAACTTTCCACATGATTCTGAGTTGTTTAAAACTGGTTTCATGCCTGTGCTGAGCAAGACAAAAAAGTTATTTTCTCAGGGCATACAATGCTTTGACATTACCAAGAGTATACATTTCAATTTTACACCAAACTACTGTGTGCAAACCTAATGCAAACACCTTAAATCAACTTCCCACATGATTCTGAGTTGTTTAAAACCTGTTTCATGCTTCTGTTGAGCAAGACAAAAAAGTTGTCTTCTCAGGGCATACAATGTTTTGTCATTACCAATAGAATACATTTCAATTTTACACCAAACTACTGTGTGCAAACCTAATGGAAATACGATAAGTTAACTTTCCACACGATTCTGAGTTCTTAAAAACTGATTTCATGCCTCTGTTGAGCAAGACAAAAAAGTTGTTTTCTCAGGGCATACAACGCTTTGACATTACCGAGAGTATACATTTCAATTTTACACCAAACTACTGTGTGCAAACCTAATGTTAACAGTTTAAGTTAACTTTCCAGATGATTCCGAGTTGTTTAAAACTGGTTTCATGCCCGTGCTGAGCAAGACAAAAAAGTTGTTTTCTCAGGGCATACAATGCTTTGTCATTACCAATAGTATAATTCCAATTTTACACCAAACTACTGTGTGGAAACCTAATGGAAACACGTTAAGTTAACTTTCCACATGATTCTGAGTTCTTTAAAACTGATTTCATGCCTCTGTTGAGCAAGACAAAAAAGTTGTTTTCTCAGGACATGCATGCTTTGACATTACCAATAGTATACACTTCAATTTTACACCAAACTACTGTGTGCAAACCTAATGTTAACAGTTTAAGTTAACTTTCCACATGATTATGAGATGTTTAAAACTGGTTTCATGCCTCTGCAGAGCAAGGCAAAAAAGTTGTTTTCTCAGGGCATACAACGCTTTGACATTACCAAGAGTATACATTTCAATTTTACACCAAACTACTGTGTGCAAACCTAATGGAAACAACTTAAATCAATTTTCCACATGATTCTGAGTTGTTTAAAACTGGTTTCATGCCTGTGCTGAGCAAGACAAAAAAGTTATTTTCTCAGGGCATGCAATGCTTTGACATTACCAAGAGTATACATTTCAATTTTACACCAAACTACTGTGTGCAAACCTAATGTTAACAGTTTAAGTTAACTTTCCACATGATTCTGAGTTGTTTAAAACTGGTTTCATGCCTCTGCTGAGCAAGACAAAAAAGTTATTTTCTCAGGGCATACAATGCTATGACATTTCCAATAGTATACATTTAAATTTTAGACCAAACTACTGTGTGTTAACCTAATGCAAACACCTTAAATCAACTTCCCAAATGATTCTGAGTTGTTTAAAACCTGTTTCATTCTTCTGTTGAGCAAGACAAAGAAGTTGTTTTCTCAGGGCAAACAATGCTTTGACATTACCAATAGTATACATTTCAATTTTACACCAAACTACTGTGTGGAAACCTAATGCAAACACCTTATATCAACTTTCCACATGATTCTGAGTTGTTTAAAACTGGTTTCATGCCTGTGCTGAGCAAGACAAAAAAGTTATTTTCTCAGGGCATACAATGCTTTGACATTACCAAGAGTATACATTTCAATTTTACACCAAACTACTGTGTGCAAACCTAATGCAAACACCTTAAATCAACTTCCCACATGATTCTGAGTTGTTTAAAACCTGTTTCATGCTTCTGTTGAGCAAGACAAAAAAGTTGTCTTCTCAGGGCATACAATGTTTTGTCATTACCAATAGAATACATTTCAATTTTACACCAAACTACTGTGTGCAAACCTAATGGAAACACGATAAGTTAACTTTCCACATGATTCTGAGTTGTTTAAAACTGCTTTCATGCCTGTGCTGAGCAAGACAAAAAAGTTGTTTTCTCAGGGCATACAATGCTTTGTCATTACCAATAGTATACATTTCAATTTTACAACAAACTACTGTGTAGAAACCTAAAGGAAACACCTTAAGTTAACTTTCCACATGATTCTGAGTTCTTGAAAACTGGTTTCATGCCTCTGTTGAGCAAGACAAAAAAGTTGTTTTCTGAGGGCATACAACGCTTTGACATTACCAAGAGTATACATTTCAATTTTACACCAAACTACTGGCTGCAAAGCTAATGTTAACAGTTTAAGTTAACTTCCCACATGATTCTGAGTTGTTTAAAACTGGTTTCATGCCTCTGCTGAGCAAGACAAAAAAGTTATTTTCTCAGGGCATACAATGCTATGACATTTCCAATAGTATACATTTAAATTTTACACCAAACTACTGTGTGTTAACCTAATGCAAACACCTTAAATCAACTTCCCAAATGATTCTGAGTTGTGTAAAACCTGTTTCATTCTTCTGTTGAGCAAGACAAAGAAGTTGTTTTCTCAGGGCAAACAATGCTTTGACATTACCAATAGTATACATTTCAATTTAACACCAAACTACTGTGTGGAAACCTAATGCAAGCACCTTATATCAACTTTCCACATGATTCTGAGTTGTTTAAAACTGGTTTCATGCCTGTGCTGAGCAAGACAAAAAAGTTATTTTCTCAGGGCATACAATGCTTTGACATTACCAAGAGTATACATTTCAATTTTACACCAAACTACTGTGTGCAAACCTAATGCAAACACCTTAAATCAACTTCCCACATGATTCTGAGTTGTTTAAAACCTGTTTCATGCTTCTGTTGAGCAAGACAAAAAAGTTGTCTTCTCAGGGCATACAATGTTTTGTCATTACCAATAGAATACATTTCAATTTTACACCAAACTACTGTGTGCAAACCTAATGGAAATACGATAAGTTAACTTTCCACACGATTCTGAGTTCTTAAAAACTGATTTCATGCCTCTGTTGAGCAAGACAAAAAAGTTGTTTTCTCAGGGCATACAACGCTTTGACATTACCGAGAGTATACATTTCAATTTTACACCAAACTACTGTGTGCAAACCTAATGTTAACAGTTTAAGTTAACTTTCCAGATGATTCCGAGTTGTTTAAAACTGGTTTCATGCCCGTGCTGAGCAAGACAAAAAAGTTGTTTTCTCAGGGCATACAATGCTTTGTCATTACCAATAGTATACATTCCAATTTTACACCAAACTACTGTGTGGAAACCTAATGGAAACACGTTAAGTTAACTTTCCACATGATTCTGAGTTCTTTAAAACTGATTTCATGCCTCTGTTGAGCAAGACAAAAAAGTTGTTTTCTCAGGACATGCATGCTTTGACATTACCAATAGTATACACTTCAATTTTACACCAAACTACTGTGTGCAAACCTAATGTTAACAGTTTAAGTTAACTTTCCACATGATTATGAGATGTTTAAAACTGGTTTCATGCCTCTGCAGAGCAAGGCAAAAAAGTTGTTTTCTCAGGGCATACAACGCTTTGACATTACCAAGAGTATACATTTCAATTTTACACCAAACTACTGTGTGCAAACCTAATGGAAACAACTTAAATCAATTTTCCACATGATTCTGAGTTGTTTAAAACTGGTTTCATGCCTGTGCTGAGCAAGACAAAAAAGTTATTTTCTCAGGGCATGCAATGCTTTGACATTACCAAGAGTATACATTTCAATTTTACACCAAACTACTGTGTGCAAACCTAATGCAAACACCTTAGATCAACTTCCCACATGATTCTGAGTTGTTTAAAACCTGTTTCATGCTTCTGTTGAGCAAGACAAAAAATTTGTCTTCTCAGGGCATACAATGTTTTGTCATTACCAATAGAATACATTTCAATTTTACACCAAACTACTGTGTGCAAACCTAATGGAAACACGATAAGTTAACTTTCCACATGATTCTGAGTTGTTTAAAACTGCTTTCATGCCTGTGCTGAGCAAGACAAAAAAGTTGTTTTCTCAGGGCATACAATGCTTTGTCATTACCAATAGTATACATTTCAATTTTACAACAAACTACTGTGTAGAAACCTAAAGGAAACACCTTAAGTTAACTTTCCACATGATTCTGAGTTCTTGAAAACTGGTTTCATGCCTCTGTTGAGCAAGACAAAAAAGTTGTTTTCTCAGGACATGCATGCTTTGACATTACCAATAGTATACACTTCAATTTTACACCAACCTACTGTGTGGAAACCTAATGTTAACAGTTTAAGTTAACTTTCCACATGATTATGAGATGTTTAAAACTGGTTTCATGCTTCTGCAGAGCAAGACAAAAAAGTTGTTTTCTGAGGGCATACAACGCTTTGACATTACCAAGAGTATACATTTCAATTTTACACCAAACTACTGGCTGCAAAGCTAATGTTAACAGTTTAAGTTGACTTTCCACATGATTCTGAGTTGTTTAAAACTGGTTTCATGCCTCTGCTGAGCAAGACAAAAAAGTTATTTTCTCAGGGCATACAATGCTATGACATTTCCAATAGTATACATTTAAATTTTACACCAAACTACTGTGTGTTAACCTAATGCAAACACCTTAAATCAACTTCCCAAATGATTCTGAGTTGTGTAAAACCTGTTTCATTCTTCTGTTGAGCAAGACAAAGAAGTTGTTTTCTCAGGGCAAACAATGCTTTGACATTACCAATAGTATACATTTCAATTTTACACCAAACTACTGTGTGGAAACCTAATGCAAACACCTTATATCAACTTTCCACATGATTCTGAGTTGTTTAAAACTGGTTTCATGCCTGTGCTGAGCAAGACAAAAAAGTTATTTTCTCAGGGCATACAATGCTTTGACATTACCAAGAGTATACATTTCAATTTTACACCAAACTACTGTGTGCAAACCTAATGCAAACACCTTAAATCAACTTCCCACATGATTCTGAGTTGTTTAAAACCTGTTTCATGCTTCTGTTGAGCAAGAAAAAAAAGTTGTCTTCTCAGGGCATACAATGTTTTGTCATTACCAATAGAATACATTTCAATTTTACACCAAACTACTGTGTGCAAACCTAATGGAAATACGATAAGTTAACTTTCCACACGATTCTGAGTTCTTAAAAACTGATTTCATGCCTCTGTTGAGCAAGACAAAAAAGTTGTTTTCTCAGGGCATACAACGCTTTGACATTACCAAGAGTATACATTTCAATTTTACACCAAACTACTGTGTGCAAACCTAATGTTAACAGTTTAAGTTAACTTTCCACATGATTCTGAGTTGTTTAAAACTGCTTTCATGCCTGTGCTGAGCAAGACAAAAAAGTTGTTTTCTCAGGGCATACAATGCTTTGTCATTACCAATAGTATACATTCCAATTTTACACCAAACTACTGTGTGGAAACCTAATGGAAACACCTTAAGTTAACTTTCCACATCATTATGAGATGTTTAAAACTGGTTTCATGCTTCTGCAGAGCAAGACAAAAAAGTTGTTTTCTCAGGGCATACAACGCTTTGACATTACCAAGAGTATAGATTTCAATTTTACACCAAACTACTGGGTGCAAACCTAATGTCAACAGTTTAAGTTAACTTTCCACATGATTCTGAGTTGTTTAAAATTTGTTTCATGCCTCTGCTGAGCAAGACAAAAAATTATTTTCTCAGGGCATACAATGCTATTACATTTCCAATAGCATACATTTAAATTTTATACCAAACTACTGTGTGTTAACCTAATGCAAACACTTTAAATCAACTTCCCAAATCATTCTGAGTTGTTTAAAACCAGTTTCATGTTTCTGTTGAGCAAGACAAAAATTTGTTTTCTCAGGGCAAACAATGCTTTGACATTACCAATAGTATACATTTAAATTTTACACCAAACTACTGTGTGCAAACCTAATGCAAACACCTTAAATCAACTTCCCACATGATTCTGAGTTGATTAAAACCTGTTTCATGCTTCTGTTGAGCAAGACAAATAAGTTGTTTTCTCAGGGCATACAATGCTTTGTCATTACCAATAGTATACATTTCAATTTTACAACAAACTACTGTGTAGAAACCTAAAGGAAACACCTTAAGTTAACTTTCCACATGATTCTGAGTTCTTGAAAACTGGTTTCATGCCTCTGTTGAGCAAGACAAAAAAGTTGTTTTCTCAGGACATGCATGCTTTGACATTACCAATAGTATGCACTTCAATTTTACACCAACCTACTGTGTGGAAACCTAATGTTAACAGTTTAAGTTAACTTTCCACATGATTATGAGATGTTTAAAACTGGTTTCATGCTTCTGCAGAGCAAGACAAAAAAGTTGTTTTCTGAGGGCATACAACGCTTTGACATTACCAAGAGTATACATTTCAATTTTACACCAAACTACTGGCTGCAAACCTAATGTTAACAGTTTAAGTTAACTTTCCACATGATTCTGAGTTGTTTAAAACTGGTTTCATGCCTCTGCTGAGCAAGACAAAAAAGTTATTTTCTCAGGGCATACAATGCTATGACATTTCCAATAGTATACATTTAAATTTTAGACCAAACTACTGTGTGTTAAC
Source organism: Mobula birostris (assembly GCF_030028105.1). NCBI lineage: Eukaryota > Metazoa > Chordata > Chondrichthyes > Myliobatiformes > Myliobatidae > Mobula > Mobula birostris. Next base: position 83,211,945 of record NC_092378.1, read on the forward strand.
CTAATGCAAACACCTTAAATCAACTTCCCAAATGATTCTGAGTTGTTTAAAACCTGTTTCATTCTTCTGTTGAGCAAGACAAAGAAGTTGTTTTCTCAGGGCAAACAAAGCTTTGACATTACCAATAGTATACATTTCAATTTTACACCAAACTACTGTGTGGAAACCTAATGCAAACACCTTATATCAACTTTCCACATGATTCTGAGTTGTTTAAAACTGGTTTCATGCCTGTGCTGAGCAAGACAAAAAAGTTATTTTCTCAGGGCATACAATGCTTTGACATTACCAAGAGTATACATTTCAATTTTACACCAAACTACTGTGTGCAAACCTAATGCAAACACCTTAAATCAACTTCCCACATGATTCTGAGTTGTTTAAAACCTGTTTCATGCTTCTGTTGAGCAAGACAAAAAAGTTGTCTTCTCAGGGCATACAATGTTTTGTCATTACCAATAGAATACATTTCAATTTTACACCAAACTACTGTGTGCAAACCTAATGGAAACACGATAAGTTAACTTTCCACATGATTCTGAGTTGTTTAAAACTGCTTTCATGCCTGTGCTGAGCAAGACAAAAAAGTTGTTTTCTCAGGGCATACAATGCTTTGTCATTACCAATAGTATACATTTCAATTTTACAACAAACTACTGTGTAGAAACCTAAAGGAAACACCTTAAGTTAACTTTCCACATGATTCTGAGTTCTTGAAAACTGGTTTCATGCCTCTGTTGAGCAAGACAAAAAAGTTGTTTTCTCAGGACATGCATGCTTTGACATTACCAATAGGATACACTTCAATTTTACACCAACCTACTGTGTGGAAACCTAATGTTAACAGTTTAAGTTAACTTTCCACATGATTATGAGATGTTTAAAACTGGTTTCATGCTTCTGCAGAGCAAGACAAAAAAGTTGCTTTCTGAGGGCATACAACGCTTTGACATTACCAAGAGTATACATTTCAATTTTACACCAAACTACTGGCTGCAAAGCTAATGTTAACAGTTTAAGTTAACTTCCCACATGATTCTGAGTTGTTTAAAACTGGTTTCATGCCTCTGCTGAGCAAGACAAAAAAGTTATTTTCTCAGGGCATACAATGCTATGACATTACCAATAGTATACCTTTCAATTTTACACCAAACTACTGTGTGGAAACCTAATGCAAGCACCTTATATCAACTTTCCACATGATTCTGAGTTGTTTAAAACTGGTTTCATGCCTGTGCTGAGCAAGACAAAAAAGTTATTTTCTCAGGGCATACAATGCTTTGACGTTACCAAGAGTATACATTTCAATTTTACACCAAACTACTGTGTGCAAACCTAATGTTAACAGTTTAAGTTAACTTTCCACATGATTATGAGATGTTTAAAACTGGTTTCATGCTTCTGCAGAGCAAGGCAAAAAAGTTGTTTTCTCAGGGCATACAATGCTATGACATTTCCAATAGTATACATTTAAATTTTACACCAAACTACTGTGTGTTAACCTAATGCAAACACCTTAAATCAACTTCCCAAATGATTCTGAGTTGTGTAAAACCTGTTTCATTCTTCTGTTGAGCAAGACAAAGAAGTTGTTTTCTCAGGGCAAACGATGCTTTGACATTACCAATAGTATACATTTCAATTTTACACCAAACTACTGTGTGGAAACCTAATGCAAACACCTTATATCAACTTTCCACATGATTCTGAGTTGTTTAAAACTGGTTTCATGCCTGTGCTGAGCAAGACAAAAAAGTTATTTTCTCAGGGCATACAATGCTTTGACATTACCAAGAGTATACATTTCAATTTTACACCAAACTACTGTGTGCAAACCTAATGCAAACACCTTAAATCAACTTCCCACATGATTCTGAGTTGTTTAAAACCTGTTTCATGCTTCTGTTGAGCAAGACAAAAAAGTTGTCTTCTGAGGGCATACAATGTTTTGTCATTACCAATAGAATACATTTCAATTTTACACCAAACTACTGTGTGCAAACCTAATGGAAATACGATAAGTTAACTTTCCACACGATTCTGAGTTCTTAAAAACTGATTTCATGCCTCTGTTGAGCAAGACAAAAAAGTTGTTTTCTCAGGGCATACAACGCTTTGACATTACCGAGAGTATACATTTCAATTTTACACCAAACTACTGTGTGCAAACCTAATGTTAACAGTTTAAGTTAACTTTCCACATGATTCCGAGTTGTTTAAAACTGGTTTCATGCCCGTGCTGAGCAAGACAAAAAAGTTGTTTTCTCAGGGCATACAATGCTTTGTCATTACCAATAGTATACATTCCAACTTTACACCAAACTACTGTGTGGAAACCTAATGGAAACACGTTAAGTTAACTTTCCACATGATTCTGAGTTCTTAAAAACTGATTTCATGCCTCTGTTGAGCAAGACAAAAAAGTTGTTTTCTCAGGACATGCATGCTTTGACATTACCAATAGTATACACTTCAATTTTACACCAAACTACTGTGTGCAAACCTAATGTTAACAGTTTAAGTTAACTTTCCACATGATTATGAGATGTTTAAAACTGGTTTCATGCTTCTGCAGAGCAAGGCAAAAAAGTTGTTTTCTCAGGGCATACAACGCTTTGACATTACCAAGAGTATACATTTCAATTTTACACCAAACTACTGTGTGCAAACCTAATGGAAACAACTTAAATCAATTTTCCACATGATTCTGAGTTGTTTAAAACTGGTTTCATGCCTGTGCTGAGCAAGACAAAAAAGTTATTTTCTCAGGGCATGCAATGCTTTGACATTACCAAGAGTATACATTTCAATTTGACACCAAACTACTGTGTGCAAACCTAATGCAAACACCTTAAATCAACTTCCCACATGATTGTGAGTTGTTTAAAACCTGTTTCATGCTTCTGTTGAGCAAGACAAAAAAGTTGTTTTCTCAGGGCATACAACGCTTTGACATTACCAAGAGTATATATTTCAATTTTACACCAAACTACTGTGTGCAAACCTATTGTTAACAGTTTAAGTTAACTTTCCACATGATTCTGAGTTGTTTAAAACTGGTTTCTTGCCTGTGCTGAGCAAGACAAACATTTGTTTTCTCAGGGCATACAATGCTTTGTCATTACCAATAGTATACATTCCAATTTTACACCAAACTACTGTGTGGAAACCTAATGCAAACACCTTAAGTTAACTTTCCACATGATTCTGAGTTCTTAAAAACTGATTTCATGCCTCTGTTGAGCAAGACAAAAAAGTTGTTTTCTCAGGGCATACAATGCTTTGACATTACCAAGAGTATACATTTCAATTTTACACCAAACTACTGTGTGCAAACCTAATGTTAACAGTTTAAGTTAACTTTCCACATGATTCTGAGTTGTTTAAAACTGGTTTCATGCCTGTGCTGAGCAAGACAAAAAAGTTGTTTTCTCAGGGCATACAATGCTTTGTCATTACCAATAGTATACATTTCAATTTTACACCGAACTACTGTGTGGACACCTAATGGAAACACCTTAAGTTAACTTTCCACATGATTCTGAGTTCTGAAAAACTGGTTTCATGCCTCTGCTGAGCAAGACAAAAAAGTTCCTTTCTCAGGCATACAATGCTTTGACATTACCAAGAGTATATATTTCAATTTTACACCAACCTACTGTGTGCAAACCTAATATTAACAGTTTAAGTTAACTTTCCACATGATTCTGAGTTGTTTAAAACTGGTTTCATGCCTCTGCTGAGCAAGACAAAAAAGTTCTTTTCTCAAGCATACAATGCTTTGACATTTCCAATAGTATACATTTAAATTTTACACCAAACTACTGTGTGCAAACCTAATGCAAACACCTTAAATCAACTTTCCACATGATTCTGAGTTGTTTAAAACTGGTTTCATTCCTGTGCTGAGCAAGACAAAAAAGTTATTTTCTCAGGGCATGCAATGCTTTGACATTACCAATACTATAAATTCCAATTTCGCACCAAACTACTGTGTGGAAACCTAATGGAAACACCTTAAATTAACTTTCCACATGATTCTGAGTTCTTAAAAACTGATTTCATGCCTCTGTTGAGCAAGACAAAAAAGTTGTTTTCTCAGGACATGCATGCTTTGACATTACCAATAGTATACACTTCAATTTTACACAAAACTACTGTGTGCAAACCTAATGTTAACAGTTTAAGTTAACTTTCCACATGATTATGAGATGTTTAAAACTGGTTTCTTGCTTCTGCAGAGCAAGACAATAAAGTTGTTTTCTCAGGGCATACAACGCTTTGACATTACCAAGAGTATATATTTCAATTTCACACCAAACTACTGTGTGCAAACCTAATGTTAACAGATTAAGTTAACTTTCCACATGATTCTGAGTTGTTTAAAACCTGTTTCATGCTTCTGTTGAGCAAGACAAAAAAGTTGTCTTCTCAGGGCATACAATGTTTTGTCATTACCAATAGAATACATTTCAATTTTACACCAAACTACTGTGTGCAAACCTAATGGAAACACGATAAGTTAACTTTCCACATGATTCTGAGTTGTTTAAAACTGCTTTCATGCCTGTGCTGAGCAAGACAAAAAAGTTGTTTTCTCAGGGCATACAATGCTTTGTCATTACCAATAGTATACATTTCAATTTTACAACAAACTACTGTGTAGAAACCTAAAGGAAACACCTTAAGTTAACTTTCCACATGATTCTGAGTTCTTGAAAACTGGTTTCATGCCTCTGTTGAGCAAGACAAAAAAGTTGTTTTCTGAGGGCATACAACGCTTTGACATTACCAAGAGTATACATTTCAATTTTACACCAAACTACTGGCTGCAAAGCTAATGTTAACAGTTTAAGTTAACTTCCCACATGATTCTGAGTTGTTTAAAACTGGTTTCATGCCTCTGCTGAGCAAGACAAAAAAGTTATTTTCTCAGGGCATACAATGCTATGACATTTCCAATAGTATACATTTAAATTTTACACCAAACTACTGTGTGTTAACCTAATGCAAACACCTTAAATCAACTGTCCAAATGATTCTGAGTTGTGTAAAACCTGTTTCATTCTTCTGTTGAGCAAGACAAAGAAGTTGTTTTCTCAGGGCAAACAATGCTTTGACATTACCAATAGTATACATTTCAATTTAACACCAAACTACTGTGTGGAAACCTAATGCAAGCACCTTATATCAACTTTCCACATGATTCTGAGTTGTTTAAAACTGGTTTCATGCCTGTGCTGAGCAAGACAAAAAAGTTATTTTCTCAGGGCATACAATGCTTTGACATTACCAAGAGTATACATTTCAATTTTACACCAAACTACTGTGTGCAAACCTAATGCAAACACCTTAAATCAACTTCCCACATGATTCTGAGTTGTTTAAAACCTGTTTCATGCTTCTGTTGAGCAAGACAAAAAAGTTGTCTTCTCAGGGCATGCAATGTTTTGTCATTACCAATAGAATACATTTCAATTTTACACCAAACTACTGTGTGCAAACCTAATGGAAATACGATAAGTTAACTTTCCACACGATTCTGAGTTCTTAAAAACTGATTTCATGCCTCTGTTGAGCAAGACAAAAAAGTTGTTTTCTCAGGGCATACAACGCTTTGACATTACCGAGAGTATACATTTCAATTTTACACCAAACTACTGTGTGCAAACCTAATGTTAACAGTTTAAGTTAACTTTCCAGATGATTCCGAGTTGTTTAAAACTGGTTTCATGCCCGTGCTGAGCAAGACAAAAAAGTTGTTTTCTCAGGGCATACAATGCTTTGTCATTACCAATAGTATACATTCCAATTTTACACCAAACTACTGTGTGGAAACCTAATGGAAACACGTCAAGTTAACTTTCCACATGATTCTGAGTTCTTTAAAACTGATTTCATGCCTCTGTTGAGCAAGACAAAAAAGTTGTTTTCTCAGGACATGCATGCTTTGACATTACCAATAGTATACACTTCAATTTTACACCAAACTACTGTGTGCAAACCTAATGTTAACAGTTTAAGTTAACTTTCCACATGATTATGAGATGTTTAAAACTGGTTTCATGCTTCTGCAGAGCAAGGCAAAAAAGTTGTTTTCTCAGGGCATACAACGCTTTGACATTACCAAGAGTATACATTTCAATTTTACACCAAACTACTGTGTGCAAACCTAATGGAAACAACTTAAATCAATTTTCCACATGATTCTGAGTTGTTTAAAACTGGTTTCATGCCTGTGCTGAGCAAGACAAAAAAGTTATTTTCTCAGGGCATGCAATGCTTTGACATTACCAAGAGTATACATTTCAATTTTACACCAAACTACTGTGTGCAAACCTAATGCAAACACCTTAAATCAACTTCCCACATGATTCTGAGTTGTTTAAAACCTGTTTCATGCTTCTGTTGAGCAAGACAAAAAAGTTGTCTTCTCAGGGCATACAATGTTTTGTCATTACCAATAGAATACATTTCAATTTTACACCAAACTACTGTGTGCAAACCTAATGGAAACACGATAAGTTAACTTTCCACATGATTCTGAGTTGTTTAAAACTGCTTTCATGCCTGTGCTGAGCAAGACAAAAAAGTTGTTTTCTCAGGGCATACAATGCTTTGTCATTACCAATAGTATACATTTCAATTTTACAACAAACTACTGTGTAGAAACCTAAAGGAAACACCTTAAGTTAACTTTCCACATGATTCTGAGTTCTTGAAAACTGGTTTCATGCCTCTGTTGAGCAAGACAAAAAAGTTGTTTTCTCAGGACATGCATGCTTTGACATTACCAATAGTATACACTTCAATTTTACACCAACCTACTGTGTGGAAACCTAATGTTAACAGTTTAAGTTAACTTTCCACATGATTATGAGATGTTTAAAACTGGTTTCATGCTTCTGCAGAGCAAGACAAAAAAGTTGTTTTCTGAGGGCATACAACGCTTTGACATTACCAAGAGTATACATTTCAATTTTACACCAAACTACTGGCTGCAAAGCTAATGTTAACAGTTTAAGTTGACTTTCCACATGATTCTGAGTTGTTTAAAACTGGTTTCATGCCTCTGCTGAGCAAGACAAAAAAGTTATTTTCTCAGGGCATACAATGCTATGACATTTCCAATAGTATACATTTAAATTTTACACCAAACTACTGTGTGTTAACCTAATGCAAACACCTTAAATCAACTTCCCAAATGATTCTGAGTTGTGTAAAACCTGTTTCATTCTTCTGTTGAGCAAGACAAAGAAGTTGTTTTCTCAGGGCAAACAATGCTTTGACATTACCAATAGTATACATTTCAATTTTACACCAAACTACTGTGTGGAAACCTAATGCAAACACCTTATATCAACTTTCCACATGATTCTGAGTTGTTTAAAACTGGTTTCATGCCTGTGCTGAGCAAGACAAAAAAGTTATTTTCTCAGGGCATACAATGCTTTGACATTACCAAGAGTATACATTTCAATTTTACACCAAACTACTGTGTGCAAACCTAATGCAAACACCTTAAATCAACTTCCCACATGATTCTGAGTTGTTTAAAACCTGTTTCATGCTTCTGTTGAGCAAGACAAAAAAGTTGTCTTCTCAGGGCATACAATGTTTTGTCATTACCAATAGAATACATTTCAATTTTACACCAAACTCCTGTGTGCAAACCTAATGGAAATACGATAAGTTAACTTTCCACACGATTCTGAGTTCTTAAAAACTGATTTCATGCCTCTGTTGAGCAAGACAAAAAAGTTGTTTTCTCAGGGCATACAACGCTTTGACATTACCAAGAGTATACATTTCAATTTTACACCAAACTACTGTGTGTTAACCTAATGCAAACACTTTAAATCAACTTCCCAAATCATTCTGAGTTGTTTAAAACCAGTTTCATGTTTCTGTTGAGCAAGACAAAAATTTGTTTTCTCAGGGCAAACAATGCTTTGACATTACCAATAGTATACATTTAAATTTTACACCAAACTACTGTGTGCAAACCTAATGCAAACACCTTAAATCAACTTCCCACATGATTCTGAGTTGATTAAAACCTGTTTCATGCTTCTGTTGAGCAAGACAAATAAGTTGTTTTCTCAGGGCATACAATGCTTTGTCATTACCAATAGTATACATTTCAATTTTACAACAAACTACTGTGTAGAAACCTAAAGGAAACACCTTAAGTTAACTTTCCACATGATTCTGAGTTCTTGAAAACTGGTTTCATGCCTCTGTTGAGCAAGACAAAAAAGTTGTTTTCTCAGGACATGCATGCTTTGACATTACCAATAGTATGCACTTCAATTTTACACCAACCTACTGTGTGGAAACCTAATGTTAACAGTTTAAGTTAACTTTCCACATGATTATGAGATGTTTAAAACTGGTTTCATGCTTCTGCAGAGCAAGACAAAAAAGTTGTTTTCTGAGGGCATACAACGCTTTGACATTACCAAGAGTATACATTTCAATTTTACACCAAACTACTGGCTGCAAACCTAATGTTAACAGTTTAAGTTAACTTTCCACATGATTCTGAGTTGTTTAAAACTGGTTTCATGCCTCTGCTGAGCAAGACAAAAAAGTTATTTTCTCAGGGCATACAATGCTATGACATTTCCAATAGTATACATTTAAATTTTAGACCAAACTACTGTGTGTTAACCTAATGCAAACACCTTAAATCAACTTCCCAAATGATTCTGAGTTGTTTAAAACCTGTTTCATTCTTCTGTTGAGCAAGACAAAGAAGTTGTTTTCTCAGGGCAAACAAAGCTTTGACATTACCAATAGTATACATTTCAATTTTACACCAAACTACTGTGTGGAAACCTAATGCAAACACCTTATATCAACTTTCCACATGATTCTGAGTTGTTTAAAACTGGTTTCATGCCTGTGCTGAGCAAGACAAAAAAGTTATTTTCTCAGGGCATGCAATGCTTTGACATTACCAAGAGTATACATTTCAATTTTACACCAAACTACTGTGTGCAAACCTAATGCAAACACCTTAAATCAACTTCCCACATGATTCTGAGTTGTTTAAAACCTGTTTCATGCTTCTGTTGAGCAAGACAAAAAAGTTGTCTTCTCAGGGCATACAATGTTTTGTCATTACCAATAGAATACATTTCAATTTTACACCAAACTACTGTGTGCAAACCTAATGGAAACACGATAAGTTAACTTTCCACATGATTCTGAGTTGTTTAAAACTGCTTTCATGCCTGTGCTGAGCAAGACAAAAAAGTTGTTTTCTCAGGGCATACAATGCTTTGTCATTACGAATAGTATACATTTCAATTTTACAACAAACTACTGTGTAGAAACCTAAAGGAAACACCTTAAGTTAACTTTCCACATGATTCTGAGTTCTTGAAAACTGGTTTCATGCCTCTGTTGAGCAAGACAAAAAAGTTGTTTTCTCAGGACATGCATGCTTTGACATTACCAATAGGATACACTTCAATTTTACACCAACCTACTGTGTGGAAACCTAATGTTAACAGTTTAAGTTAACTTTCCACATGATTATGAGATGTTTAAAACTGGTTTCATGCTTCTGCAGAGCAAGACAAAAAAGTTGTTTTCTGAGGGCATACAACGCTTTGACATTACCAAGAGTATACATTTCAATTTTACACCAAACTACTGGCTGCAAAGCTAATGTTAACAGTTTAAGTTAACTTCCCACATGATTCTGAGTTGTTTAAAACTGGTTTCATGCCTCTGCTGAGCAAGACAAAAAAGTTATTTTCTCAGGGCATACAATGCTATGACATTTCCAATAGTATACATTTAAATTTTACACCAAACTACTGTGTGTTAACCTAATGCAAACACCTTAAATCAACTTCCCAAATGATTCTGAGTTGTGTAAAACCTGTTTCATTCTTCTGTTGAGCAAGACAAAGAAGTTGTTTTCTCAGGGCAAACAATGCTTTGACATTACCAATAGTATACCTTTCAATTTTACACCAAACTACTGTGTGGAAACCTAATGCAAGCACCTTATATCAACTTTCCACATGATTCTGAGTTGTTTAAAACTGGTTTCATGCCTGTGCTGAGCAAGACAAAAAAGTTATTTTCTCAGGGCATACAATGCTTTGACATTACCAAGAGTATACATTTCAATTTTACACCAAACTACTGTGTGCAAACCTAATGTTAACAGTTTAAGTTAACTTTCCACATGATTATGAGATGTTTAAAACTGGTTTCATGCTTCTGCAGAGCAAGGCAAAAAAGTTGTTTTCTCAGGGCATACAATGCTATGACATTTCCAATAGTATACATTTAAATTTTACACCAAACTACTGTGTGTTAACCTAATGCAAACACCTTAAATCAACTTCCCAAATGATTCTGAGTTGTGTAAAACCTGTTTCATTCTTCTGTTGAGCAAGACAAAGAAGTTGTTTTCTCAGGGCAAACGATGCTTTGACATTACCAATAGTATACATTTCAATTTTACACCAAACTACTGTGTGGAAACCTAATGCAAACACCTTATATCAACTTTCCACATGATTCTGAGTTGTTTAAAACTGGTTTCATGCCTGTGCTGAGCAAGACAAAAAAGTTATTTTCTCAGGGCATACAATGCTTTGACATTACCAAGAGTATACATTTCAATTTTACACCAAACTACTGTGTGCAAACCTAATGCAAACACCTTAAATCAACTTCCCACATGATTCTGAGTTGTTTAAAACCTGTTTCATGCTTCTGTTGAGCAAGACAAAAAAGTTGTCTTCTCAGGGCATACAATGCTTTGTCATTACCAATAGAATACATTTCAATTTTACACCAAACTACTGTGTGCAAACCTAATGGAAATACGATAAGTTAAATTTCCACACGATTCTGAGTTCTTAAAAACTGATTTCATGCCTCTGTTGAGCAAGACAAAAAAGTTGTTTTCTCAGGGCATACAACGCTTTGACATTACCGAGAGTATACATTTCAATTTTACACCAAACTACTGTGTGCAAACCTAATGTTAACAGTTTAAGTTAACTTTCCACATGATTCCGAGTTGTTTAAAACTGGTTTCATGCCCGTGCTGAGCAAGACAAAAAAGTTGTTTTCTCAGGGCATACAATGCTTTGTCATTACCAATAGTATACATTCCAACTTTACACCAAACTACTGTGTGGAAACCTAATGGAAACACGTTAAGTTAACTTTCCACATGATTCTGAGTTCTTAAAAACTGATTTCATGCCTCTGTTGAGCAAGACAAAAAAGTTGTTTTCTCAGGACATGCATGCTTTGACATTACCAATAGTATACACTTCAATTTTACACCAAACTACTGTGTGCAAACCTAATGTTAACAGTTTAAGTTAACTTTCCACATGATTATGAGATGTTTAAAACTGGTTTCATGCTTCTGCAGAGCAAGGCAAAAAAGTTGTTTTCTCAGGGCATACAACGCTTTGACATTACCAAGAGTATACATTTCAATTTTACACCAAACTACTGTGTGCAAACCTAATGGAAACAACTTAAATCAATTTTCCACATGATTCTGAGTTGTTTAAAACTGGTTTCATGCCTGTGCTGAGCAAGACAAAAAAGTTATTTTCTCAGGGCATGCAATGCTTTGACAATACCAAGAGTATACATTTCAATTTGACACCAAACTACTGTGTGCAAACCTAATGCAAACACCTTAAATCAACTTCCCACATGATTCTGAGTTGTTTAAAACCTGTTTCATGCTTCTGTTGAGCAAGACAAAAAAGTTGTTTTCTCAGGGCATACAACGCTTTGACATTACCAAGAGTATATATTTCAATTTTACACCAAACTACTGTGTGCAAACCTAATGTTAACAGTTTAAGTTAACTTTCCACATGATTCTGAGTTGTTTAAAACTGGTTTCTTGCCTGTGCTGAGCAAGACAAACATTTGTTTTCTCAGGGCATACAATGCTTTGTCATTACCAATAGTATACATTCCAATTTTACACCAAACTACTGTGTGGAAACCTAATGCAAACACCTTAAGTTAACTTTCCACATGATTCTGAGTTCTTAAAAACTGATTTCATGCCTCTGTTGAGCAAGACAAAAAAGTTGTTTTCTCAGGGCATACAATGCTTTGACATTACCAAGAGTATACATTTCAATTTTACACCAAACTACTGTGTGCAAACCTAATGTTAACAGTTTAAGTTAACTTTCCACATGATTCTGAGTTGTTTAAAACTGGTTTCATGCCTGTGCTGAGCAAGACAAAAAAGTTGTTTTCTCAGGGCATACAATGCTTTGTCATTACCAATAGTATACATTTCAATTTTAAACCGAACTACTGTGTGGACACCTAATGGAAACACCTTAAGTTAACTTTCCACATGATTCTGAGTTCTGAAAAACTGGTTTCATGCCTCTGCTGAGCAAGACAAAAAAGTTCCTTTCTCAGGCATACAATGCTTTGACATTACCAAGAGTATATATTTCAATTTTACACCAACCTACTGTGTGCAAACCTAATATTAACAGTTTAAGTTAACTTTCCACATGATTCTGAGTTGTTTAAAACTGGTTTCATGCCTCTGCTGAGCAAGACAAAAAAGTTCTTTTCTCAAGCATACAATGCTTTGACATTTCCAATAGTATACATTTAAATTTTACACCAAACTACTGTGTGCAAACCTAATGCAAACACCTTAAATCAACTTTCCACATGATTCTGAGTTGTTTAAAACTGGTTTCATTCCTGTGCTGAGCAAGACAAAAAAGTTATTTTCTCAGGGCATGCAATGCTTTGACATTACCAATACTATAAATTCCAATTTCGCACCAAACTACTGTGTGGAAACCTAATGGAAACACCTTAAATTAACTTTCCACATGATTCTGAGTTCTTAAAAACTGATTTCATGCCTCTGTTGAGCAAGACAACAAAGTTGTTTTCTCAGGACATGCATGCTTTGACATTACCAATAGTATACACTTCAATTTTACACAAAACTACTGTGTGCAAACCTAATGTTAACAGTTTAAGTTAACTTTCCACATGATTATGAGATGTTTAAAACTGGTTTCTTGCTTCTGCAGAGCAAGACAATAAAGTTGTTTTCTCAGGGCATACAACGCTTTGACATTACCAAGAGTATATATTTCAATTTCACACCAAACTACTGTGTGCAAACCTAATGTTAACAGATTAAGTTAACTTTCCACATGATTCTGAGTTGATTAAAACTGGTTTCATGCCTGTGCTGAGCAAGACAGAAAAGTTATTTTCTCAGGGCATACAATGCTTTGACATTACCAAGAGTATACATTTAAATTTTACACCAAACTACTGTGTGCAAACCCAATGCAAACACCTTAAATAAACTTTCCACATGATTCTGAGTTGTTTAAAACTGGTTTCATGCCTGTGCTGAGCAAGACAAAACAGTTATTTTCTCAGGGCATACAATGCTTTGACATTACCAAGAGTATACATTTCAATTTTACACCAAACTACTGTGTGCAAACCTAATGCAAACACCTTAAATCAACTTCCCACATGATTCTGAGTTGTTTAAAACCTGTTTCATGCTTCTGTTGAGCAAGACAAAAAAGTTGTTTTCTCAGGGCATACAATGCTTTGACATTACCAAGAGTATACATTTCAATTTTACACCAAACTACTGTGTGCAAACCTAATGTTAACAGTTTAAGTTAACTTTCCACATGACTCTGAGTTGTTTAAAACTGGTTTCATGCCTCTGCTGAGCAAGACAAAAAAGTTCTTTTCTCAGGCATACAATGCTTTGTCATTTCCAATAGTATACATTTAAATTTTACACCAAACTACTGTGTGCAAACCTAATGCAAACACCTTAAATCAACTTTCCACATGATTCTGAGTTGTTTCAAACTGGTTTCATGCCTGTGCTGAGCAAGACAAAAAAGTTATTTTCTCAGGGCATACAATGCTTTGACATTACCAATACTATAAATTCCAATTTCGCACCAAACTACTGTGTGGAAACCTAATGGAAACACCTTAAATTAATTTTCCACATGATTCTGAGTTCTTAAAAACTGATTTCATGCCTCTGTTGAGCAAGACAAAAAAGTTGTCTTCTCAGGGCATACAATGTTTTGTCATTACCAATAGAATACATTTCAATTTTACACCAAACTACTGTGTGCAAACCTAATGGAAACACGATAAGTTAACTTTCCACACGATTCTGAGTTCTTAAAAACTGATTTCATGCCTCTGTTGAGCAAGACAAAAAAGTTGTTTTCTCAGGGCATACAACGCTTTGACATTACCAAGAGTATACATTTCAATTTTACACCAAACTACTGTGTGTTAACCTAATGCAAACACTTTAAATCAACTTCCCAAATCATTCTGAGTTGTTTAAAACCAGTTTCATGTTTCTGTTGAGCAAGACAAAAATTTGTTTTCTCAGGGCAAACAATGCTTTGACATTACCAATAGTATACATTTAAATTTTACACCAAACTACTGTGTGCAAACCTAATGCAAACACCTTAAATCAACTTCCCACATGATTCTGAGTTGATTAAAACCTGTTTCATGCTTCTGTTGAGCAAGACAAATAAGTTGTTTTCTCAGGGCATACAATGCTTTGTCATTACCAATAGTATACATTTCAATTTTACAACAAACGACTGTGTAGAAACCTAAAGGAAACACCTTAAGTTAACTTTCCACATGATTCTGAGTTCTTGAAAACTGGTTTCATGCCTCTGTTGAGCAAGACAAAAAAGTTGTTTTCTCAGGACATGCATGCTTTGACATTACCAATAGTATGCACTTCAATTTTACACCAACCTACTGTGTGGAAACCTAATGTTAACAGTTTAAGTTAACTTTCCACATGATTATGAGATGTTTAAAACTGGTTTCATGCTTCTGCAGAGCAAGACAAAAAAGTTGTTTTCTGAGGGCATACAACGCTTTGACATTACCAAGAGTATACATTTCAATTTTACACCAAACTACTGGCTGCAAACCTAATGTTAACAGTTTAAGTTAACTTTCCACATGATTCTGAGTTGTTTAAAACTTGTTTCATGCCTCTGCTGAGCAAGACAAAAAAGTTATTTTCTCAGGGCATACAATGCTATGACATTTCCAATAGTATACATTTAAATTTTAGACCAAACTACTGTGTGTTAACCTAATGCAAACACCTTAAATCAACTTCCCAAATGATTCTGAGTTGTTTAAAACCTGTTTCATTCTTCTGTTGAGCAAGACAAAGAAGTTGTTTTCTCAGGGCAAACAAAGCTTTGACATTACCAATAGTATACATTTCAATTTTACACCAAACTACTGTGTGGAAACCTAATGCAAACACCTTATATCAACTTTCCACATGATTCTGAGTTGTTTAAAACTGGTTTCATGCCTGTGCTGAGCAAGACAAAAAAGTTATTTTCTCAGGGCATGCAATGCTTTGACATTACCAAGAGTATACATTTCAATTTTACACCAAACTACTGTGTGCAAACCTAATGCAAACACCTTAAATCAACTTCCCACATGATTCTGAGTTGTTTAAAACCTGTTTCATGCTTCTGTTGAGCAAGACAAAAAAGTTGTCTTCTCAGGGCATACAATGTTTTGTCATTACCAATAGAATACATTTCAATTTTACACCAAACTACTGTGTGCAAACCTAATGGAAACACGATAAGTTAACTTTCCACATGATTCTGAGTTGTTTAAAACTGCTTTCATGCCTGTGCTGAGCAAGACAAAAAAGTTGTTTTCTCAGGGCATACAATGCTTTGTCATTACCAATAGTATACATTTCAATTTTACAACAAACTACTGTGTAGAAACCTAAAGGAAACACCTTAAGTTAACTTTCCACATGATTCTGAGTTCTTGAAAACTGGTTTCATGCCTCTGTTGAGCAAGACAAAAAAGTTGTTTTCTCAGGACATGCATGCTTTGACATTACCAATAGGATACACTTCAATTTTACACCAACCTACTGTGTGGAAACCTAATGTTAACAGTTTAAGTTAACTTTCCACATGATTATGAGATGTTTAAAACTGGTTTCATGCTTCTGCAGAGCAAGACAAAAAAGTTGTTTTCTGAGGGCATACAACGCTTTGACATTACCAAGAGTATACATTTCAATTTTACACCAAACTACTGGCTGCAAAGCTAATGTTAACAGTTTAAGTTAACTTCCCACATGATTCTGAGTTGTTTAAAACTGGTTTCATGCCTCTGCTGAGCAAGACAAAAAAGTTATTTTCTCAGGGCATACAATGCTATGACATTTCCAATAGTATACATTTAAATTTTACACCAAACTACTGTGTGTTAACCTAATGCAAACACCTTAAATCAACTTCCCAAATGATTCTGAGTTGTGTAAAACCTGTTTCATTCTTCTGTTGAGCAAGACAAAGAAGTTGTTTTCTCAGGGCAAACAATGCTTTGACATTACCAAGAGTATACATTTCAATTTTACACCAAACTACTGTGTGCAAACCTAATGGAAACAACTTAAATCAATTTTCCACATGATTCTGAGTTGTTTAAAACTGGTTTCATGCCTGTGCTGAGCAAGACAAAAAAGTTATTTTCTCAGGGCATGCAATGCTTTGACAATACCAAGAGTATACATTTCAATTTGACACCAAACTACTGTGTGCAAACCTAATGCAAACACCTTAAATCAACTTCCCACATGATTCTGAGTTGTTTAAAACCTGTTTCATGCTTCTGTTGAGCAAGACAAAAAAGTTGTTTTCTCAGGGCATACAACGCTTTGACATTACCAAGAGTATATATTTCAATTTTACACCAAACTACTGTGTGCAAACCTAATGTTAACAGTTTAAGTTAACTTTCCACATGATTCTGAGTTGTTTAAAACTGGTTTCTTGCCTGTGCTGAGCAAGACAAACATTTGTTTTCTCAGGGCATACAATGCTTTGTCATTACCAATAGTATACATTCCAATTTTACACCAAACTACTGTGTGGAAACCTAATGCAAACACCTTAAGTTAACTTTCCACATGATTCTGAGTTCTTAAAAACTGATTTCATGCCTCTGTTGAGCAAGACAAAAAAGTTGTTTTCTCAGGGCATACAATGCTTTGACATTACCAAGAGTATACATTTCAATTTTACACCAAACTACTGTGTGCAAACCTAATGTTAACAGTTTAAGTTAACTTTCCACATGATTCTGAGTTGTTTAAAACTGGTTTCATGCCTGTGCTGAGCAAGACAAAAAAGTTGTTTTCTCAGGGCATACAATGCTTTGTCATTACCAATAGTATACATTTCAATTTTAAACCGAACTACTGTGTGGACACCTAATGGAAACACCTTAAGTTAACTTTCCACATGATTCTGAGTTCTGAAAAACTGGTTTCATGCCTCTGCTGAGCAAGACAAAAAAGTTCCTTTCTCAGGCATACAATGCTTTGACATTACCAAGAGTATATATTTCAATTTTACACCAACCTACTGTGTGCAAACCTAATATTAACAGTTTAAGTTAACTTTCCACATGATTCTGAGTTGTTTAAAACTGGTTTCATGCCTCTGCTGAGCAAGACAAAAAAGTTCTTTTCTCAAGCATACAATGCTTTGACATTTCCAATAGTATACATTTAAATTTTACACCAAACTACTGTGTGCAAACCTAATGCAAACACCTTAAATCAACTTTCCACATGATTCTGAGTTGTTTAAAACTGGTTTCATTCCTGTGCTGAGCAAGACAAAAAAGTTATTTTCTCAGGGCATGCAATGCTTTGACATTACCAATACTATAAATTCCAATTTCGCACCAAACTACTGTGTGGAAACCTAATGGAAACACCTTAAATTAACTTTCCACATGATTCTGAGTTCTTAAAAACTGATTTCATGCCTCTGTTGAGCAAGACAACAAAGTTGTTTTCTCAGGACATGCATGCTTTGACATTACCAATAGTATACACTTCAATTTTACACAAAACTACTGTGTGCAAACCTAATGTTAACAGTTTAAGTTAACTTTCCACATGATTATGAGATGTTTAAAACTGGTTTCTTGCTTCTGCAGAGCAAGACAATAAAGTTGTTTTCTCAGGGCATACAACGCTTTGACATTACCAAGAGTATATATTTCAATTTCACACCAAACTACTGTGTGCAAACCTAATGTTAACAGATTAAGTTAACTTTCCACATGATTCTGAGTTGATTAAAACTGGTTTCATGCCTGTGCTGAGCAAGACAGAAAAGTTATTTTCTCAGGGCATACAATGCTTTGACATTACCAAGAGTATACATTTAAATTTTACACCAAACTACTGTGTGCAAACCCAATGCAAACACCTTAAATAAACTTTCCACATGATTCTGAGTTGTTTAAAACTGGTTTCATGCCTGTGCTGAGCAAGACAAAACAGTTATTTTCTCAGGGCATACAATGCTTTGACATTACCAAGAGTATACATTTCAATTTTACACCAAACTACTGTGTGCAAACCTAATGCAAACACCTTAAATCAACTTCCCACATGATTCTGAGTTGTTTAAAACCTGTTTCATGCTTCTGTTGAGCAAGACAAAAAAGTTGTTTTCTCAGGGCATACAATGCTTTGACATTACCAAGAGTATACATTTCAATTTTACACCAAACTACTGTGTGCAAACCTAATGTTAACAGTTTAAGTTAACTTTCCACATGACTCTGAGTTGTTTAAAACTGGTTTCATGCCTCTGCTGAGCAAGACAAAAAAGTTCTTTTCTCAGGCATACAATGCTTTGTCATTTCCAATAGTATACATTTAAATTTTACACCAAACTACTGTGTGCAAACCTAATGCAAACACCTTAAATCAACTTTCCACATGATTCTGAGTTGTTTCAAACTGGTTTCATGCCTGTGCTGAGCAAGACAAAAAAGTTATTTTCTCAGGGCATACAATGCTTTGACATTACCAATACTATAAATTCCAATTTCGCACCAAACTACTGTGTGGAAACCTAATGGAAACACCTTAAATTAATTTTCCACATGATTCTGAGTTCTTAAAAACTGATTTCATGCCTCTGTTGAGCAAGACAAAAAAGTTGTCTTCTCAGGGCATACAATGTTTTGTCATTACCAATAGAATACATTTCAATTTTACACCAAACTACTGTGTGCAAACCTAATGGAAACACGATAAGTTAACTTTCCACACGATTCTGAGTTCTTAAAAACTGATTTCATGCCTCTGTTGAGCAAGACAAAAAAGTTGTTTTCTCAGGGCATACAACGCTTTGACATTACCAAGAGTATACATTTCAATTTTACACCAAACTACTGTGTGTTAACCTAATGCAAACACTTTAAATCAACTTCCCAAATCATTCTGAGTTGTTTAAAACCAGTTTCATGTTTCTGTTGAGCAAGACAAAAATTTGTTTTCTCAGGGCAAACAATGCTTTGACATTACCAATAGTATACATTTAAATTTTACACCAAACTACTGTGTGCAAACCTAATGCAAACACCTTAAATCAACTTCCCACATGATTCTGAGTTGATTAAAACCTGTTTCATGCTTCTGTTGAGCAAGACAAATAAGTTGTTTTCTCAGGGCATACAATGCTTTGTCATTACCAATAGTATACATTTCAATTTTACAACAAACGACTGTGTAGAAACCTAAAGGAAACACCTTAAGTTAACTTTCCACATGATTCTGAGTTCTTGAAAACTGGTTTCATGCCTCTGTTGAGCAAGACAAAAAAGTTGTTTTCTCAGGACATGCATGCTTTGACATTACCAATAGTATGCACTTCAATTTTACACCAACCTACTGTGTGGAAACCTAATGTTAACAGTTTAAGTTAACTTTCCACATGATTATGAGATGTTTAAAACTGGTTTCATGCTTCTGCAGAGCAAGACAAAAAAGTTGTTTTCTGAGGGCATACAACGCTTTGACATTACCAAGAGTATACATTTCAATTTTACACCAAACTACTGGCTGCAAACCTAATGTTAACAGTTTAAGTTAACTTTCCACATGATTCTGAGTTGTTTAAAACTGGTTTCATGCCTCTGCTGAGCAAGACAAAAAAGTTATTTTCTCAGGGCATACAATGCTATGACATTTCCAATAGTATACATTTAAATTTTAGACCAAACTACTGTGTGTTAACCTAATGCAAACACCTTAAATCAACTTCCCAAATGATTCTGAGTTGTTTAAAACCTGTTTCATTCCTCTGTTGAGCAAGACAAAGAAGTTGTTTTCTCAGGGCAAACAAAGCTTTGACATTACCAATAGTATACATTTCAATTTTACACCAAACTACTGTGTGGAAACCTAATGCAAACACCTTATATCAACTTTCCACATGATTCTGAGTTGTTTAAAACTGGTTTCATGCCTGTGCTGAGCAAGACAAAAAAGTTATTTTCTCAGGGCATGCAATGCTTTGACATTACCAAGAGTATACATTTCAATTTTACACCAAACTACTGTGTGCAAACCTAATGCAAACACCTTAAATCAACTTCCCACATGATTCTGAGTTGTTTAAAACCTGTTTCATGCTTCTGTTGAGCAAGACAAAAAAGTTGTCTTCTCAGGGCATACAATGTTTTGTCATTACCAATAGAATACATTTCAATTTTACACCAAACTACTGTGTGCAAACCTAATGGAAACACGATAAGTTAACTTTCCACATGATTCTGAGTTGTTTAAAACTGCTTTCATGCCTGTGCTGAGCAAGACAAAAAAGTTGTTTTCTCAGGGCATACAATGCTTTGTCATTACCAATAGTATACATTTCAATTTTACAACAAACTACTGTGTAGAAACCTAAAGGAAACACCTTAAGTTAACTTTCCACATGATTCTGAGTTCTTGAAAACTGGTTTCATGCCTCTGTTGAGCAAGACAAAAAAGTTGTTTTCTCAGGACATGCATGCTTTGACATTACCAATAGGATACACTTCAATTTTACACCAACCTACTGTGTGGAAACCTAATGTTAACAGTTTAAGTTAACTTTCCACATGATTATGAGATGTTTAAAACTGGTTTCATGCTTCTGCAGAGCAAGACAAAAAAGTTGTTTTCTGAGGGCATACAACGCTTTGACATTACCAAGAGTATACATTTCAATTTTACACCAAACTACTGGCTGCAAAGCTAATGTTAACAGTTTAAGTTAACTTCCCACATGATTCTGAGTTGTTTAAAACTGGTTTCATGCC
Source organism: Mobula birostris (assembly GCF_030028105.1). NCBI lineage: Eukaryota > Metazoa > Chordata > Chondrichthyes > Myliobatiformes > Myliobatidae > Mobula > Mobula birostris. Next base: position 83,233,191 of record NC_092378.1, read on the forward strand.
TCTGCTGAGCAAGACAAAAAAGTTATTTTCTCAGGGCATACAATGCTATGACATTTCCAATAGTATACATTTAAATTTTACACCAAACTACTGTGTGTTAACCTAATGCAAACACCTTAAATCAACTTCCCAAATGATTCTGAGTTGTGTAAAACCTGTTTCATTCTTCTGTTGAGCAAGACAAAGAAGTTGTTTTCTCAGGGCAAACAATGCTTTGACATTACCAATAGTATACCTTTCAATTTTACACCAAACTACTGTGTGGAAACCTAATGCAAGCACCTTATATCAACTTTCCACATGATTCTGAGTTGTTTAAAACTGGTTTCATGCCTGTGCTGAGCAAGACAAAAAAGTTATTTTCTCAGGGCATACAATGCTTTGACATTACCAAGAGTATACATTTCAATTTTACACCAAACTACTGTGTGCAAACCTAATGTTAACAGTTTAAGTTAACTTTCCACATGATTATGAGATGTTTAAAACTGGTTTCATGCTTCTGCAGAGCAAGGCAAAAAAGTTGTTTTCTCAGGGCATACAATGCTATGACATTTCCAATAGTATACATTTAAATTTTACACCAAACTACTGTGTGTTAACCTAATGCAAACACCTTAAATCAACTTCCCAAATGATTCTGAGTTGTGTAAAACCTGTTTCATTCTTCTGTTGAGCAAGACAAAGAAGTTGTTTTCTCAGGGCAAACGATGCTTTGACATTACCAATAGTATACATTTCAATTTTACACCAAACTACTGTGTGGAAACCTAATGCAAACACCTTATATCAACTTTCCACATGATTCTGAGTTGTTTAAAACTGGTTTCATGCCTGTGCTGAGCAAGACAAAAAAGTTATTTTCTCAGGGCATACAATGCTTTGACATTACCAAGAGTATACATTTCAATTTTACACCAAACTACTGTGTGCAAACCTAATGCAAACACCTTAAATCAACTTCCCACATGATTCTGAGTTGTTTAAAACCTGTTTCATGCTTCTGTTGAGCAAGACAAAAAAGTTGTCTTCTCAGGGCATACAATGCTTTGTCATTACCAATAGAATACATTTCAATTTTACACCAAACTACTGTGTGCAAACCTAATGGAAATACGATAAGTTAAATTTCCACACGATTCTGAGTTCTTAAAAACTGATTTCATGCCTCTGTTGAGCAAGACAAAAAAGTTGTTTTCTCAGGGCATACAACGCTTTGACATTACCGAGAGTATACATTTCAATTTTACACCAAACTACTGTGTGCAAACCTAATGTTAACAGTTTAAGTTAACTTTCCACATGATTCCGAGTTGTTTAAAACTGGTTTCATGCCCGTGCTGAGCAAGACAAAAAAGTTGTTTTCTCAGGGCATACAATGCTTTGTCATTACCAATAGTATACATTCCAACTTTACACCAAACTACTGTGTGGAAACCTAATGGAAACACGTTAAGTTAACTTTCCACATGATTCTGAGTTCTTAAAAACTGATTTCATGCCTCTGTTGAGCAAGACAAAAAAGTTGTTTTCTCAGGACATGCATGCTTTGACATTACCAATAGTATACACTTCAATTTTACACCAAACTACTGTGTGCAAACCTAATGTTAACAGTTTAAGTTAACTTTCCACATGATTATGAGATGTTTAAAACTGGTTTCATGCTTCTGCAGAGCAAGGCAAAAAAGTTGTTTTCTCAGGGCATACAACGCTTTGACATTACCAAGAGTATACATTTCAATTTTACACCAAACTACTGTGTGCAAACCTAATGGAAACAACTTAAATCAATTTTCCACATGATTCTGAGTTGTTTAAAACTGGTTTCATGCCTGTGCTGAGCAAGACAAAAAAGTTATTTTCTCAGGGCATGCAATGCTTTGACAATACCAAGAGTATACATTTCAATTTGACACCAAACTACTGTGTGCAAACCTAATGCAAACACCTTAAATCAACTTCCCACATGATTCTGAGTTGTTTAAAACCTGTTTCATGCTTCTGTTGAGCAAGACAAAAAAGTTGTTTTCTCAGGGCATACAACGCTTTGACATTACCAAGAGTATATATTTCAATTTTACACCAAACTACTGTGTGCAAACCTAATGTTAACAGTTTAAGTTAACTTTCCACATGATTCTGAGTTGTTTAAAACTGGTTTCTTGCCTGTGCTGAGCAAGACAAACATTTGTTTTCTCAGGGCATACAATGCTTTGTCATTACCAATAGTATACATTCCAATTTTACACCAAACTACTGTGTGGAAACCTAATGCAAACACCTTAAGTTAACTTTCCACATGATTCTGAGTTCTTAAAAACTGATTTCATGCCTCTGTTGAGCAAGACAAAAAAGTTGTTTTCTCAGGGCATACAATGCTTTGACATTACCAAGAGTATACATTTCAATTTTACACCAAACTACTGTGTGCAAACCTAATGTTAACAGTTTAAGTTAACTTTCCACATGATTCTGAGTTGTTTAAAACTGGTTTCATGCCTGTGCTGAGCAAGACAAAAAAGTTGTTTTCTCAGGGCATACAATGCTTTGTCATTACCAATAGTATACATTTCAATTTTACACCGAACTACTGTGTGGACACCTAATGGAAACACCTTAAGTTAACTTTCCACATGATTCTGAGTTCTGAAAAACTGGTTTCATGCCTCTGCTGAGCAAGACAAAAAAGTTCCTTTCTCAGGCATACAATGCTTTGACATTACCAAGAGTATATATTTCAATTTTACACCAACCTACTGTGTGCAAACCTAATATTAACAGTTTAAGTTAACTTTCCACATGATTCTGAGTTGTTTAAAACTGGTTTCATGCCTCTGCTGAGCAAGACAAAAAAGTTCTTTTCTCAAGCATACAATGCTTTGACATTTCCAATAGTATACATTTAAATTTTACACCAAACTACTGTGTGCAAACCTAATGCAAACACCTTAAATCAACTTTCCACATGATTCTGAGTTGTTTAAAACTGGTTTCATTCCTGTGCTGAGCAAGACAAAAAAGTTATTTTCTCAGGGCATGCAATGCTTTGACATTACCAATACTATAAATTCCAATTTCGCACCAAACTACTGTGTGGAAACCTAATGGAAACACCTTAAATTAACTTTCCACATGATTCTGAGTTCTTAAAAACTGATTTCATGCCTCTGTTGAGCAAGACAACAAAGTTGTTTTCTCAGGACATGCATGCTTTGACATTACCAATAGTATACACTTCAATTTTACACAAAACTACTGTGTGCAAACCTAATGTTAACAGTTTAAGTTAACTTTCCACATGATTATGAGATGTTTAAAACTGGTTTCTTGCTTCTGCAGAGCAAGACAATAAAGTTGTTTTCTCAGGGCATACAACGCTTTGACATTACCAAGAGTATATATTTCAATTTCACACCAAACTACTGTGTGCAAACCTAATGTTAACAGATTAAGTTAACTTTCCACATGATTCTGAGTTGATTAAAACTGGTTTCATGCCTGTGCTGAGCAAGACAGAAAAGTTATTTTCTCAGGGCATACAATGCTTTGACATTACCAAGAGTATACATTTAAATTTTACACCAAACTACTGTGTGCAAACCCAATGCAAACACCTTAAATAAACTTTCCACATGATTCTGAGTTGTTTAAAACTGGTTTCATGCCTGTGCTGAGCAAGACAAAACAGTTATTTTCTCAGGGCATACAATGCTTTGACATTACCAAGAGTATACATTTCAATTTTACACCAAACTACTGTGTGCAAACCTAATGCAAACACCTTAAATCAACTTCCCACATGATTCTGAGTTGTTTAAAACCTGTTTCATGCTTCTGTTGAGCAAGACAAAAAAGTTGTTTTCTCAGGGCATACAATGCTTTGACATTACCAAGAGTATACATTTCAATTTTACACCAAACTACTGTGTGCAAACCTAATGTTAACAGTTTAAGTTAACTTTCCACATGACTCTGAGTTGTTTAAAACTGGTTTCATGCCTCTGCTGAGCAAGACAAAAAAGTTCTTTTCTCAGGCATACAATGCTTTGTCATTTCCAATAGTATACATTTAAATTTTACACCAAACTACTGTGTGCAAACCTAATGCAAACACCTTAAATCAACTTTCCACATGATTCTGAGTTGTTTCAAACTGGTTTCATGCCTGTGCTGAGCAAGACAAAAAAGTTATTTTCTCAGGGCATACAATGCTTTGACATTACCAATACTATAAATTCCAATTTCGCACCAAACTACTGTGTGGAAACCTAATGGAAACACCTTAAATTAATTTTCCACATGATTCTGAGTTCTTAAAAACTGATTTCATGCCTCTGTTGAGCAAGACAAAAAAGTTGTTTTCTCAGGACATGCATGCTTTGACATTACCAATAGTATACACTTCAATTTTACACAAAACTACTGTGTGCAAACCTAATGTTAACAGTTTAAGTTAACTTTCCACATGATTATGAGATGTTTAAAACTGGTTTCATGCTTCTGCAGAGCAAGACAATAAAGTTGTTTTCTGATTGCATTCAACGCTTTGACATTACCAAGAGTATACATTTCAATTTTACACCAAACTACTGGCTGCAAACCTAATGTTAACAGTTTAAGTTGACTTTCCACATGATTCTGAGTTGTTTTAAACTGGTTTCATGCCTCTGCTGAGCAAGACAAAAAAGTTATTTTCTCAGGGCATACAATGCTATGACATTTCCAATAGTATACATTTAAATTTTACACCAAACTACTGTGTGTTAACCTAATGTAAACACCTTAAATCAACTTCCCAAATGATTCTGAGTTGTTTAAAACCTGTTTCATGCTTCTGTTGAGCAAGACAACAAAGTTGTTTTCTCAGGGCAAACAATGCTTTGACATTACCAATAGTATACATTCCAATTTTACACCAAACTACTGAGTGGAAACCTAATGCAAACACCTTAAATCAACTTTCCACATGATTCTGAGTTGTTTAAAACTGGTTTCATGCCTGTGCTGAGCAAGACAAAAAAGTTATTTTCTCAGGGCATACAATGCTTTGACATTACCAAGAGCATACATTTCAATTTTACACCAAACTACTGTGTGCAAACCTAATGCAAACACCTTAAATCAACTTCCCACATGATTCTGAGTTGTTTAAAACCTGTTTCATGCTTCTGTTCAGCAAGACAAAAAAGTTGTTTTCTCAGGGCATACAATGCTTTGTCATTACCAATAGTATACATTTCAATTTTACACCGAACTACTGTGTGGACACCTAATGGAAACACCTTAAGTTAACTTTCCACATGATTCTGAGTTCTGAAAAACTGGTTTCATGCCTCTGCTGAGCAAGACAAAAAAGTTCCTTTCTCAGGCATACAATGCTTTGACATTACCAAGAGTATATATTTCAATTTTACACCAACCTACTGTGTGCAAACCTAATATTAACAGTTTAAGTTAACTTTCCACATGATTCTGAGTTGTTTAAAACTGGTTTCATGCCTCTGCTGAGCAAGACAAAAAAGTTCTTTTCTCAAGCATACAATGCTTTGACATTTCCAATAGTATACATTTAAATTTTACACCAAACTACTGTGTGCAAACCTAATGCAAACACCTTAAATCAACTTTCCACATGATTCTGAGTTGTTTAAAACTGGTTTCATGCCTCTGCTGAGCAAGACAAAAAAGTTATTTTCTCAGGGCATGCAATGCTTTGACATTACCAATACTATAAATTCCAATTTCGCACCAAACTACTGTGTGGAAACCTAATGGAAACACCTTAAATTAACTTTCCACATGATTCTGAGTTCTTAAAAACTGATTTCATGCCTCTGTTGAGCAAGACAACAAAGTTGTTTTCTCAGGACATGCATGCTTTGACATTACCAATAGTATACACTTCAATTTTACACAAAACTACCGTGTGCAAACCTAATGTTAACAGTTTAAGTTAACTTTCCACATGATTATGAGATGTTTAAAACTGGTTTCTTGCTTCTGCAGAGCAAGACAATAAAATTGTTTTCTCAGGGCATACAACGGTTTGACATTACCAAGAGTATATATTTCAATTTCACACCAAACTACTGTGTGCAAACCTAATGTTAACAGATTAAGTTAACTTTCCACATGATTCTGAGTTGATTAAAACTGGTTTCATGCCTGTGCTGAGCAAGACAGAAAAGTTATTTTCTCAGGGCATACAATGCTTTGACATTACCAAGAGTATACATTTAAATTTTACACCATACTACTGTGTGCAAACCCAATGCAAACACCTTAAATAAACTTTCCACATGATTCTGAGTTGTTTAAAACTGGTTTCATGCCTGTGCTGAGCAAGACAAAACAGTTATTTTCTCAGGGCATACAATGCTTTGACATTACCAAGAGTATACATTTCAATTTTACACCAAACTACTGTGTGCAAACCTAATGCAAACACCTTAAATCAACTTCCCACATGATTCTGAGTTGTTTAAAACCTGTTTCATGCTTCTGTTGAGCAAGACAAAAAAGTTGTTTTCTCAGGGCATACAATGCTTTGACATTACCAAGAGTATACATTTCAATTTTACACCAAACTACTGTGTGCAAACCTAATGTTAACAGTTTAAGTTAACTTTCCACATGACTCTGAGTTGTTTAAAACTGGTTTCATGCCTCTGCTGAGCAAGACAAAAAAGTTCTTTTCTCAGGCATACAATGCTTTGTCATTTCCAATAGTATACATTTAAATTTTACACCAAACTACTGTGTGCAAACCTAATGCAAACACCTTAAATCAACTTTCCACATGATTCTGAGTTGTTTCAAACTGGTTTCATGCCTGTGCTGAGCAAGACAAAAAAGTTATTTTCTCAGGGCATACAATGCTTTGACATTACCAATACTATAAATTCCAATTTCGCACCAAACTACTGTGTGGAAACCTAATGTTAACAGTTTAAGTTAACTTTCCACATGATTATGAGATGTTTAAAACTGGTTTCATGCTTCTGCAGAGCAAGACAAAAAAGTTGTTTTCTCAGGGCATACAACGCTTTGACATTACCAAGAGTATACATTTCAATTTTACACCAAACTACTGGGTGCAAGCCTAATGTTAGCAGTTTAAGTTAACTTTCCACATGATTCTGAGTTGTTTAAAACTGGTTTCATGCCTCTGCTGAGCAAGACAAAAAAGTTATTTTCTCAGGGCATATAATGCTATGACATTTCCAATAGTATACATTTAAATTTTACACCAAACTACTGTGTGTTAACCTAATGCAAACACCTTAAATCAACTTCTCAAATGTTTCTGAGTTGTTAAAAACCTGTTTCATGCTTCTGTTGAGCAAGACAAAAAAGTTGTTTTCTCAGGGCATACAATGCTTTGACATTACCAATAGTATACATTTCAATTTTACACCAAACTACTGTGTGGAAACCTAATGGAAACACCTTAAGTTAACTTTCCACATGATTCTGAGTTCTTAAAAACTGATTTCATGCCTCTGTTGAGCAAGACAAAAAAGTTGTTTTCTCAGGACATGCATGCTTTGACATTACCAATAGTATACACTTCAATTTTACATCAAACTACTGTGTGCAAACCTAATGTTAACAGTTTAAGTTAACTTTCCACATGATTATGAAATGTTTAAAACTGGTTTCATCCTTCTGCAGAGCAAGACAAAAAAGTTGTTTTCTCAGGGCATACAACGCTTTGACATTACTAAGATTATACATTTCAATCTTACACCAAACTACTGTGTGGAAACCTAATGGAAACACCTTAAATCAGCTTTCCACATGATTCTGAGTTGTTTAAAACTGGTTTCATGCCTGTGCTGAGCTAGACAAAAAAGTTATTTTCCCAGGGCACGCAATGCTTTGACAATACCAACAGTATACATCTCAATTTTACACCAAACTACTGTGTGCAAACCTGATGCAAACACCTTAAATCAACTTCTCACATGATTCTGAGTTGTTTAAAACCTGTTCCATGCTTCTGTTGAGCAAGACAAAAAAGTTGTTTTCTCAGGGCATACAATGCTTTGACATTACCAATAGTATACATTTCAATTTTACACCAAACTACTGTGTGGAAACCTAATGGAAACACCTTAAGTTAACTTTCCACATGATTCTGAGTTCTGAAAAACTGGTTTCATGCCTCTGCTGAGCAAGACAAAAAAGTTTTTTTCTCAACCATACAATGCTTTGACATTACAAAGAGTATACATTTCAATTTTACTCCAAACTACTGTGTGCAAACCTTATGTTAACAGTTTAAGTTAACTTTCCACATGATTCTGAGTTGTTTAAAACTGGTTTCATGCCTGTGCTCAGCAAGACAAAAAAGTTATTTTCTCAGGGCATGCAATGCTTTGACGTTACCAAGAGTATACATTTCAATTTTACACCAAACTACTGTGTGCAAACCTAATGCAAACACCTTAAATCAACTTCCCACATGATTCTGAGTTGTTTAAAACCTGTTTCATGCTTCTGTTGAGCAAGACAAAAAGTTGTTTTCTCACGGCATACAATGCTTCATTATTACCAATAGTATACATTTCAATTTTACACCAAACTACTGTGTGCAAACCTAATATTAACAGTTTATGTTAACTTTCCACATGATTATGAGATGTTTAAAACTGGTTTCATGCTTCTGCAGAGCAAGACAAAAAAGTTGTTTTCTCAGGGCATACAACGCTTTGACATTACCAAGAGTATACATTTCAATTTTACACCAAACTACTGTGTGCAAACCTAATGTTAACAGTTTAAGTTAACTTTCCACATGATTCTGAGTTGTTTAAAACAGGTTTCATGCCTCTGCTGAGCAAGACAAAATAGTTATTTTCTCAGGGCATTCAATGATATGACATTTCCAATAGTATACATTTAAATTTTACATCAAACTACTGTGTGTTAACCTAATGCAAACACCTTAAATCAACTTCCCACATGATTCTGAGTTGTTTAAAACCTGTTTCATGCTTCTGTTGAGCAAGACAAAAAAGTTGTTTTCTCAGGGCATACAATGCTTTGACATTACCAATAGTATACATTTCAATTTTACACCAAACTACTGTGTGGAAACCTAATGGAAACACCTTAAGTTAACTTTCCACATGATTCTGAGTTCTTAAAAACTGATTTCATGCCTCTGTTGAGCAAGACAAAAAAGTTGTTTTCTCAGGACATGCATGCTTTGACATTACCAATACTTTACACTTCAATTTTACACCAAACTACTGTGTGCAAACCTAATGGAAACAGCATAAGTTAACTTTCCACATGATTCTGAGTTGTTTAAAACTGGTTTCATGCCTGTGCTGAGCTAGACAAAAAAGTTATTTTCCCAGGGCACGCAATGCTTTGACAATACCAACAGTATACATCTCAATTTTACACCAAACTACTGTGTGCAAACCTGATGCAAACACCTTAAATCAACTTCTCACATGATTCTGAGTTGTTTAAAACCTGTTTCATGCTTCTGTTGAGCAAGACAAAAAAGTTGTTTTCTCAGGGCATACAATGCTTTGACATTACCAATAGTATACATTTCAATTTTACACCAAACTACTGTCTGGAAACCTAATGGAAACACCTTAAGTTAACTTTCCACATGATTCTGAGTCCTGAAAAACTGGTTTCATGCCTCTGCTGAGCAAGACAAAAAAGTTTTTTTCTCAAGCATACAATGCTTTGACATTACAAAGAGTATACATTTCAATTTTACTCCAAACTACTGTATGCAAACCTAATGTTAACAGTTTAAGTTAACTTTCCACATGATTCTGAGTTGTTTAAAACTGGTTTCATGCCTGTGCTGAGCAAGACAAAAAAGTTATTTTCTCAGGGCATGCAATGCTTTGACGTTACCAAGAGTATACATTTCAATTTTACACCAGACTACTGTGTGCAAACCTAATGCAAACACCTTAAATCAACTTCCCACATGATTCTGAGTTGTTTAAAACCTGTTTCATGCTTCTGTTGAGCAAGACAAAAAGTTGTTTTCGCACGGCATACAATGCTTCGTTATTACCAATAGTATACATTTCAATTTTACACCAAACTACTGTGTGCAAACCTCATATTAACAGTTTATGTTAACTTTCCACATGATTATGAGATGTTTAAAACTGGTTTCATGCTTCTGCAGAGCAAGACAAAAAAGTTATTTTCTCAGGGCATACAACGCTTTGATATTACCAAGTGTATACATTTCAATTTTACACCAAACTACTGTGTGCAAACCTAATGTTAACAGTTTAAGTTAACTTTCCACATGATTCTGAGTTGTTTAAAACTGGTTTCATGCCTCTGCTGAGCAAGACAAAAAAGTTATTTTCTCAGGGCATACAATGCTATGACATTTCCAATAGTATACATTTAAATTTTACATCAAACTACTGTGTGTTAACCTAATGCAAACACCTTAAATCAACTTCCCAAATGATTCGGAGTTGTTTAAAACCTGTTTCATGCTTCTGTTGAGCAAGATAAAAAAGTTGTTTTCTCAGGGCAAACAATGCTTTGACATTACCAATAGTATACATTTCAATTTTACACCAAACTACTGTGTGCAAACCTAATGCAAACACATTAAATCAACTTCCCACATGATTCTGAGTTGTTTAAAACCTGTTTCATGCTTCTGTTGAGCAAGACAAAAAAGTTGTTTTCTCAGGGCATACAATGCTTTGACATTACCAATAGTATACATTTCAATTTTACACCAAACTACTGTGTGGAAACCTAATGGAAACACCTTAAGTTAACTTTTCACATGATTCTGAGTTCTTAAAAACTGAATTCATGCCTCTGTTGAGCAAGACAAAAAAGTTGTTTTCTCAGGACATGCATGCTTTGACATTACCAATACTATACACTTCAATTTTACACCAAACTACTGTGTGCAAACCTAATGTTAACAGTTTAAGTTAACTTTCCACATGATTCTGAGTTGTTTAAAACTGGTTTCATGCCTGTGCTGAGCAAGACAAAAAAGTTATTTTCTCAGGGCATGCAATGCTTTGACATTACCAAGAGTATACATTTCAATTTTACACCAAACTACTGTGTGCAAACCTAATGCAAACACCTTAAATCAACTTCCCACATTATTCTGAGTTGTTTAAAACCTGTTTCATGCTTCTGTTGAGCAAGACAAAAAGTTGTTTTCTCACGGCATACAATGCTTCGTTATTACCAATAGTATACATTTCAATTTTACACCAAACTACTGTGTGCAAACCTAATATTAACAGTTTAAGTTAACTTTCCACATGATTATGAGATGTTTAAAACTGATTTCATGCTTCTGCAGAGCAAGACAAAAAAGTTGTTTTCTCAGGGCATACAACGCTTTGACATTACCAAGAGTATACATTTCAATTTTACACCAAACTACAGGGTGCAAACCTAATGTTAACAGTTTAAGTTATGATTCTGAGTTGTTTAAAACTGGTTTCATGCCTCTGCTGAGCAAGACAAAAAAGTTATTTTCTCAGGGCATACAATGCTATGACATTACCAATAGTATACACTTCAATTTTACACCAAACTACTGTGTGCAAACCTAATGTTAACAGTTTAAGTTAACTTTCCACATGATTATGAAATGTTTAAAACTGGTTTCATGCTTCTGCAGAGCAAGACAAAAAAGTTGTTTTCTCAGGACATACAACGCTTTGACATTACCAAGCGTATACATTTCAATCTTACACCAAACTACTGTGTGGAAACCTAATGGAAACACCTTAAATCAACTTTCCACATGATTCTGAGTTGTTTAAAACTGGTTTCATGCCTCTGCTGAGCAAGACAAAAAAGTTATTTTCTCAGGGCATACAATGCTATGACATTACCAATAGTATACACTTCAAATTTACACCAAACTACTGTGTGCAAACCTAATGTTAACAGTTTAAGTTAACTTTCCACATGATTCTGACTTCTTAAAAACTGATTTCATGCCTCTGTTGAGCAAGACAAAAAAGTTATTTTCTCAGGGCATGCAATGCTTTGACATTACCAAGAGTATACATTTCAATTTTACGCCAAACTACTGTGTGCAAACCTAATGCAAACAGCTTAAATCAACTTCCCACATGATTCTGAGTTGTTTAAAACCTGTTTCATGCTTCTGTTGAGCAAGACAAAAAAGTTGTTTTCTCAGGGCATACAACGCTTTGACATTACCAAGAGTATACACTTCAATTTTACACCAAACTACTGTGTGCAAACCTAATGGAAACCACATAAGTTAACTTTCCACATGATTCTGAGTTCTTAAAAACTGATTTCATGCCTCTGTTGAGCAAGACAAAAAAGTTGTTTTCTCAGGACATGCATGCTTTGACATTACCAATAGTATACACTTCAATTTTACACCAAACTACGTTGTGCAAACCTAATGTTAACAGTTTAAGTTAACTTTCCACATGATTCTGAGTTGTTTAAAACTGGTTTCATGCCTGTGCTGAGCAAGACAAAAAAGTTATTTTCTCAGGGCATACAATGCTTTGACATTACCAATAGTATACATTTCAATTTTACACCAAACTGCTATGTGGAAACCTAATGGAAACACCTTAAGCTAACTTTCTACATGATTCTGAGTTCTGAAAAACTGGTTTCATGCCTCTGCTGAGCAAGACAAAAAAGTTTTTTTCTCAAGCATACAATGCTTTGACATTTCAAAGAGTATACATTTCAATTTTACTCCAAACTACTGTGTGCAATCCTAATGCAAACACCTTAAATCAACTTCCCACATGATTCTGAGTTGTTTAAAACCTGTTTCATGCTTCTGTTGAGCAAGACAAAAAAGTTGTTTTCTCAGGGCATGCAATGCTTTGTCATTACCAATAGTATACATTTCAGTTTTACACCAAACTACTCTGTGCAAACCTAATGTTAACAGTTTAAGTTAACTTTCCACATGATTATGAGATGTTTAAAACTGGTTTCATGCTTCTGCAGAGCAAGACAAAAAAGTTGTTTTCTCAGGGCATACAACGCTTTGACATTACCAAGAGTATACATTTCAATTTTACACCAAACTACTGGGTGCAAACCTAATGTTAACAGTTTAAGTTAACTTTCCACATGATTCTGAGTTGTTTAAAACTGGTTTCATGCCTCTGCTGAGCAAGACAAAAAAGTTATTTTCTCAGGGCATATAATGCTATAACATTTCCAATAGTATACATTTAAATTTTACACCAAACTACTGTGTGTTAACCTAATGCAAACACCTTAAATCAACTTCTCAAATGTTTCTGAGTTGTTTAAAACCTGTTTCATGCTTCTGTTGAGCAAGACAAAAAAGTTGTTTTCTCAGGGCATACAATGCTTTGACATTACCAATAGTATACATTTCAATTTTACACCAAACTACTGTGTGGAAACCTAATGGAAACACCTTAAGTAAACTTTCCACATGATTCTGAGTTCTTAAAAACTGATTTCATGCCTCTGTTGAGCAAGACAAAAAAGTTGCTTTCTCAGGACATGCATGCTTTGACATTACCAATAGTATACACTTCAATTTTACACCAAACTACTGTGTGCAAACCTAATGTTAACAGTTTAAGTTAACTTTCCACATGATTATGAGATGCTTAAAACTGGTTTCATGCTTCTGCAGAGCAAGACAAAAAAGTTGTTTTCTCAGGGCATACAACGCTTTGACATTACCAAGAGTATACATTTCAATCTTACACCAAACTACTGTGTGGAAACCTAATGGAAACACCTTAAATCAGCTTTCCACATGACTCTGAGTTGTTTAAAACTGGTTTCATGCCTGTGCTGAGCTAGACAAAAAAGTTATTTTCCCAGGGCACGCAATGCTTTGACAATACCAATAGTCTACACTTCAATTTTACACCAAACTACTGTGTGCAAACCTAATGTTAACAGTTTAAGTTAACTTTCCACATGATTCTTAGTTGTTTAAAACTGGTTTCATGCCTGTGCTGAGCAAGACAAAAAAGTTATTTTCTCAGGGCATGCAATGCTTTGACGTTACCAAGAGTATACATTTCAATTTTACACCAAACTACTGTGTGCAAACCTAATGCAAACACCTTAAATCAACTTCCCACATGATTCTGAGTTGTTTAAAACCTGTTTCATGCTTCTGTTGAGCAAGACAAAAAGTTGTTTTCTCACGGCATACAATTCTTCGTCATTACCAATAGTATACATTTCAATTTTACACCAAACTACTGTGTGCAAACCTAATATTAACAGTTTATGTTAACTTTCCACATGATTATGAGATGTTTAAAACTGGTTTCATGCTTCTGCAGAGCAAGACAAAAAAGTTATTTTCTCAGGACATGCATGCCTTGACATTACCAAGAGTATACATTTCAATTTTACACCAAACTACTGGGTGCAAACCTAATGTTAACAGTTTAAGTTAACTTTCCACATGATTCTGAGTTGATTAAAACTGGTTTCATGCCTCTGCTGAGCAAGACAAAAAATTTATTTTCTCAGGGCATACAATGCTATGACATTTCCAATAGTATACATTTAAATTTTACACCAAACTAATGTGTGTTAACCGAAAGCAAACACCTTAAATCAACTTCCCAAATGATTCTGAGTTGTTTAAAACCTGTTTCATGCTTCTGTTGAGCAAGACAAAAAAGCTGTTTTCTCAGGGCAAACAATGCTTTGACATTACCAATAGTATACATTTCAATTTTACACCAAACTACTGTGTGGAAACCCAATGGAAACACCTTAAGTTAACTTTCCACATGATTCTGAGTTCTTAAAAACTGATTTCATGCCTCTGTTGAGCAAGACAAAAAAGTTGTTTTCTCAGGACATGCATGCTTTGACATTACCAATAGTATGCACTTCAATTTTACACCAAACTACTGTGTGCAAACCTAATGTTAACAGTTTAAGTTAACTTTCCACATGATTATGAGATGTTTAAAACTGGTTTCATGCTTCTGCAGAGCAAGACAAAAAAGTTGTTTTCTCAGGGCATACAACGCTTTGACATTACCAAGAGCATACATTTCAATTTTAGACCAAACTACTGTGTGCAAACCTAATGTTAACAGTTTAAGTTAACTTCCCACATGATTCTGAGTTGTTTAAAACTGGTTTCATGCCTCTGCTGAGCAAGACAAAAAAGTTATTTTCTCAGGGCGTACAATGTTATGACATTTCCAATAGTATACATTTAAATTTTACATCAAACTACTGTGTGTTAACCTAATGCAAACACCTTAAATCAACTTCCCAAATGATTCTGAGTTGTTTAAAACCTGTTTCATGCTTCTGTTGAGCAAGACAAAAAAGTTGTCTTCTCAGGGCAAACAATGCTTTGACATTACAAATAGTATACATTTCAATTTTACACCAAACTACTGTGTGCAAACCTAATGCAAACACCTTAAATCAACTTCCCACATGATTCTGAGTTGTTTAAAACCTGTTTCATGCTTCTGTTGAGCAAGACAAAAAAGTTGTTTTCTCAGGGCATGCAATGCTTTGTCATTACCAATAGTATACATTTCAATTTTACACCAAACTACTGGGTGCAAACCTAATGTTAACAGTTTAAGTTAACTTTCCACATGATTCTGAGTTGTTTAAAACTGGTTTCATGCCTCTGCTGAGCAAGACAAAAAACTTATTTTCTCAGGGCGTATAATGCTATGACATTTCCAATAGTATACATTTAAATTTTACACCAAACTACTGTGTGCTAACCTAATGCAAACACCTTAAATCAACTTCCCACATGATTCTGAGTTGTTTAACACCTGTTTCATGCTTCTGTTGAGCAAGACAAAAAAGTTGTTTTCTCAGGGCATGCAATGCTTTGTCATTACCAATAGTATACATTTCAATTTTACACCAGACTACTCTGTGCAAACCTAATGTTAACAGTTTAAGTTAACTTTCCACATGATTTATGAGACGTTTAAAACTGGTTTCATGCTTCTGCAGAGCAAGACAAAAAAGTTGTTTTATCAGGGCATACAACGCTTTGACATTACCAAAAGTATACATTTCAATTTTACACCAAACTACTGGGTGCAAACCTAATGTTAACAGTTTAAGTTAACTTTCCACATGATTCTGAGTTGTTTAAAACTGGTTTCATGCCTCTGCTGAGCAAGACAAAAAAGTTATTTTCTCAGGGCATATAATGCTATGACATTTCCAATAGTATACATTTAAATTTTACACCAAACTACTGTGTGTTAACCTAATGCAAACACCTTAAATCAACTTCTCAAATGATTCGGAGTTGTTTAAAACCTGTTTCATACTTCTGTTGAGCAAGACAAAAAAGTTGTTTTCTCTGGGCAAACAATGCTTTGACATTACCAATAGTATACATTTCACTGTTACACCAAACTACTGTGTGGAAACCCAATGGAAACACCTTAAGTTAACTTTCCACATGATTCTGAGTTCTTAAAAACTGATTTCATGCCTCTGTTGAGCAAGACAAAAAAGTTGTTTTCTCAGGACATGCATGCTTTGACATTACCAATAGTATGCACTTCAATTTTACACCAAACTACTGTGTGCAAACCTAATGTTAACAGTTTAAGTTAACTTTCCACATGATTATGAGATGTTTAAAACTGGTTTCATGCTTCTGCAGAGCAAGACAAAAAAGTTGTTTTCTCAGGGCATACAACGCTTTGACATTACCAAGAGTATACATTTCAATTTTAGACCAAACTACTGTGTGCAAACCTAATGTTAACAGTTTAAGTTAACTTCCCACATGATTCTGAGTTGTTTAAAACTGGTTTCATGCCTCTGCTGAGCAAGACAAAAAAGTTATTTTCTCAGGGCGTACAATGCTATGACATTTCCAATAGTATACATTTAAATTTTACATCAAACTACTGTGTGTTAACCTAATGCAAACACCTTAAATCAACTTCCCAAATGATTCTGAGTTGTTTAAAACCTGTTTCATGCTTCTGTTGAGCAAGACAAAAAAGTTGTTTTCTCAGGGCAAACAATGCTTTGACATTACCAATAGTATACATTTCAATTTTACACCAAACTACTGTCTGGAAACCTAATGGAAACACCTTAAGTTAACTTTCCACATGATTCTGAGTCCTGAAAAACTGGTTTCATGCCTCTGCTGAGCAAGACAAAAAAGTTTTTTTCTCAAGCATACAATGCTTTGACATTACAAAGAGTATACATTTCAATTTTACTCCAAACTACTGTATGCAAACCTAATGTTAACAGTTTAAGTTAACTTTCCACATGATTCTGAGTTGTTTAAAACTGGTTTCATGCCTGTGCTGAGCAAGACAAAAAAGTTATTTTCTCAGGGCATGCAATGCTTTGACGTTACCAAGAGTATACATTTCAATTTTACACCAGACTACTGTGTGCAAACCTAATGCAAACACCTTAAATCAACTTCCCACATGATTCTGAGTTGTTTAAAACCTGTTTCATGCTTCTGTTGAGCAAGACAAAAAGTTGTTTTCGCACGGCATACAATGCTTCGTTATTACCAATAGTATACGTTTCAATTTTACACCAAACTACTGTGTGCAAACCTAATATTAACAGTTTATGTTAACTTTCCACATGATTATGAGATGTTTAAAACTGGTTTCATGCTTCTGCAGAGCAAGACAAAAAAGTTATTTTCTCAGGGCATACAACGCTTTGATATTACCAAGTGTATACATTTCAATTTTACACCAAACTACTGGGTGCAAACCTAATGTTAACAGTTTAAGTTAACTTTCCACATGATTCTGAGTTGTTTAAAACTGGTTTCATGCCTCTGCTGAGCAAGACAAAAAAGTTATTTTCTCAGGGCATACAATGCTATGACATTTCCAATAGTATACATTTAAATTTTACATCAAACTACTGTGTGTTAACCTAATGCAAACACCTTAAATCAACTTCCCAAATGATTCGGAGTTGTTTAAAACCTGTTTCATGCTTCTGTTGAGCAAGATAAAAAAGTTGTTTTCTCAGGGCAAACAATGCTTTGACATTACCAATAGTATACATTTCAATTTTACACCAAACTACTGTGTGCAAACCTAATGCAAACACATTAAATCAACTTCCCACATGATTCTGAGTTGTTTAAAACCTGTTTCATGCTTCTGTTGAGCAAGACAAAAAAGTTGTTTTCTCAGGGCATACAATGCTTTGACATTACCAATAGTATACATTTCAATTTTACACCAAACTACTGTGTGGAAACCTAATGGAAACACCTTAAGTTAACTTTTCACATGATTCTGAGTTCTTAAAAACTGATTTCATGCCTCTGTTGAGCAAGACAAAAAAGTTGTTTTCTCAGGACATGCATGCTTTGACATTACCAATACTATACACTTCAATTTTACACCAAACTACTGTGTGCAAACCTAATGTTAACAGTTTAAGTTAACTTTCCACATGATTCTGAGTTGTTTAAAACTGGTTTCATGCCTGTGCTGAGCAAGACAAAAAAGTTATTTTCTCAGGGCATGCAATGCTTTGACATTACCAAGAGTATACATTTCAATTTTACACCAAACTACTGTGTGCAAACCTAATGCAAACACCTTAAATCAACTTCCCACATTATTCTGAGTTGTTTAAAACCTGTTTCATGCTTCTGTTGAGCAAGACAAAAAGTTGTTTTCTCACGGCATACAATGCTTCGTTATTACCAATAGTATACATTTCAATTTTACACCAAACTACTGTGTGCAAACCTAATATTAACAGTTTAAGTTAACTTTCCACATGATTATGAGATGTTTAAAACTGATTTCATGCTTCTGCAGAGCAAGACAAAAAAGTTGTTTTCTCAGGGCATACAACGCTTTGACATTACCAAGAGTATACATTTCAATTTTACACCAAACTACAGGGTGCAAACCTAATGTTAACAGTTTAAGTTATGATTCTGAGTTGTTTAAAACTGGTTTCATGCCTCTGCTGAGCAAGACAAAAAAGTTATTTTCTCAGGGCATACAATGCTATGACATTACCAATAGTATACACTTCAATTTTACACCAAACTACTGTGTGCAAACCTAATGTTAACAGTTTAAGTTAACTTTCCACATGATTATGAAATGTTTAAAACTGGTTTCATGCTTCTGCAGAGCAAGACAAAAAAGTTGTTTTCTCAGGACATACAACGCTTTGACATTACCAAGCGTATACATTTCAATCTTACACCAAACTACTGTGTGGAAACCTAATGGAAACACCTTAAATCAACTTTCCACATGATTCTGAGTTGTTTAAAACTGGTTTCATGCCTCTGCTGAGCAAGACAAAAAAGTTATTTTCTCAGGGCATACAATGCTATGACATTACCAATAGTATACACTTCAAATTTACACCAAACTACTGTGTGCAAACCTAATGTTAACAGTTTAAGTTAACTTTCCACATGATTCTGACTTCTTAAAAACTGATTTCATGCCTCTGTTGAGCAAGACAAAAAAGTTATTTTCTCAGGGCATGCAATGCTTTGACATTACCAAGAGTATACATTTCAATTTTACGCCAAACTACTGTGTGCAAACCTAATGCAAACAGCTTAAATCAACTTCCCACATGATTCTGAGTTGTTTAAAACCTGTTTCATGCTTCTGTTGAGCAAGACAAAAAAGTTGTTTTCTCAGGGCATAAAACGCTTTGACATTACCAAGAGTATACACTTCAATTTTACACCAAACTACTGTGTGCAAACCTAATGGAAACCACATAAGTTAACTTTCCACATGATTCTGAGTTCTTAAAAACTGATTTCATGCCTCTGTTGAGCAAGACAAAAAAGTTGTTTTCTCAGGACATGCATGCTTTGACATTACCAATAGTATACACTTCAATTTTACACCAAACTACGTTGTGCAAACCTAATGTTAACAGTTTAAGTTAACTTTCCACATGATTCTGAGTTGTTTAAAACTGGTTTCATGCCTCTGCTGAGCAAGACAAAAAAGTTATTTTCTCAGGGCATACAATGCTTTGACATTACCAATAGTATACATTTCAATTTTACACCAAACTGCTATGTGGAAACCTAATGGAAACACCTTAAGCTAACTTTCTACATGATTCTGAGTTCTGAAAAACTGGTTTCATGCCTCTGCTGAGCAAGACAAAAAAGTTTTTTTATCAAGCATACAATGCTTTGACATTTCAAAGAGTATACATTTCAATTTTACTCCAAACTACTGTGTGCAATCCTAATGCAAACACCTTAAATCAACTTCCCACATGATTCTGAGTTGTTTAAAACCTGTTTCATGCTTCTGTTGAGCAAGACAAAAAAGTTGTTTTCTCAGGGCATGCAATGCTTTGTCATTACCAATAGTATACATTTCAGTTTTACACCAAACTACTCTGTGCAAACCTAATGTTAACAGTTTAAGTTAACTTTCCACATGATTATGAGATGTTTAAAACTGGTTTCATGCTTCTGCAGAGCAAGACAAAAAAGTTGTTTTCTCAGGGCATACAACGCTTTGACATTACCAAGAGTATACATTTCAATTTTACACCAAACTACTGGGTGCAAACCTAATGTTAACAGTTTAAGTTAACTTTCCACATGATTCTGAGTTGTTTAAAACTGGTTTCATGCCTCTGCTGAGCAAGACAAAAAAGTTATTTTCTCAGGGCATATAATGCTATGACATTTCCAATAGTATACATTTAAATTTTACACCAAACTACTGTGTGTTAACCTAATGCAAACGCCTTAAATCAACTTCTCAAATGTTTCTGAGTTGTTTAAAACCTGTTTCATGCTTCTGTTGAGCAAGACAAAAAAGTTGTTTTCTCAGGGCATACAATGCTTTGACATTACCAATAGTATACATTTCAATTTTACACCAAACTACTGTGTGGAAACCTAATGGAAACACCTTAAGTAAACTTTCCACATGATTCTGAGTTCTTAAAAACTGATTTCATGCCTCTGTTGAGCAAGACAAAAAAGTTGCTTTCTCAGGACATGCATGCTTTGACATTACCAATAGTATACACTTCAATTTTACACCAAACTACTGTGTGCAAACCTAATGTTAACAGTTTAAGTTAACTTTCCACATGATTATGAGATGCTTAAAACTGGTTTCATGCTTCTGCAGAGCAAGACAAAAAAGTTGTTTTCTCAGGGCATACAACGCTTTGACATTACCAAGAGTATACATTTCAATCTTACACCAAACTACTGTGTGGAAACCTAATGGAAACACCTTAAATCAGCTTTCCACATGATTCTGAGTTCTTTAAAACTGGTTTCATGCCTGTGCTGAGCTAGACAAAAAAGTTATTTTCCCAGGGCACGCAATGCTTTGACAATACCAATAGTCTACACTTCAATTTTACACCAAACTACTGTGTGCAAACCTAATGTTAACAGTTTAAGTTAACTTTCCACATGATTCTTAGTTGTTTAAAACTGGTTTCATGCCTGTGCTGAGCAAGACAAAAAAGTTATTTTCTCAGGGCATGCAATGCTTTGACGTTACCAAGAGTATACATTTCAATTTTACACCAAACTACTGTGTGCAAACCTAATGCAAACACCTTAAATCAACTTCCCACATGATTCTGAGTTGTTTAAAACCTGTTTCATGCTTCTGTTGAGCAAGACAAAAAGTTGTTTTCTCACGGCATACAATTCTTCGTTATTACCAATAGTATACATTTCAATTTTACACCAAACTACTGTGTGCAAACCTAATATTAACAGTTTATGTTAACTTTCCACATGATTATGAGATGTTTAAAACTGGTTTCATGCTTCTGCAGAGCAAGACAAAAAAGTTATTTTCTCAGGACATGCATGCCTTGACATTACCAAGAGTATACATTTCAATTTTACACCAAACTACTGGGTGCAAACCTAATGTTAACAGTTTAAGTTAACTTTCCACATGATTCTGAGTTGATTAAAACTGGTTTCATGCCTCTGCTGAGCAAGACAAAAAATTTATTTTCTCAGGGCATACAATGCTATGACATTTCCAATAGTATACATTTAAATTTTACACCAAACTAATGTGTGTTAACCGAAAGCAAACACCTTAAATCAACTTCCCAAATGATTCTGAGTTGTTTAAAACCTGTTTCATGCTTCTGTTGAGCAAGACAAAAAAGCTGTTTTCTCAGGGCAAACAATGCTTTGACATTACCAATAGTATACATTTCAATTTTACACCAAACTACTGTGTGGAAACCCAATGGAAACACCTTAAGTTAACTTTCCACATGATTCTGAGTTCTTAAAAACTGATTTCATGCCTCTGTTGAGCAAGACAAAAAAGTTGTTTTCTCAGGACATGCATGCTTTGACATTACCAGTAGTATGCACTTCAATTTTACACCAAACTACTGTGTGCAAACCTAATGTTAACAGTTTAAGTTAACTTTCCACATGATTATGAGATGTTTAAAACTGGTTTCATGCTTCTGCAGAGCAAGACAAAAAAGTTGTTTTCTCAGGGCATACAACGCTTTGACATTACCAAGAGTATACATTTCAATTTTAGACCAAACTACTGTGTGCAAACCTAATGTTAACAGTTTAAGTTAACTTCCCACATGATTCTGAGTTGTTTAAAACTGGTTTCATGCCTCTGCTGAGCAAGACAAAAAAGTTATTTTCTCAGGGCGTACAATGTTATGACATGTCCAATAGTATACATTTAAATTTTACATCAAACTACTGTGTGTTAACCTAATGCAAACACCTTAAATCAACTTCCCAAATGATTCTGAGTTGTTTAAAACCTGTTTCATGCTTCTGTTGAGCAAGACAAAAAAGTTGTTTTCTCAGGGCAAACAATGCTTTGACATTACAAATAGTATACATTTCAATTTTACACCAAACTACTGTGTGCAAACCTAATGCAAACACCTTAAATCAACTTCCCACATGATTCTGAGTTGTTTAAAACCTGTTTCATGCTTCTGTTGAGCAAGACAAAAAAGTTGTTTTCTCAGGGCATGCAATGCTTTGTCATTACCAATAGTATACATTTCAATTTTACACCAAACTACTGGGTGCAAACCTAATGTTAACAGTTTAAGTTAACTTTCCACATGATTCTGAGTTGTTTAAAACTGGTTTCATGCCTCTGCTGAGCAAGACAAAAAACTTATTTTCTCAGGGCGTATAATGCTATGACATTTCCAATAGTATACATTTAAATTTTACACCAAACTACTGTGTGCTAACCTAATGCAAACACCTTAAATCAACTTCCCACATGATTCTGAGTTGTTTAACACCTGTTTCATGCTTCTGTTGAGCAAGACAAAAAAGTTGTTTTCTCAGGGCATGCAATGCTTTGTCATTACCAATAGTATACATTTCAATTTTACACCAGACTACTCTGTGCAAACCTAATGTTAACAGTTTAAGTTAACTTTCCACATGATTTATGAGACGTTTAAAACTGGTTTCATGCTTCTGCAGAGCAAGACAAAAAAGTTGTTTTATCAGGGCATACAACGCTTTGACATTACCAAAAGTATACATTTCAATTTTACACCAAACTACTGGGTGCAAACCTAATGTTAACAGTTTAAGTTAACTTTCCACATGATTCTGAGTTGTTTAAAACTGGTTTCATGCCTCTGCTGAGCAAGACAAAAAAGTTATTTTCTCAGGGCATATAATGCTATGACATTTCCAATAGTATACATTTAAATTTTACACCAAACTACTGTGTGTTAACCTAATGCAAACACCTTAAATCAACTTCTCAAATGATTCGGAGTTGTTTAAAACCTGTTTCATACTTCTGTTGAGCAAGACAAAAAAGTTGTTTTCTCTGGGCAAACAATGCTTTGACATTACCAATAGTATACATTTCACTGTTACACCAAACTACTGTGTGGAAACCCAATGGAAACACCTTAAGTTAACTTTCCACATGATTCTGAGTTCTTAAAAACTGATTTCATGCCTCTGTTGAGCAAGACAAAAAAGTTGTTTTCTCAGGACATGCATGCTTTGACATTACCAATAGTATGCACTTCAATTTTACACCAAACTACTGTGTGCAAACCTAATGTTAACAGTTTAAGTTAACTTTCCACATGATTATGAGATGTTTAAAACTGGTTTCATGCTTCTGCAGAGCAAGACAAAAAAGTTGTTTTCTCAGGGCATACAACGCTTTGACATTACCAAGAGTATACATTTCAATTTTAGACCAAACTACTGTGTGCAAACCTAATGTTAACAGTTTAAGTTAACTTCCCACATGATTCTGAGTTGTTTAAAACTGGTTTCATGCCTCTGCTGAGCAAGACAAAAAAGTTATTTTCTCAGGGCGTACAATGCTATGACATTTCCAATAGTATACATTTAAATTTTACATCAAACTACTGTGTGTTAACCTAATGCAAACACCTTAAATCAACTTCCCAAATGATTCTGAGTTGTTTAAAACCTGTTTCATGCTTCTGTTGAGCAAGACAAAAAAGTTGTTTTCTCAGGGCAAACAATGCTTTGACATTACCAATACTATACATTTCAATTTTACACCAAACTACTCTGTGCAAACCTAATGTTAACAAGTTAAGTTAACTTTCCACATGATTATGAGATGTTTAAAACTGGTTTCATGCTTCTGCAGAGCAAGACAAAAAAGTTGTTTTCTCAGTGCATACAACGCTTTGACATTACCAAGAGTATACATTTCAATTTTACACCAAACTACTGGGTGCAAACCTAATGGAAACACCTTAAATCAACTTTCCACATGATTCTGAGTTGTTTAAAACTGGTTTCATGCCTGTGCTGAGCAAGACAAAAAAGTTATTTTCTCAGGGCATGCAATGCTTTGACATTTCCAAGAGTATACATTTAAATTTTACATCAAACTACTGTGTGTTAACCTAATGCAAACACCTTAAATCAACTTCCCATATAATTCGGAGTTGTTTAAAACCTGTTTCATGCTTCTGTTGAGCAAGACAAAAAAGTTGTTTTCTCAGGGCAAACAATGCTTTGACATTACCAATACTATACATTTCAATTTTACACCAAACTACTGTGTGCAAACCTAATGCAAACACCTTAAATCAACTTCCCACATGATTCTGAGTTGTTTAAAACCTGTTTCATGCTTCTGTTGAGCAAGACAAAAAAGTTGTTTTCTCAGGGCATGCAAAGCTTTGTCATTACCAATAGTATACATTTCAATTTTACACCAAACTACTCTGTGCAAACCTAATGTTAACAAGTTAAGTTAACTTTCCACATGATTATGAGATGTTTAAAACTGGTTTCATGCTTCTGCAGAGCAAGACAAAAAAGTTGTTTTCTCAGTGCATACAACGCTTTGACATTACCAAGAGTATACATTTCAATTTTACACCAAACTACTGGGTGCAAACCTAATGGAAACACCTTAAATCAACTTTCCACATGATTCTGAGTTGTTTAAAACTGGTTTCATGCCTGTGCTGAGCAAGACAAAAAAGTTATTTTCTCAGGGCATGCAATGCTTTGACATTTCCAAGAGTATACATTTAAATTTTACACCAAACTACTGTGTGTTAACCTAATGCAAACACCTTAAATCAACTTCTCAAATGTTTCTGAGTTGTTTAAAACCTGTTTCATGCTTCTGTTGAGCAAGACAAAAAAGTTGTTTTCTCAGGGCATACAATGATTTGACATTACCAATAGTATACATTTCAATTTTACACCAAACTACTATGTGCAAACCTAATGTTAACAGTTTAAGTTAACTTTCCACATGATTCTGAGTTCTTAAAAACTGATTTCATGCCTCTGTTGAGCAAGACAAAAAAGTTGTTTTCTCAGGACATGCATGCTTTGACATTACCAATAGTATACACTTCAATTTTACACCAAACTACTGTGTACAAACCTAATGTTAACAGTTTAAGTTAACTTTCCACATGATTCTGAGTTGTTTAAAACCTGTTTCATGCTTCTGTTGAGCAAGACAAAAAAGTTGTTTTCTCAGGGCATGCAATGCTTTGTCATTATCAATAGTATACATTTCAATTTTACACCAAACTACTCTGTGCAAACCTAATGTTAACAGTTTAAGTTAACTTTCCACATGATTATGAGATGTTTAAAACTGGTTTCATGCTTCTGCAGAGCAAGACAAAAAAGTTTTTTACTCAGGGCATACAACGCTTTGACATTACCAAGAGTATACATTTCAATTTTACACCAAACTACAGGGTGCAAACCTAATGTTAACAGTTTAAGTTAACTTTCCACATGATTCTGAGTTGTTTAAAACTGGTTTCATGCCTCTGCTGAGCAAGACAAAAAAGTTATTTTCTCAGGGCATATAATGCTATGACATTTCCAATAGTATACATTTAAATGTTACACCAAACTACTGTGTGTTAACCTAATGGAAACACCTTAAGTTAACTTTCCACATGATTCTGAGTTCTTAAAAACTGATTTCATGCCTCTGTTGAGCAAGACAAAAAAGTTGTTTTCTCAGGACACGCATGCTTTGACATTACCAATAGTATACATTTCAATTTTACACCAAACTACTGTGTGCAAACCTAATATTAACAGTTTAAGTTAACTTTCCACATGATTATGAGATGTTTAAAACTGGTTTCATGCTTCTGCAGAGCAAGACAAAAAAGTTGTTTTCTCAGGGCATACAACGCTTTGACATTACCAAGAGTATACATTTCAATTTTACACCAAACTACTGTGTGCAAACCTAATGTTAACAGTTTAAGTTAATTTTCCACATGATTCTGAGTTGTTTAAAACTGGTTTCATGCCTCTGCTGAGCAAGACAAAAAAGTTATTTTCTCAGGGCATACAATGCTATGACATTTCCAATAGTACACATTTAAATTTTACATCAAACTCCTGTGTGTTAACCTAATGCAAACACCTTAAATCAACTTCCCAAATGATTCTGAGTTGTTTAAAACCTGTTTCATGCTTCTGTTGAGCAAGACAAAAAAGTTGTTTTCTCAGGGCAAACAATGCTTTGACATTACCAATAGTATACATTTCAATTTTACACCAAACTACTGTGTGCAAACCTAATGCAAACACCTTAAATCAACTTCCCACATGATTCTGAGTTGTTTAAAACCTGTTTCATGCTTCTGTTGAGCAAGACAAAAAAGTTGTTTTCTCAGGGCATGCAATGCTTTGTCATTACCAATAGTATACATTTCAATTTTACACCAAACTACTCTGTGCAAACCTAATGTTAACAGTTTAAGTTAACTTTCCACATGATTATGAGATGTTTAAAACTGGTTTCATGCTTCTGCAGAGCAAGACAAAAAAGTTGTTTTCTCAGGGCATGCAACGCTTTGACATTACCAAGAGTATACATTTCAATTTTACACCAAACTACAGGGTGCAAACCTAATGTTAACAGTTTAAGTTATGATTCTGAGTTGTTTAAAACTGGTTTCATGCCTCTGCTGAGCAAGACAAAAAAGTTATTTTCTCAGGGCATACAATGCTATGACATTACCAATAGTATACACTTCAATTTTACACCAAACTACTGTGTGCAAACCTAATGTTAACAGTTTAAGTTAACTTTCCACATGATTATGAGATGTTTAAAACTGGTTTCATCCTTCTGCAGAGCAAGACAAAAAAGTTGTTTTCTCAGGGCATACAACGCTTTGACATTACCAAGCGTATACATTTCAATCTTACACCAAACTACTGTGTGGAAACCTAATGGAAACACCTTAAATCAACTTTCCACATGATTCTCAGTTGTTTAAAACTGGTTTCATGCCTGTGCTGAGCTGGACAAAAAAGTTATTTTCTCAGGACATGCATGCCTTGACATTACCAATAGTATACACTTCAATTTTACACCAAACTACTGTGTGCAAACCTAATGTTAACAGTTTAAGTTAACTTTCCACATGATTCTGAGTTCTTAAAAACTGATTTCATGCCTCTGTTGAGCAAGACAAAAAAGTTATTTTCTCAGGGCATGCAATGCTTTGACATTACCAAGAGTATACATTTCAATTTTACGCCAAACTACTGTGTGCAAACCTAATGCAAACACCTTAAATCAACTTCCCACATGATTCTGAGTTGTTTAAAACCTGTTTCATGCTTCTGTTGAGCAAGACAAAAAAGTTGTTTTCTCAGGGCATACAACGCTTTGACATTACCAAGAGTATACATTTCAATTTTACACCAAACTACTGGGTGCAAACCTAATGTTAACAGTTTAAGTTAACTTTCCACATGATTCTGAGTTGATTAAAACTGGTTTCATGCCTCTGCTGAGGAAGACAAAAAAGTTATTTTCTCAGGGCATACAATGCTATGACATTTCCAATAGTATACATTTAAATTTTACACCAAACTACTGTGTGTTAACCGAAAGCAAACACCTGAAATCAACTTCCCAAATGATTCTGAGCGGTTTAAAACCTGTTTCATGCTTCTGTTGAGCAAGACAAAAAAGCTGTTTTCTCACGGCAAACAATGCTTTGACATTACCAATAGTATACATTTCAATTTTACACCAAACTACTGTGTGGAAACCTAATGCAAACACCTTAAGTTAACTTTCCACATGATTCTGAGTTCTTAAAAACTGATTTCATGCCTCTGTTGAGCAAGACAAAAAAGTTGTTTTCACAGGACATGCATGCTTTGACATTACCAATAGTATGCACTTCAATTTTACACCAAACTACTGTGTGCAAACCTAATGTTAACAGTTTAAGTTAACTTTCCACATGATTATGAGATGTTTAAAACTGGTTTCATGCTTCTGCAGAGCAAGACAAAAAAGTTGTTTTCTCAGGGCATACAACGCTTTGACATTACCAAGAGTATACATTTCAATTTTACACCAAACTACTGTGTGCAAACCTAATGTTAACAGTTTAAGTTAACTTTCCACATGATTCTGAGTTGTATAAAACTGGTTTCATGCCTCTGCTGAGCAAGACAAAAAAGTTATTTTCTCAGGGCATACAATGCTATGACATTTCCAATAGTATACATTTAAATTTTACATCAAACTACTGTGTGTTAACCTAATGCAAACACCTTAAATCAACTTCCCAAATGATTCTGAGTTGTTTAAAACCTGTTTCATGCTTCTGTTGAGCAAGACAAAAAAGTTGTTTCCTCAGGGCAAACAATGCTTTGACATTACCAATAGTATACATTTCAATTTTACACCAAACTGCTGTGTGCAAACCTAATGCAAACACCTTAAATCAACTTCCCACATGATTCTGAGTTGTTTAAAACCTGTTTCATGCTTCTGTTGAGCAAGACAAAAAAGTTGTTTTCTCAGGGCATGCAATGGTTTGTCATTACCAATAGTATACATTTCAATTTTACAACAAACTACTCTGTGCAAACCTAATGTTAACAGTTTAAGTTA
Organism: Mobula birostris; assembly: GCF_030028105.1. Taxonomy (NCBI): domain Eukaryota; kingdom Metazoa; phylum Chordata; class Chondrichthyes; order Myliobatiformes; family Myliobatidae; genus Mobula; species Mobula birostris. Next base: position 83,262,638 of record NC_092378.1, read on the forward strand.
ACTTTCCACATGATTATGAGATGTTTAAAACTGGTTTCATGCTTCTGCAGAGCAAGACAAAAAAGTTGTTTTCTCAGGGCATACAACGCTTTGACATTACCAAGAGTATACATTTCAATTTTACACCAAACTACTGGGTGCAAACCTAATGTTAACAGTTTAAGTTAACTTTCCACATGATTCTGAGTTGTTTAAAACTGGTTTCATGCCTCTGCTGAGCAAGACAAAAAAGTTATTTTCTCAGGGCATATAATGCTATGACATTTCCAATAGTATACATTTAAATTTTACACCAAACTACTGTGTGCTAACCTAATGCAAACACCTTAAATCAACTTCTCACATGATTCTGAGTTGTTTAAAACCTGTTTCATGCTTCTGTTGAGCAAGACAAAAAAGTTATTTTCTAAGGGCCTGCAATGCTTTGACATTACCAAGAGTATACATTTCAATGTTACACCAAACTACTGTGTGGAAACCTAATGGAAACACCTGAAGTTAACTTTCCACATGATTCTGAGTTCTTAAAAACTGATTTTATGCCTCTGTTGAGCAAGACAAAAAAGTTGTTTTCTCAGGGCATACAATGCTTTGACATTACCAATAGTATACATTTCAATTTTACACCAAACTACTGTGTGCAAACCTAATATTAACAGTTTAAGTTAACTTTCCACATGATTCTGAGTTCTTAAAAACTGATTTCATGCCTCTGTTGAGCAAGACAAAAAAGTTGTTTTCTCAGGACATGCATGCTTTGACATTACCAATAGTATACACTTCAATTTTACACCAAACTACTGTGTGCAAACTTAATGTTAACAGTTTAAGTTAACTTTCCACATGATTCTGAGTTGTTTAAAACTGGTTTCATGCCTGTGCTGAGCAAGACAAAAAAGTTATTTTCTAAGGGCCTGCAATGCTTTGACATTACCAAGAGTATACATTTCAATTTTACACCAAACTACTGTGTGCAAACCTAATGCAAACACCTTAAATCAACTTCCCACATGATTCTGAGTTGTTTAAAACCTGTTTCATGCTTCTGTTGAGCAAGACAAAAAAGTTGTTTTCTCAGGGCATACAAAGCTTTGACATTACCAAGAGTATACATTTCAATTTTACACCAAACTACTGTGTGGAAACCTAATGGAAACACCTTAAGTTAACTTTCCACATGATTCTGAGTTCTTAAAAACTGATTTTATGCCTCTGTTGAGCAAGACAAAAAAGTTGTTTTCTCAGGACATGCATGCTTTGACATTACCAATAGTATACACTTCAATTTTACACCAAACTACTGTGTGCAAACCTAATGTTAACAGTTTAAGTTAACCTTCCACATGATTCTGAGTTGTTTAAAACTGGTTTCATGCCTGTGCTGAGCAAGACAAAAAAGTTATTTTCTCAGGGCATGCAATGCTTTGACATTACCAATAGTATACATTTCAATTTTACACCAAACTACTGTGTGCAAACCTAATGCAAACACCTTAAATCAACTTCCCACATGATTCTGAGTTGTTTAAAATCTGTTTCATGCTTCTGTTGAGCAAGACAAAAAGTTGTTTTCTCACGTCATACAATGCTTCGTTATTACCAATAGTATACATTTCAATTTTACACCAAACTACTGTGTGCAAACCTAATATTAACAGTTTAAGTTAACTTTCCACATGATTATGAGATGTTTAAAACTAGTTTCATGCTTCTGCAGAGCAAGACAAAAAGGTTGTTTTCTCAGGGCATACAACGCTTTGACATTACCAAGAGTATACATTTCAATCTTACACCAAACTACTGTGTGGAAACCTAATGGAAACACCTTAAAACAACTTTCCACATGATTCTGAGTTGTTTAAAACTGGTTTCATGCCTGTGCTGAGCAAGACAAAAAAGTTATTTTCTCAGGGCATACAATGCTATGACATTTCCAATAGTATACATTTAAAATTTACATCAAACTACTGTGTGTTAACCTAATGCAAACACCTTAAATCAACTTCCCAAATTATTCGGAGTTGTTTAAAACCTGTTTCATGCTTCTGTTGAGCAAGACAAAAAAGTTGTTTTCTCAGGGCAAACAATGCTTTGACATTACCAATAGTATACATTTCAATTTTACACCAAACTACTGTGTGTAAACCTAATGCAAACACCATAAATCAACTTCCCACATGATTCTGAGTTGTTTAAAACCTGTTTCATGCTTCTGTTGAGCAAGACAAAAAAGTTGTTTTCTCAGGGCATGCAAAGCTTTGTCATTACCAATAGTATACATTTCAATTTTACACCAAACTACTCTGTGCAAACCTAATGTTAACAGTTTAGGTTAACTTTCCACAGGATTATGAGATGTTTAAAACTGGTTTCATGCTTCTGCAGAGCAAGACAAAAAAGTTGTTTTCTCAGGGCATACAACGCTTTGACATTACCGAGAGTATACATTTCAATTTTACACCAAACTACTGGGTGCAAACCTAATGTTAACAGTTTAAGTTAACTTTCCACATGATTCTGAGTTGATTAAAACTGGTTTCATGCCTCTGCTGAGCAAGACAAAAAAGTTATTTTCTCAGGGCATACAATGCTATGACATTTCCAATAGTATACATTTAAATTTTACACCAAACTACTGTGTGTTAACCGAAAGCAAACACCTGAAATCAACTTCCCAAATGATTCTGAGCGGTTTAAAACCTGTTTCATGCTTCTGTTGAGCAAGACAAAAAAGCTGTTTTCTCACGGCAAACAATGCTTTGACATTACCAATAGTATACATTTCAATTTTACACCAAACTACTGTGTGGAAACCTAATGCAAACACCTTAAGTTAACTTTCCACATGATTCTGAGTTCTTAAAAACTGATTTCATGCCTCTGTTGAGCAAGACAAAAAAGTTGTTTTCACAGGACATGCATGCTTTGACATTACCAATAGTATGCACTTCAATTTTACACCAAACTACTGTGTGCAAACCTAATGTTAACAGTTTAAGTTAACTTTCCACATGATTATGAGATGTTTAAAACTGGTTTCATGCTTCTGCAGAGCAAGACAAAAAAGTTGTTTTCTCAGGGCATACAACGCTTTGACATTACCAAGAGTATACATTTCAATTTTACACCAAACTACTGTGTGCAAACTGAATGTTAACAGTTTAAGTTAACTTTCCACATGATTCTGAGTTGTATAAAACTGGTTTCATGCCTCTGCTGAGCAAGACAAAAAAGTTATTTTCTCAGGGCATACAATGCTATGACATTTCCAATAGTATACATTTAAATTTTACATCAAACTACTGTGTGTTAACCTAATGCAAACACCTTAAATCAACTTCCCAAATGATTCTGAGTTGTTTAAAACCTGTTTCATGCTTCTGTTGAGCAAGACAAAAAAGTTGTTTCCTCAGGGCAAACAATGCTTTGACATTACCAATAGTATACATTTCAATTTTACACCAAACTACTGTGTGCAAACCTAATGCAAACACCTTAAATCAACTTCCCACATGATTCTGAGTTGTTTAAAACCTGTTTCATGCTTCTGTTGAGCAAGACAAAAAAGTTGTTTTCTCAGGGCATGCAATGGTTTGTCATTACCAATAGTATACATTTCAATTTTACAACAAACTACTCTGTGCAAACCTAATGTTAACAGTTTAAGTTAACTTTCCACATGATTATGAGATGTTTAAAACTGGTTTCATGCTTCTGCAGAGCAAGACAAAAAAGTTGTTTTCTCAGGGCATACAACGCTTTGACATTACCAAGAGTATACATTTCAATTTTACACCAAACTACTGGGTGCAAACCTAATGTTAACAGTTTAAGTTAACTTTCCACATGATTCTGAGTTGTTTAAAACTGGTTTCATGCCTCTGCTGAGCAAGACAAAAAAGTTATTTTCTCAGGGCATATAATGCTATGACATTTCCAATAGTATACATTTAAATTTTACACCAAACTACTGTGTGCTAACCTAATGCAAACACCTTAAATCAACTTCTCACATGATTCTGAGTTGTTTAAAACCTGTTTCATGCTTCTGTTGAGCAAGACAAAAAAGTTGTTTTCTCAGGGCATACAATGCTTTGACATTACCAATAGTATACATTTCAATTTTACACCAAACTACTGTGTGCAAACCTAATATTAACAGTTTAAGTTAACTTTCCACATGATTCTGAGTTCTTAAAAACTGATTTCATGCCTCTGTTGAGCAAGACAAAAAAGTTGTTTTCTCAGGACATGCATGCTTTGACATTACCAATAGTATACACTTCAATTTTACACCAAACTACTGTGTGTAAACTTAATGTTAACAGTTTATGTTAACTTTCCACATGATTCTGAGTTGTTTAAAACTGGTTTCATGCCTGTGCTGAGCAAGACAAAAAAGTTATTTTCTAAAGGCCTGCAATGCTTTGACATTACCAAGAGTATACATTTCAATTTTACACCAAACTACTGTGTGCAAACCTAATGCAAACACCTTAAATCAACTTCCCACATGATTCTGAGTTGTTTAAAACCCGTTTCATGCTTCTGTTGAGCAAGACAAAAAAGTTGTTTTCTCAGGGCATACAAAGCTTTGACATTACCAAGAGTATACATTTCAATTTTACACCAAACTACTGTGTGGAAACCTAATGGAAACACCTTAAGTTAACTTTCCACATGATTCTGAGTTCTTAAAAACTGATTTTATGCCTCTGTTGAGCAAGACAAAAAAGTTGTTTTCTCAGGACATGCATGCTTTGACATTACCAATAGTATACACTTCAATTTTACACCAAACTACTGTGTGCAAACCTAATGTTAACAGTTTAAGTTAACTTTCCACATGATTCTGAGTTGTTTAAAACTGGTTTCATGCCTGTGCTGAGCAAGACAAAAAAGTTATTTTCTCAGGGCATGCAATGCTTTGACATTACCAATAGTATACATTTCAATTTTACACCAAACTACTGTGTGCAAACCTAATGCAAACACCTTAAATCAACTTCCCACATGATTCTGAGTTGTTTAAAATCTGTTTCATGCTTCTGTTGAGCAAGACAAAAAGTTGTTTTCTCAAGTCATACAATGCTTCGTTATTACCAATAGTATACATTTCAATTTTACACCAAACTACTGTGTGCAAACCTAATATTAACAGTTTAAGTTAACTTTCCACATGATTATGAGATGTTTAAAACTGGTTTCATGCTTCTGCAGAGCAAGACAAAAAAGTTGTTTTCTCAGGGCATACAACGCTTTGACATTACCAAGAGTATACATTTCAATCTTACACCAAACTACTGTGTGGAAACCTAATGGAAACACCTTAAAACAACTTTCCACATGATTCTGAGTTGTTTAAAACTGGTTTCATGCCTGTGCTGAGCAAGACAAAAAAGTTATTTTCTCAGGGCATACAATGCTATGACATTTCCAATAGTATACATTTAAAATTTACATCAAACTACTGTGTGTTAACCTAATGCAAACACCTTAAATCAACTTCCCAAATTATTCGGAGTTGTTTAAAACCTGTTTCATGCTTCTGTTGAGCAAGACAAAAAAGTTGTTTTCTCAGGGCAAACAATGCTTTGACATTACCAATAGTATACATTTCAATTTTACACCAAACTACTGTGTGTAAACCTAATGCAAACACCATAAATCAACTTCCCACATGATTCTGAGTTGTGTAAAACCTGTTTCATGCTTCTGTTGAGCAAGACAAAAAAGTTGTTTTCTCAGGGCATGCAATGCTTTGTCATTACCAATAGTATGCATTTCAATTTTACACCAAACTACTCTGTGCAAACCTAATGTTAACAGTTTAGGTTAACTTTCCACAGGATTATGAGATGTTTAAAACTGGTTTCATGCTTCTGCAGAGCAAGACAAAAAAGTTGTTTTCTCAGGGCATACAACGCTTTGACATTACCGAGAGTATACATTTCAATTTTACACCAAACTACTGGGTGCAAACCTAATGTTAACAGTTTAAGTTAACTTTCCACATGATTCTGAGTTGTTTAAAACTGGTTTCATGCCTCTGCTGAGCAAGACAAAAAAGTTATTTTCTCAGGGCATATAATGCTATGACATTTCCAATAGTATACATTTAAATTTTACACCAAACTACTGTGTGTTAACCTAATGCAAACACCTGAAATTAACGTCTCAAATGTTTCTGAGTTGTTTAAAACCTGTTTCATGCTTCTGTTGATAAGACAAAAAAGTTGTTTTCTCAGGGCATACAATGCTTTGACATTACCAATAGTATACATTTCAATTTTACACCAAACTACTGTGTGCAAACCTAATGTTAACAGTTTAAGTTAACTTTCCACATGATTCTGAGTTCTTAAAAACTGATTTCATGCCTCTGTTAAGCAAGACAAAAAAGTTGTTTTCTCAGGACATGCATGCTTTGACATTACCAATAGTATACACTTCAATTTTACACCAAACTACTGTGTGCAAACCTAATGTTAACAGTTTAAGTTAACTTTCCACATGATTCTGAGTTGTTTAAAACCTGTTTCATGCTTCTGTTGAGCAAGACAAAAAAGTTGTTTTCTCAGGGCATGCAATGCTTTGTCATTATCAATAGTATACATTTCAACTTTACACCAAACTACTCTGTGCAAACCTAATGTTAACAGTTTAAGTTAACTTTCCACATGATTCTGAGTTGTTTAAAACTGGTTTCATGCTTCTGCAGAGCAAGACAAAAAAGTTGTTTTCTCAGGGCATACAACGCTTTGACATTACCAAGAGTATACATTTCAATTTTACACCAAACTACTGGGTGCAAACCTAATGTTAACAGTTTAAGTTAACTTTCCACATGATTCTGAGTTGTTTAAAACTGGTTTCATGCCTCTGCTGAGCAAGACAAAAAAGTTATTTTCTCAGGGCATATAATGCTATGACATTTCCAATAGTATACATTTAAATTTTACACCAAACTACTGTGTGCTAACCTAATGCAAACACCTTAAATCAACTTCTCACATGATTCTGAGTTGTTTAAAACCTGTTTCATGCTTCTGTTGAGCAAGACAAAAAAGTTGTTTTCTCAGGGCATACAATGCTTTGACATTACCAATAGTATACATTTCAATTTTACACCAAACTACTGTGTGCAAACCTAATGTTAACAGTTTAAGTTAACTTTCCACATGATTCTGAGTTCTTAAAAACTGATTTCATGCCTCTGTTGAGCAAGACAAAAAAGTTGTTTTCTCAGGACATGCATGCTTTGACATTACCAATAGTATAGACTTCAATTTTACACCAAACTACTGTGTGCAAACTTAATGTTAACAGTTTAAGTTAACTTTCCACAAGATTCTGAGTTGTTTAAAACTGGTTTCATGCCTGTGCTGAGCAAGACAAAAAAGTTATTTTCTAAGGGCCTGCAATGCTTTGACATTACCAAGAGTATACATTTCAATTTTACACCAGACTACTGTGTGCACACCTAATGCAAACACCTTAAATCAACTTCCCACATGATTCTGAGTTGTTTAAAACCTGTTTCATGCTTCTGTTGAGCAAGACAAAAAAGTTGTTTTCTCAGGGCCTACAACGCTTTGACATTACCAAGAGTATACATTTCAATTTTACACCAAACTACAGGGTGCAAACCTAATGTTAACAGTTTAAGTTAACTTTCCACATGATTCTGAGTTGTTTAAAACTGGTTTCATGCCTGTGCTGAGCAAGACAAAAAAGTTATTTTCTCAGGGCATACAATGCTATGACATTTCAAATAGTATACATTTAAATTTTACACCAAACTACTGTGTGTTAACCTAAAGCAAACACCTTAAATCAACTTCCCAAATGATTCGGAGTTGTTTAAAACCTGTTTCATGCTTCTGTTGAGCAAGACAAAAAAGTTGTTTTCTCAGGGCAAACAATGCTTTGACATTACCAATAGTATACATTTCAATTTTACACCAAACTACTGTGTGGAAACCTAATGGAAACACCTTAAGTTAACTTTCCACATGATTCTGAGTTCTTAAAAACTGATTTCATGCCTCTGTTGAGCAAGACAAAAAAGTTGTTTTCTCAGGACATGCATGCTTTGACATTACCAATAGTATACACATCAATTTTACACCAAACTACTGGGTGCAAACCTAATGGAAACGCCTTAAGTTAACTTTCCAAATGATTCTGAGTTCTTAAAAACTGATTTCATGCCTTTGTTGAGCAAGACAAAAAAGTTGTTTTCTCAGGACATGCATGCTTTGACATTACCAATAGTATACACTTCAATTTTACACCAAACTACTGTGTGCAAACCTAATGTTAACAGTTTAAGTTAACTTTCCACAGGATTATGAGATGTTTAAAACTGGTTTCATGCTTCTGCAGAGCAAGACAAAAAAGTTAATTTCTCAGGGCATACAACGCTTTGACATTACCAAGAGTATACATTTCAATTTTACACCAAACTACTGGGTGCAAACCTAATGTTAACAGTTTAAGTTAACTTTCCACATGATTCTGAGTTGTTTAAAACCTGTTTCATGCTTCTGTTGAGCAAGACAAAAAAGTTGTTTTCTCAGGGCATGCAATGCTTTGTCATTACCAATAGTATACATTTCAATTTTACACCAAACTACTCTGTGCAAACCTAATGTTAACAGTTTAAGTTAACTTTCCACAGGATTATGAGATGTTTAAAACTGGTTTCATGCTTCTGCAGAGCAAGACAAAAAAGTTGTTTTCTCAGGGCATACAACGCTTTGACATTACCGAGAGTATACATTTCAATTTTACACCAAACTACTGGGTGCAAACCTAATGTTAACAGTTTAAGTTAACTTTCCACATGATTCTGAGTTGTTTAAAACTGGTTTCATGCCTCTGCTGAGCAAGACAAAAAAGTTATTTTCTCAGGGCATATAATGCTATGACATTTCCAATAGTATACATTTAAATTTTACACCAAACTACTGTGTGTTAACCTAATGCAAACACCTTAAATCAACTTCTCAAATGTTTCTGAGTTGTTTAAAACCTGTTTCATGCTTCTGTTGAGCAAGACAAAAAAGTTGTTTTCTCAGGGCATACAATGCTTTGACATTACCAATAGTATACATTTCAATTTTACACCAAACTACTGTGTGCAAACCTAATGTTAACAGTTTAAGTTAACTTTCCACATGATTCTGAGTTCTTAAAAACTGATTTCATGCCTCTGTTGAACAAGACAAAAAAGTTGTTTTCTCAGGACATGCATGCTTTGACATTACCAATAGTATACACTTCAATTTTACACCAAACTACTGTGTGCAAACCTAATGTTAACAGTTTAAGTTAACTTTCCACATGATTCTGAGTTGTTTAAAACCTGTTTCATGCTTCTGTTGAGCAAGACAAAAAAGTTGTTTTCTCAGGGCATGCAATGCTTTGTCATTATCAATAGTATACATTTCAATTTTACACCAAACTACTCTGTGCAAACCTAATGTTAACAGTTTAAGTTAACTTTCCACATGATTATGAGATGTTTAAAACTGGTTTCATGCTTCTGCAGAGCAAGACAAAAAAGTTGTTTTCTCAGGGTATACAACGCTTTGACATTACCAAGAGTATACATTTCAATTTTACACCAAACTACTGGGTGCAAACCTAATGTTAACAGTTTAAGTTAACTTTCCACATGATTCTGAGTTGTTTAAAACTGGTTTCATGCCTCTGCTGAGCAAGACAAAAAAGTTATTTTCTCAGGGCATATAATACTATGACATTTCCAATAGTATACATTTAAATTTTACACCAAACTACTGTGTGCTAACCTAATGCAAACACCTTAAATCAACTTCTCACATGATTCTGAGTTGTTTAAAACCTGTTTCATGCTTCTGTTGAGCAAGACAAAAAAGTTGTTTTCTCAGGGCATACAATGCTTTGACATTACCAATAGTATACATTTCAATTTTACACCAAACTACTGTGTGCAAACCTAATGTTAACAGTTGAAGTTAACTTTCCACATGATTCTGAGTTCTTAAAAACTGATTTCATGCCTCTGTTGAGCAAGACAAAAAAGTTGTTTTCTCAGGACATGCATGCTTTGACATTACCAATAGTATACACTTCAATTTTACACCAAACTACTGTGTGCAAACTTAATGTTAACAGTTTAAGTTAACTTTCCACATGATTCTGAGTTGTTTAAAACTGGTTTCATGCCTGTGCTGAGCAAGACAAAAAAGTTATTTTCTAAGGGCCTGCAATGCTTTGACATTACCAAGAGTATACATTTCAATTTTACACCAAACTACTGTGTGCAAACCTAATGCAAACACCTTAAATCAACTTCCCACATGATTCTGAGTTGTTTAAAACCTGTTTCATGCTTCTGTTGAGCAAGACAAAAAAGTTGTTTTCTCAGGGCACACAACGCTTTGACATTACCAAGAGTATACATTTCAATTTTACACCAAACTACAGGGTGCAAACCTAATGTTAACAGTTTAAGTTAACTTTCCACATGATTCTGAGTTGTTTAAAACTGGTTTCATGCCTCTGCTGAGCAAGACAAAAAAGTTATTTTCTCAGGGCATACAATGCTATGACATTTCCAATAGTATACATTTAAATTTTACACCAAACTACTGTGTGTTAACCTAAAGCAAACACCTTAAATCAACTTCCCAAATGATTCTGAGTTGTTTAAAACCTGTTTCATGCTTCTGTTGAGCAAGACAAAAAAGTTGTTTCCTCAGGGCAAACAATGCTTTGACATTACCAATAGTATACATTTCAATTTTACACCAAACTGCTGTGTGGAAACCTAATGAAAACACCTTAAGTTAACTTTCCACATGATTCTGAGTTCTTAAAAACTGATTTCATGCCTGTGTTGAGCAAGACAAAAAAGTTGTTTTCTCAGGACATGCATGTTTTGACATTACCAATAGTATACACATCAATTTTACACCAAACTACTGGGTGCAAACCTAATGGAAACGCCTTAAGTTAACTTTCCAAATGATTCAGAGTTCTTAAAAACTGATTTCATGCCTTTGTTGAGCAAGACAAAAAAGTTGTTTTCTCAGGACATGCATGCTTTGACATTACCAATAGTATACACTTCAATTTTACACCAAACTACTGTGTGCAAACCTAATGTTAACAGTTTAAGTTAACTTTCCACATGATTATGAGATGTTTAAAACTGGTTTCATGATCCTGCAGAGCAAGACAAAAAAGTTGTTTTCTCAGGGCATACAACGCTTTAACATTACCAAGGGTATACATTTCAATCTTACACCAAACTGCTGTGTGGAAACCTAATGGAAACACCTTAAATCAACTTTCCACATGATTCTGAGTTGTTTAAAACTGGTTTCATGCCTGTGCTGAGCTAGACAAAAAAGTTATTTTCTCAGGGCACGCAATGCTTTGACAATACCAACAGTATACATCTCAATTTTACACCAAACTACTGTGTGCAAACCTAATGCAAACACCTTAAATCAACTTCTCACATGATTCTGAGTTGTTTAAAACCTGTTTCATGCTTCTTTTGAGCAAGACAGAAAAGTTGTTTTCTCAGGGCATACAATGCTTTGACATTACCAATAGTATACACTTCAATTTTACACCAAACTAATGTGTGCAAACCTAATGTTAACAGTTTAAGTTAACTTTCCACATGATTCTGAGTTGTTTAAAACTGGTTTCATGCCTGTGCTGAGCAAGACAAAAAAGTTATTTTCTCAGGGCATGCAATGCTTTGACATTACCAAGAGTATACATTTCAATTTTACACCAAACTACTGTGTGCAAACCTAATGCAAACACCTTAAATCAACTTCCCACATGATTCTGAGTTGTTTAAAATCTGTTTCATGCTTCTGTTGAGCAAGACAAAAAGTTGTTTTCTCACGTCATACAATGCTTCGTTATTACCAATAGTATACATTTCAATTTTACACTAAACTACTGTGTGCAAACCTAATATTAACAGTTTAAGTTAACTTTCCACATGATTATGAGATGTTTAAAACTGGTTTCATGCTTCTGCAGAGCAAGACAAAAAAGTTGTTTTCTCAGGGCATACAACGCTTTGACATTACCAAGAGTATACATTTCAATCTTACACCAAACTACTGTGTGGAAGCCTAATGGAAACACCTTAAATCAACTTTCCACATGATTCTGAGTTGTTTAAAACTGGTTTCATGCCTGTGCTGAGCAAGACAAAAAAGTTATTTTCTCAGGGCATACAATGCTATGACATTTCCAATAGTATACATTTAAAATTTACATCAAACTACTGTGTGTTAACCTAATGCAAACACCTTAAATCAACTTCCCAAATGATTCGGAGTTGTTTAAAACCTGTTTCATGCTTCTGTTGAGCAAGACAAAAAAGCTGTTTTCTCAGGGCAAACAATGCTTTGACATTACCAATAGTATACATTTCAATTTTACACCAAACTACTGTGTGCAAACCTAATGCAAACACCATAAATCAACTTCCCACATGGTTCTGAGTTGTTTAAAACCTGTTTCATGCTTCTGTTGAGCAAGACAAAAAAGTTGTTTTCTCAGGGCATGCAATGCTTTGTCATTACCAATCGTATACATTTCAATTTTACACCAAACTGCTCTGTGCAAACCTAATGTTAACAGTTTAAGTTAACTTTCCACAGGATTATGAGATGTTTAAAACTGGTTTCATGCTTCTGCAGAGCAAGACAAAAAAATTGTTTTCTCAGGGCATACAACGCTTTGACATTACCGAGAGTATACATTTCAATTTTACGCCAAACTACTGGGTGCAAACCTAATGTTAACAGTTTAAGTTAACTTTCCACATGATTCTGAGTTGTTTAAAACTGGTTTCATGCCTCTGCTGAGCAAGACAAAAAAGTTATTTTCTCAGGGCATATAATGCTATGACATTTCCAATAGTATACATTTAAATTTTACACCAAACTACTGTGTGTTAACCTAATGCAAACACCTTAAATCAACTTCTCAAATGTTTCTGAGTTGTTTAAAACCTGTTTCATGCTTCTGTTGAGCAAGACAAAAAAGTTGTTTTCTCAGGGCATACAATGCTTTGACATTACCAATAGTATACATTTCAATTTTACACCAAACTACTGTGTGCAAACCTAATGTTAACAGTTTAAGTTAACTTTCCACATGATTCTGAGTTCTTAAAAACTGATTTCATGCCTCTGTTGAGCAAGACAAAAAAGTTGTTTTCTCAGGACATGCATGCTTTGACATTACCAATAGTATACACTTCAATTTTACACCAAACTACTGTGTGCAAACCTAATGTTAACAGTTTAAGTTAACTTTCCAAATTATTCTGAGTTGTTTAAAACCTGTTTCATGCTTCTGTTGAGCAAGACAAAAAAGTTGTTTTCTCAGGGCATGCAATGCTTTGTCATTATCAATAGTATACATTTCAATTTTACACCAAACTACTCTGTGCAAACCTAATGTTAACAGTTTAAGTTAACTTTCCACATGATTATGAGATGTTTAAAACTGGTTTCATGCTTCTGCAGAGCAAGACAAAAAAGTTGTTTACTCAGGGCATACAACGCTTTGACATTACCAAGAGTATACATTTCAATTTTACACCAAACTACAGGGTGCAAACCTAATGTTAACAGTTTAAGTTAACTTTCCACATGATTCTGAGTTGTTTAAAACTGGTTTCATGCCTCTGCTGAGCAAGACAAAACAGTTATTTTCTCAGGGCATATAATGCTATGACATTTCCAATAGTATACATTTAAATGTTACACCAAACTACTGTATGTTAACCTAATGGAAACACCTTAAGTTAACTTTCCACATGATTCTGAGTTCTTAAAAACTGATTTCATGCCTCTGTTGAGCAAGACAAAAAAGTTGTTTTCTCAGGACATGCATGCTTTGACATTACCAATAGTATACACTTCAATTTTACACCAAACTACTGTGTGCAAACCTAATGTTAACAGTTTAAGTTAACTTTCCACATGATTATGAGATGTTTAAAACTGGTTTCATGCTTCTGCAGAGCAAGACAAAAAAGTTGTTTTCTCAGGGCATACAACACTTTGACATTACCAAGCGTATACATTTCAATCTTACACCAAACTACTGTGTGGAAACCTAATGTTAACAGTTTAAGTTAACTTTCCACATGATTCTGAGTTGTTTAAAACTGGTTTCATGCCTGTGCTGAGCAAGACAAAAAAGTTATTTTCTCAGGGCATGCAATGCTTTGACATTACCAATAGTATACATTTCAATTTTACACCAAACTACTGTGTGGAAACCTAATGGAAACACCTTAAGTTAACTTTCCACATGATTCTGAGTTCTTAAAAACTGATTTCATGCCTCTGTTGAGCAAGACAAAAAAGTTGTTTTCTCAGGGCAAACAATGCTTTGACATTACCAATAGTATACATTTCAATTTTACACCAAACTACTGTGTGGAAACCTAATGGAAACACCTTAAGTTAACTTTCCACATGATTCTGAGTTCTTAAAAACTGATTTCATGCCTCTGTTGAGCAAGACAAAAAAGTTGTTTTCTCAGGACATGGATGCTTTGACATTACCAATAGTATACACTTCAATTTTACACCAAACTACTGTGTGCAAACCTAATGTTAACAGTTTAAGTTAACTTTCCATATGATTATGAGATGTTTAAAACTGGTTTCATGCTTCTGCAGAGCAAGACAAAAAAGTTGTTTTCTCAGGGCATACAACGCTTTGACATTACCAAGAGTATACATTTCAATCTTACACCAAACTACTGTGTGGAAACCTAATGGAAACACCTTAAATCAACTTTCCACATGATTCTGAGTTGTTTAAAACTGGTTTCATGCCTGTGCTGAGCTAGACAAAAAAGTTATTTTCTCAGGGCACGCAATGCTTTGACAATACCAACAGTATACATCTCAATTTTACACCAAACTGCTGTGTGCAAACCTGATGCAAACACCTTAAATCAACTTCTCACATGATTCTGAGTTGTTTAAAACCTGTTTCAAGCTTCTGTTGAGCAAGACAAAAAAGTTGTTTTCTCAGGGCATACAATGCATTGACATTACCAATAGTATACATTTCAATTTTACACCAAACTACTGTGTGGAAACCTAATGGAAACACCTTAAGTTAACTTTCCACATGATTCTGAGTTCTTAAAAACTGATTTTATGCCTCTGTTGAGCAAGACAAAAAAGTTGTTTTCTCAGGACATGCATGCTTTGACATTACCAATAGTATACACTTCAATTTTACACCAAACTACTGTGTGCAAACCTAATGTTAACAGTTTAAGTTAACTTTCCACATGATTCTGAGTTGTTTAAAACTGGTTTCATGCCTGTGCTGAGCAAGACAAAAAAGTTATTTTCTCAGGGCATGCAATGCTTTGACATTACCAAGAGTATACATTTCAATTTTACACGAAACTACTGTGTGCAAACCTAATGCAAACACCTTAAATCAACTTCCCACATGATTCTGAGTTGTTTAAAATCTGTTTCATGCTTCTGTTGAGCAAGACAAAAAGTTGTTTTCTCACGTCATACAATGCTTCGTTATTACCAATAGTATACATTTCAATTTTACACCAAACTACTCTGTGCAAACCTAATGTTAACAGTTTAAGTTAACTTTCCACAGGATTATGAGATGTTTAAAACTGGTTTCATGCTTCTGCAGAGCAAGACAAAAAAGTTGTTTTCTCAGGGCATACAACGCTTTGACATTACCGAGAGTATACATTTCAATTTTACACCAAACTACTGGGTGCAAACCTAATGTTAACAGTTTAAGTTAACTTTCCACATCATTCTGAGTTGTTTAAAACTGGTTTCATGCCTCTGCTGAGCAAGACAAAAAAGTTATTTTCTCAGGGCATATAATGCTATGACATTTCCAATAGTATACATTTAAATTTTACACCAAACTACTGTGTGTTAACCTAATGCAAACACCTTAAATCAACTTCTCAAATGTTTCTGAGTTGTTTAAAACCTGTTTCATGCTTCTGTTGAGCAAGACAAAAAAGTTGTTTTCTCAGGGCATACAATGCTTTGACATTACCAATAGTATACATTTCAATTTTACACCAAACTACTGTGTGCAAA
Source organism: Mobula birostris (assembly GCF_030028105.1). Lineage (NCBI taxonomy): Eukaryota > Metazoa > Chordata > Chondrichthyes > Myliobatiformes > Myliobatidae > Mobula > Mobula birostris. Next base: position 83,278,792 of record NC_092378.1, read on the forward strand.
CCTAATGTTAACAGTTTAAGTTAACTTTCCACATGATTCTGAGTTCTTAAAAACTGATTTCATGCCTCTGTTGAGCAAGACAAAAAAGTTGTTTTCTCAGGACATGCATGCTTTGACATTACCAATAGTATACACTTCAATTTTACACCAAACTACTGTGTGCAAACCTAATGTTAACAGTTTAAGTTAACTTTCCACATGATTCTGAGTTGTTTAAAACCTGTTTCATGCTTCTGTTGAGCAAGACAAAAAAGTTGTTTTCTCAGGGCATGCAATGCTTTGTCATTATCAATAGTATACATTTCAATTTTACACCAAACTACTCTGTGCAAACCTAATGTTAACAGTTTAAGTTAACTTTCCACATGATTATGAGATGTTTAAAACTGGTTTCATGCTTCTGCAGAGCAAGACAAAAAAGTTCTTTACTCAGGGCATACAACGCTTTGACATTACCAAGAGTATACATTTCAATTTTACACCAAACTACAGGGTGCAAACCTAATGTTAACAGTTTAAGTTAACTTTCCACATGATTCTGAGTTGTTTAAAACTGGTTTCATGCCTCTGCTGAGCAAGACAAAAAAGTTATTTTCTCAGGGCATATAATGCTATGACATTTCCAATAGTATACATTTAAATGTTACACCAAACTACTGTGTGTTAACCTAATGGAAACACCTTAAGTTAACTTTCCACATGATTCTGAGTTCTTAAAAACTGATTTCATGCTTCTGCAGAGCAAGACAAAGAAGTTGTTTTCTCAGGGCATACAACGCTTTGACATTACCAAGCGTATACATTTCAATCTTACACCAAACTACTGTGTGGAAACCTAATGGAAACACCTTAAATCAACTTTCCACATGATTCTGAGTTGTTTAAAACTGGTTTCATGCCTGTGCTGAGCTAGACAAAAAAGTTATTTTCTCAGGGCACGCAATGCTTTGACATTACCAAGAGTATACATCTCAATTTTACACCAAACTACTGTGTGCAAACCTAATTCAAACACTTTAAATCAACTTCTCACATGATTCTGAGTTGTTTAAAACCTGTTTCATGCTTCTGTTGAGCAAGACAAAAAAGTTGTTTTCTCAGGGCATACAATGCTTTGACATTACCAATAGTATACATTTCAATTTTACACCAAACTACTGTGTGGAAACCTAATGGAAACACCTTAAGTTAACTTTCCACATGATTCTGAGTTCTTAAAAACTGATTTCATGCCTCTGTTGAGCAAGACAAAAAAGTTGTTTTCTCAGGACAGGGATGCTTTGTCATTACCAATAGTATACATTTCAATTTTACACCAAACTACAGGGTGCAAACCTGATGTTAACAGTTTAAGTTAACTTTCCACATGATTATGAGATGTTTAAAACTGGTTTCATGCTTCTGCAGAGCGAGACAAAAAAGTTGTTTTCTCAGGGCATACAACGCTTTGACATTACCAAGAGTATACATTTCAATCTTACACCAAACTACTGTGTGGAAACCTAATGTTAACAGTTTAAGTTAACTTTCCACATGATTCTGAGTTGTTTAAAACTGGTTTCATGCCTGTGCTGAGCAAGACAAAAAAGTTATTTTCTCAGGGCATGCAATGCTTTGACATTACCAAGAGTATACATTTCAATTTTACACCAAACTACTGTGTGCAAACCTAATGCAAACACCTTAAATCAACTTCCCACATGATTCTGAGTTGTTTAAAACCTGTTTCATGCTTCTGTTGAGCAAGACAAAAAAGTTGTTTTCTCAGGGCATACAACGCTTTGACATTACCAAGAGTATACATTTCAATTTTACACCAAACTACAGGGTGCAAACCTAATGTTAACAGTTTAAGTTAACTTTCCACATGATTCTGAGTTGTTTAAAACTGGTTTCATGCCTCTGCTGAGCAAGACAAAAAAGTTGTTTTCTCAGGACATGGATGCTTTGACATTACCAATAGTATACACTTCAATTTTACACCAAACTACTGTGTGCAAACCTAATGTTAACAGTTTAAGTTAACTTTCCATATGATTATGAGATGTTTAAAACTGGTTTCATGCTTCTGCAGAGCAAGACAAAAAAGTTGTTTTCTCAGGGCATACAACGCTTTGACATTACCAAGAGTATACATTTCAATCTTACACCAAACTACTGTGTGGAAACCTAATGGAAACACCTTAAATCAACTTTCAACATGATTCTGAGTTGTTTAAATCTGGTTTCATGCCTGTGCTGAGCTAGACAAAAAAGTTATTTTCTCAGGGCACGCAATGCTTTGACAATACCAACAGTATACATCTCAATTTTACACCAAACTACTGTGTGCAAACCTGATGCAAACACCTTAAATCAACTTCTCACATGATTCTGAGTTGTTTAAAACCTGTTTCATGCTTCTGTTGAGCAAGACAAAAAAGTTGTTTTCTCAGGGCATACAATGCTTTGACATTACCAATAGTATATATTTCAATTTTACACCAAACTACTGTGTGGAAACCTAATGGAAACACCTTAAGTTAACTTTCCACATGATTCTGAGTTCTTAAAAACTGATTTTATGCCTCTGTTGAGCAAGACAAAAAAGTTCTTTTCTCAGGACATGCATGCTTTGACATTACCAATAGTATACACTTCAATTTTACACCAAACTACTGTGTGCAAACCTAATGTTAACAGTTTAAGTTAACTTTCCACATGATTCTGAGTTGTTTAAAACTGGTTTCATGCCTGTGCTGAGCAGGACAAAAAAGTTATTTTCTCAGGGCATGCAATGCTTTGACATTACCAAGAGTATACATTTCAATTTTACACCAAACTACTGTGTGCAAACCTAATGCAAACACCTTAAATCAACTTCCCACATGATTCTGAGTTGTTTAAAATCTGTTTCATGCTTCTGTTGAGCAAGACAAAAAGTTGTTTTCTCACGTCATACAATGCTTCGTTATTACCAATAGTATACATTTCAATTTTACACCAAACTACTGTGTGCAAACCTAATATTAACAGTTTAAGTTAACTTTCCACATGATTATGAGATGTTTAAAACTGGTTTCATGCTTCTGCAGAGCAAGACAAAAAAGTTGTTTTCTCAGGGCATACAACGCTTTGACATTACCAAGAGTATACATTTCAATCTTACACCAAACTACTGTGTGGAAACCTAATGGAAACACCTTAAATCAACTTTCCACATGATTCTGAGTTGTTTAAAACTGGTTTCATGCCTGTGCTGAGCAAGACAAAAAAGTTATTTTCTCAGGGCATGCAATGCTTTGACATTTCCAAGAGTATACATTTCAATTTTACACCAAACTACTGTGTGCAAACCTAATGCAAACACCTTAAATCAACTTCCCACATGATTCTGAGTTGTTTAACACCTGTTTCATGCTTCTGCAGAGCAAGACAAAGAAGTTGTTTTCTCAGGGCATACAACGCTTTGACATTACCAAGCGTATACATTTCAATCTTACACCAAACTACTGTGTGGAAACCTAATGGAAACACCTTAAATCAACTTTCCACATGATTCTGAGTTGTTTAAAACTGGTTTCATGCCTGTGCTGAGCTAGACAAAAAAGTTATTTTCTCAGGGCACGCAATGCTTTGACATTACCAAGAGTATACATCTCAATTTTACACCAAACTACTGTGTGCAAACCTAATTCAAACACTTTAAATCAACTTCTCACATGATTCTGAGTTGTTTAAAACCTGTTTCATGCTTCTGTTGAGCAAGACAAAAAAGTTGTTTTCTCAGGGCATACAATGCTTTGACATTACCAATAGTATACATTTCAATTTTACACCAAACTACTGTGTGGAAACCTAATGGAAACACCTTAAGTTAACTTTCCACATGATTCTGAGTTCTTAAAAACTGATTTCATGCCTCTGTTGAGCAAGACAAAAAAGTTGTTTTCTCAGGACAGGGATGCTTTGTCATTACCAATAGTATACATTTCAATTTTACACCAAACTACAGGGTGCAAACCTAATGTTAACAGTTTAAGTTAACTTTCCACATGATTATGAGATGTTTAAAACTGGTTTCATGCTTCTGCAGAGCGAGACAAAAAAGTTGTTTTCTCAGGGCATACAACGCTTTGACATTACCAAGAGTATACATTTCAATCTTACACCAAACTACTGTGTGGAAACCTAATGTTAACAGTTTAAGTTAACTTTCCACATGATTCTGAGTTGTTTAAAACTGGTTTCATGCCTGTGCTGAGCAAGACAAAAAAGTTATTTTCTCAGGGCATGCAATGCTTTGACATTACCAAGAGTATACATTTCAATTTTACACCAAACTACTGTGTGCAAACCTAATGCAAACACCTTAAATCAACTTCCCACATGATTCTGAGTTGTTTAAAACCTGTTTCATGCTTCTGTTGAGCAAGACAAAAAAGTTGTTTTCTCAGGGCATACAACGCTTTGACATTACCAAGAGTATACATTTCAATTTTACACCAAACTACAGGGTGCAAACCTAATGTTAACAGTTTAAGTTAACTTTCCACATGATTCTGAGTTGTTTAAAACTGGTTTCATGCCTCTGCTGAGCAAGACAAAAAAGTTGTTTTCTCAGGACATGGATGCTTTGACATTACCAATAGTATACACTTCAATTTTACACCAAACTACTGTGTGCAAACCTAATGTTAACAGTTTAAGTTAACTTTCCATATGATTATGAGATGTTTAAAACTGGTTTCATGCTTCTGCAGAGCAAGACAAAAAAGTTGTTTTCTCAGGGCATACAACGCTTTGACATTACCAAGAGTATACATTTCAATCTTACACCAAACTACTGTGTGGAAACCTAATGGAAACACCTTAAATCAACTTTCAACATGATTCTGAGTTGTTTAAATCTGGTTTCATGCCTGTGCTGAGCTAGACAAAAAAGTTATTTTCTCAGGGCACGCAATGCTTTGACAATACCAACAGTATACATCTCAATTTTACACCAAACTACTGTGTGCAAACCTGATGCAAACACCTTAAATCAACTTCTCACATGATTCTGAGTTGTTTAAAACCTGTTTCATGCTTCTGTTGAGCAAGACAAAAAAGTTGTTTTCTCAGGGCATACAATGCTTTGACATTACCAATAGTATATATTTCAATTTTACACCAAACTACTGTGTGGAAACCTAATGGAAACACCTTAAGTTAACTTTCCACATGATTCTGAGTTCTTAAAAACTGATTTTATGCCTCTGTTGAGCAAGACAAAAAAGTTGTTTTCTCAGGACATGCATGCTTTGACATTACCAATAGTATACACTTCAATTTTACACCAAACTACTGTGTGCAAACCTAATATTAACAGTTTAAGTTAACTTTCCACATGATTATGAGATGTTTAAAACTGGTTTCATGCTTCTGCAGAGCAAGACAAAAAAGTTGTTTTCTCAGGGCATACAATGCTTTGACATTACCAAGAGTATACATTTCAATCTTACACCAAACTACTGTTTGGAAACCTAATGGAAACACCTTAAATCAACTTTCCACATGATTCTGAGTTGTTTAAAACTGGTTTCATGCCTGTGCTGAGCAAGACAAAAAAGTTATTTTCTCAGGGCATACAATGCTATGACATTTCCAATAGTATACATTTCAATTTTACACCAAACTGCTGTGTGCAAACCTAATATTAACAGTTTAAGTTAACTTTCCACATGATTATGAGATGTTTAAAACTGGTTTCATGCTTCTGCAGAGCAAGACAAAAAAGTTGTTTTCTCAGGGCATACAACGCTTTGACATTACCAAGAGTATACATTTCAATCTTACACCAAACTACTGTGTGGAAACCTAATGGAAACACCTTAAATCAACTTTCCACATGATTCTGAGTTGTTTAAAACTGGTTTCATGCCTGTGCTGAGCAAGACAAAAAAGTTATTTTCTCAGGGCTTGCAATGCTTTGACATTTCCAAGAGTATACATTTCAATTTTACACCAAACTACTGTGTGCAAACCTAATGCAAACACCTTAAATCAACTTCCCACATGATTCTGAGTTGTTTAACACCTGTTTCATGCTTCTGTTGAGCAAGACAAAAAAGTTGTTTTCTGAGGGCACACTATGCTTTGTCATAACCAATAGTATACATTTCAATTTTACACCAAACTACAGGGTGCAAACCTAATGTTAACAGTTTAAGTTAACTTTCCACATGATTATGAGATGTTTAAAACTGGTTTCATGCTTCTGCAGAGCAAGACAAAAAAGTTGTTTTCTCAGGGCATGCAACGCTTTGACATTACCATGCGTATACATTTCAATATTACACCAAACTACTGTGTGGAAACCTAATGGAAACACTTTAAATCAACTTTCCACATGATTCTGAGTTGTTTAAAACTGGTTTCATGCCTGTGCTGAGCTGGACAAAAAAGTTATTTTCTCAGGGCATGCAATGCTTTGACATTACCAAGAGTATACATTTCAATTTTACACCAAACTACTGTGTGCAAACCTAATGCAAACACCTTAAATCAACTTCTCACATGATTCTGACTTGTTTAAAACCTGTTTCATGCTTCTGTTGAGCAAGACAAAAAAGTTGTTTTCTCAGGGCATACAACGCTTTGACATTACCAAGCGTATACATTTCAATCTTACACCAAACTACTGTGTGGAAACCTAATGGAAACACCTTAAATCAACTTTCCACATGATTCTGAGTTGTTTAAAACTGGTTTCATGCCTGTGCTGAGCTAGACAAAAAAGTTATTTTCTCAGGGCACGCAATGCTTTGACATTACCAAGAGTATACATCTCAATTTTACACCAAACTACTGTGTGCAAACCTAATTCAAACACTTTAAATCAACTTCTCACATGATTCTGAGTTGTTTAAAACCTGTTTCATGCTTCTGTTGAGCAAGACAAAAAAGTTGTTTTCTCAGGGCATACAATGCTTTGACATTACCAATAGTATACATTTCAATTTTATACCAAACTACTGTGTGGAAACCTAATGGAAACACCTTAAGTTAACTTTCCACATGATTCTGAGTTCTTAAAAACTGATTTCATGCCTCTGTTGAGCAAGACAAAAAAGTTGTTTTCTCAGGACAGGGATGCTTTGTCATTACCAATAGTATACATTTCAATTTTACACCAAACTACAGGGTGCAAACCTAATGTTAACAGTTTAAGTTAACTTTCCACATGATTATGAGATGTTTAAAACTGGTTTCATGCTTCTGCAGAGCGAGACAAAAAAGTTGTTTTCTCAGGGCATACAACGCTTTGACATTACCAAGAGTATACATTTCAATCTTACACCAAACTACTGTGTGGAAACCTAATGTTAACAGTTTAAGTTAACTTTCCACATGATTCTGAGTTGTTTAAAACTGGTTTCATGCCTGTGCTGAGCAAGACAAAAAAGTTATTTTCTCAGGGCATGCAATGCTTTGACATTACCAAGAGTATACATTTCAATTTTACACCAAACTACTGTGTGCAAACCTAATGCAAACACCTTAAATCAACTTCCCACATGATTCTGAGTTGTTTAAAACCTGTTTCATGCTTCTGTTGAGCAAGACAAAAAAGTTGTTTTCTCAGGGCATACAACGCTTTGACATTACCAAGAGTATACATTTCAATTTTACACCAAACTACAGGGTGCAAACCTAATGTTAACAGTTTAAGTTAACTTTCCACATGATTCTGAGTTGTTTAAAACTGGTTTCATGCCTCTGCTGAGCAAGACAAAAAAGTTGTTTTCTCAGGACATGGATGCTTTGACATTACCAATAGTATACACTTCAATTTTACACCAAACTACTGTGTGCAAACCTAATGTTAACAGTTTAAGTTAACTTTCCATATGATTATGAGATGTTTAAAACTGGTTTCATGCTTCTGCAGAGCAAGACAAAAAAGTTGTTTTCTCAGGGCATACAACGCTTTGACATTACCAAGAGTATACATTTCAATCTTACACCAAACTACTGTGTGGAAACCTAATGGAAACACCTTAAATCAACTTTCAACATGATTCTGAGTTGTTTAAATCTGGTTTCATGCCTGTGCTGAGCTAGACAAAAAAGTTATTTTCTCAGGGCACGCAATGCTTTGACAATACCAACAGTATACATCTCAATTTTACACCAAACTACTGTGTGCAAACCTGATGCAAACACCTTAAATCAACTTCTCACATGATTCTGAGTTGTTTAAAACCTGTTTCATGCTTCTGTTGAGCAAGACAAAAAAGTTGTTTTCTCAGGGCATACAATGCTTTGACATTACCAAGAGTATACATTTCAATCTTACACCAAACTACTGTTTGGAAACCTAATGGAAACACCTTAAATCAACTTTCCACATGATTCTGAGTTGTTTAAAACTGGTTTCATGCCTGTGCTGAGCAAGACAAAAAAGTTATTTTCTCAGGGCATACAATGCTATGACATTTCCAATAGTATACATTTCAATTTTACACCAAACTGCTGTGTGCAAACCTAATATTAACAGTTTAAGTTAACTTTCCACATGATTATGAGATGTTTAAAACTGGTTTCATGCTTCTGCAGAGCAAGACAAAAAAGTTGTTTTCTCAGGGCATACAACGCTTTGACATTACCAAGAGTATACATTTCAATCTTACACCAAACTACTGTGTGGAAACCTAATGGAAACACCTTAAATCAACTTTCCACATGATTCTGAGTTGTTTAAAACTGGTTTCATGCCTGTGCTGAGCAAGACAAAAAAGTTATTTTCTCAGGGCTTGCAATGCTTTGACATTTCCAAGAGTATACATTTCAATTTTACACCAAACTACTGTGTGCAAACCTAATGCAAACACCTTAAATCAACTTCCCACATGATTCTGAGTTGTTTAACACCTGTTTCATGCTTCTGTTGAGCAAGACAAAAAAGTTGTTTTCTGAGGGCACACTATGCTTTGTCATAACCAATAGTATACATTTCAATTTTACACCAAACTACAGGGTGCAAACCTAATGTTAACAGTTTAAGTTAACTTTCCACATGATTATGAGATGTTTAAAACTGGTTTCATGCTTCTGCAGAGCAAGACAAAAAAGTTGTTTTCTCAGGGCATGCAACGCTTTGACATTACCATGCGTATACATTTCAATATTACACCAAACTACTGTGTGGAAACCTAATGGAAACACTTTAAATCAACTTTCCACATGATTCTGAGTTGTTTAAAACTGGTTTCATGCCTGTGCTGAGCTGGACAAAAAAGTTATTTTCTCAGGGCATGCAATGCTTTGACATTACCAAGAGTATACATTTCAATTTTACACCAAACTACTGTGTGCAAACCTAATGCAAACACCTTAAATCAACTTCTCACATGATTCTGACTTGTTTAAAACCTGTTTCATGCTTCTGTTGAGCAAGACAAAAAAGTTGTTTTCTCAGGGCATACAATGCTTTGACATTACCAATAGTATACATTTCAATTTTACACCAAACTACTGTGTGGAAACCTAATGGAAGCACCTTAAGTTAACTTTCCACATGATTCTGAGTTCTTAAAAACTGATTTCATGCCTCTGTTGAGCAAGACAAAAAAGTTGTTTTCTCAGGACATGCATGCTTTGACATTACCAATAGTATACACTTCAATTTTACACCAAACTACTGTGTGCAAACCTAATGTTAACAGTTTATGTTAACTTTCCACATGATTATGAGATGTTTAAAACTGGTTTCATGCTTCTGCAGAGCGAGACAAAAAAGTTGTTTTCTCAGGGCATACAACGCTTTGACATTACCAAGAGTATACATTTCAATCTTACACCAAACTACTGTGTGGAAACCTAATGGACACACCTTAAATCAACTTTCCACATGATTCTGAGTTGTTTAAAACTGGTTTCATGCCTGTGCTGAGCTAGACAAAAAAGTTATTTTCTCAGGGCACGCAATGCTTTGACAATACCAACAGTATACATCTCAATTTTACACCAAACTACTGTGTGCAAACCTGATGCAAACACCTTAAATCAACTTCTCACATGATTCTGAGTTGTTTAAAACCTGTTTCATGCTTCTGTTGAGCAAGACAAAAAAGTTGTTTTCTCAGGGCATACAACGCTTTGACATTACCAAGAGTATACATTTCAATTTTACACCAAGCTACTGTGTGCAAACCTAATGTTAACAGTTTAAGTTAACTTTCCACATGATTCTGAGTAGTTTAAAACTGGTTTCATGCCTCTGCTGAGCAAGACAAAAAAGTTATTTTCTCTGGGCATACAATGCTATGACATTTCCAATAGTATACATTTAAATTTTACATCAAACTACTGTGTGTTAACCTAATGCAAACACCTTAAATCAACTTCCCAAATGATTCGGAGTTGTTTAAAACCTGTTTCATGCTTCTGTTGAGCAAGACAAAAAAGTTATTTTCTCAGGGCAAACAATGCTTTGACATTACCAATAGTATACATTTCAATTTTACACCAAACTACTGTGTGCAAACCTAATGCAAACACCTTAAATCAACTTCCCACATGATTCTGAGTTGTTTAAAACCTGTTTCATGCTTCTATTGAGCAAGACAAAAAAGTTGTTTTCTCAGGGCATGCAATGCTTTGTCATTACCAATAGTATACATTTCAATTTTACACCAAACTACTCTGTGCAAACCTAATGTTAACAGTTTAAGTTAACTTTCCACATGATTATGAGATGTTTAAAACTGGTTTCATGCTTCTGCAGAGCAAGACAAAAAAGTTGTTTTCTCAGGGCATACAACGCTTTGACATTACCAAGAGTATACATTTCAATTTTACACCAAACTACTGGGTGCAAACCTAATGTTAACAGTTTAAGTTAACTTTCCACATGATTCTGAGTTGTTTAAAACTGGTTTCATGCCTCTGCTGAGCAAGACAAAAAAGTTATTTTCTCAGGGCATATAATGCTATGACATTACCAATAGTATACATTTCAATTTTACACCAAACTACTGTGTGGAAACCTAATGGAAACACCTTAAGTAAACTTTCCACATGATTCTGAGTTCTTAAAAACTGATTTCATGCCTCTGTTGAGCAAGACAAAAAAGTTGTTTTCTCAGGACATGCATACTTTGACATTACCAATAGTATACACTTCAATTTTACACCAAACTACTGTGTGCAAACCTAATCTTAACAGTTTAAGTTAACTTTCCACATGATTATGAGATGTTTAAAACTGGTTTCATGCTTCTGCAGAGCAAGACAAAAAAGTTGTTTTCTCAGGGCATACAATGCTATGACATTTCCAATAGTATACATTTAAAATTTACATCAAACTACTGTGTGTTAACCTAATGCAAACACCTTAAATCAACTTCCCAAATGATTCGGAGTTGTTTAAAACCAGTTTCATGCTTCTGTTGAGCAAGACAAAAAAGTTGTTTTCTCAGGGCATGCAATGCTTTGTCATTACCAATAGTATACATTTCAATTTTACACCAAACTACTGTGTGCAAACCTAATATTAACAGTTTAAGTTAACTTTCCACATGATTATGAGATGTTTAAAACTGGTTTCATGCTTCTGCAGAGCAAGACAAAAAAGTTGTTTTCTCAGGGCATACAACGCTTTGACATTACCAAGAGTATACATTTCAATCTTAAACCAAACTACTGTGTGGAAACCTAATGGAAACACCTTAAATCAACTTTCCACATGATTCTGAGTTGTTTAAAACTGGTTTCATGCCTGTGCTGAGCAAGACAAAAAAGTTATTTTCTCAGGGCATACAATGCTATGACATTTCCAATAGTATACATTTCAATTTTACACCAAACTACTGTGTGCAAACCTAATGTTAACAGTTTAAGCTAACTTTCCACATGATTCTGAGTTGTTTAAAACTGGTTTCATGCCTCTGCTGAGCAAGACAAAAAAGTTGCTTTCTCAGGACATGCATGCTTTGACATTACCAATAGTATACACTTCAATTTTACACCAAACTACTGTGTGCAAACCTAATGTTAACAGTTTAAGTTAACTTTCCACATGATTCTGAGTTGTTTAAAACCTGTTTCATGCTTCTGTTGAGCAAGACAAAAAAGTTGTTTTCTCAGGGCATGCAATGCTTTGTCATTATCAATAGTATACATTTCAATTTTACACCAAACTACTCTGTGCAAACCTAATGTTAACAGTTCAAGTTAACTTTCCACATGATTATGAGATGTTTAAAACTGGTTTCATGCTTCTGCAGAGCAAGACAAAAAAGTTCTTTACTCAGGGCATACAACGCTTTGACATTACCAAGAGTATACATTTCAATTTTACACCAAACTACAGGGTGCAAGCCTAATATTAACAGTTTAAGTTAACTTTCCACATGATTCTGAGTTGTTTAAAACTGGTTTCATGCCTCTGCTGAGCAAGACAAAAAAGTTATTTTCTCAGGGCATATAATGCTATGACATTTCCAATAGTATACATTTAAATGTTACACCAAATTACTGTGTGTTAACCTAATGGAAACACCTTAAGTTAACTTTCCACATGATTCTGAGTTCTTAAAAACTGATTTCATACTTCTGCAGAGCAAGACAAAAAAGTTGTTTTCTCAGGACACGAATGCTTTGACATTACCAATAGTGTACACTTCAATTTTACACCAAACTACTGTGTGCAAACCTAATGTTAACAGTTTAAGTTAACTTTCCACATGATTATGAGATGTTTAAAACTGGTTTCATGCTTCTGCAGAGCAAGACAAAAAAGTTGTTTTCTCAGGGCATACAACGCTTTGACATTACCAAGCGTATACATTTCAATCTTACACCAAACTACTGTGTGGAAACCTAATGTTAACAGTTTAAGTTAACTTTCCACATGATTCTGAGTTGTTTAAAGCTGGTTTCATGCCTGTGCTGAGCAAGACATAAAAGTTATTTTCTCAGGGCATGCAATGCTTTGACATTTCCAAGAGTATACATTTCAATTTTACACCAAACTACTGTGTGCAAACCTAATGCAAACACCTTAAATCAACTTCCCACATGATTCTGAGTTGTTTAACACCTGTTTCATGCTTCTGTTGAGCAAGACAAAAAAGTTGTTTTCTGAGGGCACACAATGCTTTGTCATTACCAATAGTATACATTTCAATTTTACACCAAACTACAGGGTGCAAACCTAATGTTAACAGTTTAAGTTAACTTTCCACATGATTATGAGATGTTTAAAACTGGTTTCATGCTTCTGCAGAGCAAGACAAAAAAGTTGTTTTCTCAGGGCATGCAACGCTTTGACATTTCCATGCGTATACATTTCAATCTTACACCAAACTACTGTGTGGAAACCTAATGGAAACACTTTAAATCAACTTTCCACATGATTCTGAGTTGTTTAAAACTGGTTTCATGCCTGTGCTGAGCTGGAACAAAAAGTTATTTTCTCAGGGCATGCAATGCTTTGACATTACCAAGAGTATACATTTCAATTTTACACCAAACTACTGTGTGCAAACCTAATGCAAACACCTTAAATCAACTTCTCACATGATTCTGAGTTGTTTAAAACCTGTTTCATGCTTCTGTTGAGCAAGACAAAAAAGTTGTTTTCTCAGGGCATACAATGCTTTGACATTACCAATAGTATACATTTCAATTTTACACCAAACCACTGTGTGGAAACCTAATGGAAACACCTTAAGTTAACTTTCCACATGATTCTGAGTTCTTAAAAACTGATTTCATGCCTCTGTTGAGCAAGACAAAAAAGTTGTTTTCTCAGGACATGCATGCTTTGACATTACCAATAGTATACACTTCAATTTTTACACCAAACTACTGTGTGCAAACCTAATGTTAACAGTTTATGTTAACTTTCCACATGATTATGAGATGTTTAAAACTGGTTTCATGCTTCTGCAGAGCGAGACAAAAAAGTTGTTTTCTCAGGGCATACAACGCTTTGACATTACCAAGAGTATACATTTCAATCTTACACCAAACTACTGTGTGGAAACCTAATGGACACACCTTAAATCAACTTCTCACATGATTCTGAGTTGTTTAAAACCTGTTTCATGCTTCTGTTGAGCAAGACAAAAAAGTTGTTTTCTCAGGACAGGGATGCTTTGTCATTACCAATAGTATACATTTCAATTTTACACCAAACTACAGGGTGCAAACCTAATGTTAACAGTTTAAGTTAACTTTCCACATGATTATGAGATGTTTAAAACTGGTTTCATGCTTCTGCAGAGCGAGACAAAAAAGTTGTTTTCTCAGGGCATACAACGCTTTGACATTACCAAGAGTATACATTTCAATCTTACACCAAACTACTGTGTGGAAACCTAATGTTAACAGTTTAAGTTAACTTTCCACATGATTCTGAGTTGTTTAAAACTGGTTTCATGCCTGTGCTGAGCAAGAGAAAAAAGTTATTTTCTCAGGGCATGCAATGCTTTGACATTACCAAGAGTATACATTTCAATTTTACACCAAACTACTGTGTGCAAACCTAATGCAAACACCTTAAATCAACTTCCCACATGATTCTGAGTTGTTTAAAACCTGTTTCATGCTTCTGTTGAGCAAGACAAAAAAGTTGTTTTCTCAGGGCATACAACGCTTTGACATTACCAAGAGTATACATTTCAATTTTACACCAAACTACAGGGTGCAAACCTAATGTTAACAGTTTAAGTTAACTTTCCACATGATTCTGAGTTGTTTAAAACTGGTTTCATGCCTCTGCTGAGCAAGACAAAAAAGTTGTTTTCTCAGGACATGGATGCTTTGACATTACCAATAGTATACACTTCAATTTTACACCAAACTACTGTGTGCAAACCTAATGTTAACAGTTTAAGTTAACTTTCCATATGATTATGAGATGTTTAAAACTGGTTTCATGCTTCTGCAGAGCAAGACAAAAAAGTTGTTTTCTCAGGGCATACAACGCTTTGACATTACCAAGAGTATACATTTCAATCTTACACCAAACTACTGTGTGGAAACCTAATGGAAACACCTTAAATCAACTTTCAACATGATTCTGAGTTGTTTAAATCTGGTTTCATGCCTGTGCTGAGCTAGACAAAAAAGTTATTTTCTCAGGGCACGCAATGCTTTGACAATACCAACAGTATACATCTCAATTTTACACCAAACTACTGTGTGCAAACCTGATGCAAACACCTTAAATCAACTTCTCACATGATTCTGAGTTGTTTAAAACCTGTTTCATGCTTCTGTTGAGCAAGACAAAAAAGTTGTTTTCTCAGGGCATACAATGCTTTGACATTACCAATAGTATATATTTCAATTTTACACCAAACTACTGTGTGGAAACCTAATGGAAACACCTTAAGTTAACTTTCCACATGATTCTGAGTTCTTAAAAACTGATTTTATGCCTCTGTTGAGCAAGACAAAAAAGTTGTTTTCTCAGGACATGCATGCTTTGACATTACCAATAGTATACACTTCAATTTTACACCAAACTACTGTGTGCAAACCTAATATTAACAGTTTAAGTTAACTTTCCACATGATTATGAGATGTTTAAAACTGGTTTCATGCTTCTGCAGAGCAAGACAAAAAAGTTGTTTTCTCAGGGCATACAATGCTTTGACATTACCAAGAGTATACATTTCAATCTTACACCAAACTACTGTTTGGAAACCTAATGCAAACACCTTAAATCAACTTCCCACATGATTCTGAGTTGTTTAACACCTGTTTCATGCTTCTGTTGAGCAAGACAAAAAAGTTGTTTTCTGAGGGCACACTATGCTTTGTCATTACCAATAGTATACATTTCAATTTTACACCAAACTACAGGGTGCAAACCTAATGTTAACAGTTTAAGTTAACTTTCCACATGATTATGAGATGTTTAAAACTGGTTTCATGCTTCTGCAGAGCAAGACAAAAAAGTTGTTTTCTCAGGGCATGCAACGCTTTGACATTACCATGCGTATACATTTCAATATTACACCAAACTACTGTGTGGAAACCTAATGGAAACACTTTAAATCAACTTTCCACATGATTCTGAGTTGTTTAAAACTGGTTTCATGCCTGTGCTGAGCTGGACAAAAAAGTTATTTTCTCAGGGCATGCAATGCTTTGACATTACCAAGAGTATACATTTCAATTTTACACCAAACTACTGTGTGCAAACCTAATGCAAACACCTTAAATCAACTTCTCACATGATTCTGACTTGTTTAAAACCTGTTTCATGCTTCTGTTGAGCAAGACAAAAAAGTTGTTTTCTCAGGGCATACAATGCTTTGACATTACCAATAGTATACATTTCAATTTTACACCAAACTACTGTGTGGAAACCTAATGGAAGCACCTTAAGTTAACTTTCCACATGATTCTGAGTTCTTAAAAACTGATTTCATGCCTCTGTTGAGCAAGACAAAAAAGTTGTTTTCTCAGGACATGCATGCTTTGACATTACCAATAGTATACACTTCAATTTTACACCAAACTACTGTGTGCAAACCTAATGTTAACAGTTTATGTTAACTTTCCACATGATTATGAGATGTTTAAAACTGGTTTCATGCTTCTGCAGAGCGAGACAAAAAAGTTGTTTTCTCAGGGCATACAACGCTTTGACATTACCAAGAGTATACATTTCAATCTTACACCAAACTACTGTGTGGAAACCTAATGGACACACCTTAAATCAACTTTCCAAATGATTCTGAGTTGTTTAAAACTGGTTTCATGCCTGTGCTGAGCTAGACAAAAAAGTTATTTTCTCAGGGCACGCAATGCTTTGACAATACCAACAGTATACATCTCAATTTTACACCAAACTACTGTGTGCAAACCTGATGCAAACACCTTAAATCAACTTCTCACATGATTCTGAGTTGTTTAAAACCTGTTTCATGCTTCTGTTGAGCAAGACAAAAAAGTTGTTTTCTCAGGGCATACAACGCTTTGACATTACCAAGAGTATACATTTCAATTTTACACCAAGCTACTGTGTGCAAACCTAATGTTAACAGTTTAAGTTAACTTTCCACATGATTCTGAGTAGTTTAAAACTGGTTTCATGCCTCTGCTGAGCAAGACAAAAAAGTTATTTTCTCTGGGCATACAATGCTATGACATTTCGAATAGTATACATTTAAATTTTACATCAAACTACTGTGTGTTAACCTAATGCAAACACCTTAAAATCAACTTCCCAAATGATTCGGAGTTGTTTAAAACCTGTTTCATGCTTCTGTTGAGCAAGACAAAAAAGTTATTTTCTCAGGGCAAACAATGCTTTGACATTACCAATAGTATACATTTCAATTTTACACCAAACTACTGTGTGCAAACCTAATGCAAACACCTTAAATCAACTTCCCACATGATTCTGAGTTGTTTAAAACCTGTTTCATGCTTCTGTTGAGCAAGACAAAAAAGTTGTTTTGTCAGGGCATGCAATGCTTTGTCATTACCAATAGTATACATTTCAATTTTACACCAAACTACTCTGTGCAAACCTAATGTTAACAGTTTAAGTTAACTTTCCACATGATTATGAGATGTTTAAAACTGGTTTCATGCTTCTGCAGAGCAAGACAAAAAAGTTGTTTTCTCAGGGCATACAACGCTTTGACATTACCAAGAGTATACATTTCAATTTTACACCAAACTACTGGGTGCAAACCTAATGTTAACAGTTTAAGTTAACTTTCCACATGATTCTGAGTTGTTTAAAACTGGTTTCATGCCTCTGCTGAGCAAGACAAAAAAGTTATTTTCTCAGGGCATATAATGCTATGACATTACCAATAGTATACATTTCAATTTTACACCAAACTACTGTGTGGAAACCTAATGGAAACACCTTAAGTAAACTTTCCACATGATTCTGAGTTCTTAAAAACTGATTTCATGCCTCTGTTGAGCAAGACAAAAAAGTTGTTTTCTCAGGACATGCATACTTTGACATTACCAATAGTATACACTTCAATTTTACACCAAACTACTGTGTGCAAACCTAATCTTAACAGTTTAAGTTAACTTTCCACATGATTATGAGATGTTTAAAACTGGTTTCATGCTTCTGCAGAGCAAGACAAAAAAGTTGTTTTCTCAGGGCATACAATGCTATGACATTTCCAATAGTATACATTTAAAATTTACATCAAACTACTGTGTGTTAACCTAATGCAAACACCTTAAATCAACTTCCCAAATGATTCGGAGTTGTTTAAAACCAGTTTCATGCTTCTGTTGAGCAAGACAAAAAAGTTGTTTTCTCAGGGCATGCAATGCTTTGTCATTACCAATAGTATACATTTCAATTTTACACCAAACTACTGTGTGCAAACCTAATATTAACAGTTTAAGTTAACTTTCCACATGATTATGAGATGTTTAAAACTGGTTTCATGCTTCTGCAGAGCAAGACAAAAAAGTTGTTTTCTCAGGGCATACAACGCTTTGACATTACCAAGAGTATACATTTCAATCTTACACCAGACTACTGTGTGGAAACCTAATGGAAACACCTTAAATCAACTTTCCACATGATTCTGAGTTGTTTAAAACTGGTTTCATGCCTGTGCTGAGCAAGACAAAAAAGTTATTTTCTCAGGGCATACAATGCTATGACATTTCCAATAGTATACATTTCAATTTTACACCAAACTACTGTGTGCAAACCTAATGTTAACAGTTTAAGTTAACTTTCCACATGATTCTGAGTTGTTTAAAACTGGTTTCATGCCTCTGCTGAGCAAGACAAAAAAGTTGCTTTCTCAGGACATGCATGCTTTGACATTACCAATAGTATACACTTCAATTTTACACCAAACTACTGTGTGCAAACCTAATGTTAACAGTTTAAGTTAACTTTCCACATGATTCTGAGTTGTTTAAAACCTGTTTCATGCTTCTGTTGAGCAAGACAAAAAAGTTGTTTTCTCAGGGCATGCAATGCTTTGTCATTATCAATAGTATACATTTCAATTTTACACCAAACTACTCTGTGCAAACCTAATGTTAACAGTTTAAGTTAACTTTCCACATGATTATGAGATGTTTAAAACTGGTTTCATGCTTCTGCAGAGCAAGACAAAAAAGTTCTTTACTCAGGGCATACAACGCTTTGACATTACCAAGAGTATACATTTCAATTTTACACCAAACTACAGGGTGCAAGCCTAATATTAACAGTTTAAGTTAACTTTCCACATGATTCTGAGTTGTTTAAAACTGGTTTCATGCCTCTGCTGAGCAAGACAAAAAAGTTATTTTCTCAGGGCATATAATGCTATGACATTTCCAATAGTATACATTTAAATGTTACACCAAATTACTGTGTGTTAACCTAATGGAAACACCTTAAGTTAACTTTCCACATGATTCTGAGTTCTTAAAAACTGATTTCATACTTCTGCAGAGCAAGACAAAAAAGTTGTTTTCTCAGGACACGAATGCTTTGACATTACCAATAGTGTACACTTCAATTTTACACCAAACTACTGTGTGCAAACCTAATGTTAACAGTTTAAGTTAACTTTCCACATGATTATGAGATGTTTAAAACTGGTTTCATGCTTCTGCAGAGCAAGACAAAAAAGTTGTTTTCTCAGGGCATACAACGCTTTGACATTACCAAGCGTATACATTTCAATCTTACACCAAACTACTGTGTGGAAACCTAATGTTAACAGTTTAAGTTAACTTTCCACATGATTCTGAGTTGTTTAAAGCTGGTTTCATGCCTGTGCTGAGCAAGACATAAAAGTTATTTTCTCAGGGCATGCAATGCTTTGACATTTCCAAGAGTATACATTTCAATTTTACACCAAACTACTGTGTGCAAACCTAATGCAAACACCTTAAAATCAACTTCCCACATGATTCTGAGTTGTTTAACACCTGTTTCATGCTTCTGTTGAGCAAGACAAAAAAGTTGTTTTCTGAGGGCACACAATGCTTTGTCATTACCAATAGTATACATTTCAATTTTACACCAAACTACAGGGTGCAAACCTAATGTTAACAGTTTAAGTTAACTTTCCACATGATTATGAGATGTTTAAAACTGGTTTCATGCTTCTGCAGAGCAAGACAAAAAAGTTGTTTTCTCAGGGCATGCAACGCTTTGACATTTCCATGCGTATACATTTCAATCTTACACCAAACTACTGTGTGGAAACCTAATGGAAACACTTTAAATCAACTTTCCACATGATTCTGAGTTGTTTAAAACTGGTTTCATGCCTGTGCTGAGCTGGAACAAAAAGTTATTTTCTCAGGGCATGCAATGCTTTGACATTACCAAGAGTATACATTTCAATTTTACACCAAACTACTGTGTGCAAACCTAATGCAAACACCTTAAATCAACTTCTCACATGATTCTGAGTTGTTTAAAACCTGTTTCATGCTTCTGTTGAGCAAGACAAAAAAGTTGTTTTCTCAGGGCATACAATGCTTTGACATTACCAATAGTATACATTTCAATTTACACCAAACCACTGTGTGGAAACCTAATGGAAACACCTTAAGTTAACTTTCCACATGATTCTGAGTTCTTAAAAACTGATTTCATGCCTCTGTTGAGCAAGACAAAAAAGTTGTTTTCTCAGGACATGCATGCTTTGACATTACCAATAGTATACACTTCAATTTTACACCAAACTACTGTGTGCAAACCTAATGTTAACAGTTTATGTTAACTTTCCACATGATTATGAGATGTTTAAAACTGGTTTCATGCTTCTGCAGAGCGAGACAAAAAAGTTGTTTTCTCAGGGCATACAACGCTTTGACATTACCAAGAGTATACATTTCAATCTTACACCAAACTACTGTGTGGAAACCTAATGGACACACCTTAAATCAACTTTCCACATGATTCTGAGTTGTTTAAAACTGGTTTCATGCCTGTGCTGAGCTAGACAAAAAAGTTATTTTCTCAGGGCACGCAATGCTTTGACAATACCAACAGTATACATCTCAATTTTACACCAAACTACTGTGTGCAAACCTGATGCAAACACCTTAAATCAACTTCTCACATGATTCTGAGTTGTTTAAAACCTGTTTCATGCTTCTGTTGAGCAAGACAAAAAAGTTGTTTTCTCAGGACAGGGATGCTTTGTCATTACCAATAGTATACATTTCAATTTTACACCAAACTACAGGGTGCAAACCTAATGTTAACAGTTTAAGTTAACTTTCCACATGATTATGAGATGTTTAAAACTGGTTTCATGCTTCTGCAGAGCGAGACAAAAAAGTTGTTTTCTCAGGGCATACAACGCTTTGACATTACCAAGAGTATACATTTCAATCTTACACCAAACTACTGTGTGGAAACCTAATGTTAACAGTTTAAGTTAACTTTCCACATGATTCTGAGTTGTTTAAAACTGGTTTCATGCCTGTGCTGAGCAAGAGAAAAAAGTTATTTTCTCAGGGCATGCAATGCTT